>NC_081141.1:10373516-10716406 GCF_958295425.1 Solea solea | reverse complement strand
TTTTAACAGCGAAGCCTCGAAATGTCCGTCATGGACTTTTTATTTTAACCAGAAAATGTCCATTACCCATTTTTCCAGAATAACTTTCAATATCTGGCAGTTTTTTACAATTTGCTGCATGTTAAAGTAGTAAAAAAGTAAAGTATTAACAATTTAAAATGAAGAAAATCAAAACAATGAACAGTAAAATACGTATGTAAAATTTATTTATTTATTTATTTATTTATTTCGGTCATGACATTTAGATCACTCATCACATAACATTGCAGTTCACACAATATACATAACCGAAAGGGAAAGCGGGAGAAGCAAAGCTTAACTAGTCCCGCCCCCATTATCATCATACATTTCATTTCCTTTTCTTTTTTTTTTTTTAATGACATTTTGACAAAGAAATATTTTTTCAGCATCCGGTAGCACTCAGAGAGTCTAGCTCTAGACAGTCAACTCAGACTCCATGTGTGTCTGTACATGTGTCCATGATGTTCCATCGCGCTGTCGCACCGTTTCCCTCAGACAAAATAACATTTGTTTGAGTTTTTGTCTCAATGTCCAAAAACAGGCCAAACAATGGAAGCTATGAACAGGTGTTTTTCTAATTGTTTCCTCTCTGGTGACAAAGATGCAGATTTGGCAGGTTCCTGCAACAGCGCGAGTGAAATTACCATAATAACCACATGTTGGATTTGACTTGCAACTTCTCAGCTTTCAGAAACCTTTGGAATTCTTCCGACCGCACAAACCGTTGTGTAATTATGGTAATGCAAAGTGTGCGTGCATGTTAAAGGGTTCAAGTATTTCCACACTGTGACACATCCGGTTATTGCTGCTCAGCTCACTTGAAGATACGTGAAGTGGTATCAAAGTAGTTTTACGAAAAACAAATGGGAGTACACAAAGGCAGCATCGGACCTGATACCCAATACTAGTATTGGTATTAGTGCATCTGTAGTTCAAACCAAACAAGTGTCATTACGGGCTTATCTGTGGTCGCTCACCTTACCCAGCAACTGTTGGCCTCGGGCTAATGCTAGAGCTAATTACATTCATTGTAATTGCAACCTACAGTTTGAAGGGAGATGCCCTCTGCACACATAGAATTAGTTTGATTTGCACACACACCAATGAGTGACGGTAAATTTGATCTCTGCATTTAACCCATCACACACGAGTACTTATCTGCGCCCAGTGCCTTGCTCAGGGCCACCTCAGCCCTTAACCCAGACCGGAAATGTGAACCTGCGATCCTCCGGTTACAAGCCCAATACCTTTCCTCTTGTATCCATTTATGACAAAGTACTTTAGAATAATCTCAAATCTGAATATTTTCGCTGCATTGTGTCATGTGATTATTTTTTTTTTTTTTTTATATATCCCAGTGCAAATATTTGAATTAAAACTACTGAAGTGAATGATGTGAACTACACGTCTGTGCAGGTTTTGTGCTATTCACCTCACTGGTAACAACTTAAATCCAATTTGTGCATACTTTGAATCGACATTGTACGTAATCTCATCGTTCATTGTAAACTAACGGCGAGAGTTAATAGACTGAGTGTGTGAGAGAAGCGAACACGGTAAACGCCTCCATTTGAATGCAGGGCATTAATACTCTACTACTGTATCCTTTCACAGTTAATATTTGCTCACTGATCTTTTAAGTTAAATGTTGAATATTAGACTTGAACTAATTCACCTTGAAAAAGAAACATGTGTTGCAGACAGGATTCTTTTTTGAGTTCAGGAACAAAATGTGTGATGATGAAATTGATCCACTGTTATCATGATCTGCACACAATCTAGTTTTCTGATTCATTCAGTCGTTTTAAATCCTTTAAATTGTACCCGACTGATGCAGGAGCTGGTCCGCGCTGTGACTGATCTGCATGGACAGTTATGACTCATGATGAAGTCACCCCACAGCCTAAAAATAATCATGACTGAAGATTTAGTGTTAATGTTCACTTCCTGGGAAATGGATTATTGTCTGATGCAAACACTGGTAAAAAATGGCATTTTTCCCCCTCCCATACATTAGGATTGTATTTAAACGCTTCAGAGTTAGCTTTTTGTGTTTTAATGTGGATGGACTTTATAAAAAATGATAATAAAAATGTCACATAGTATATGGAATATTTAAAAAAAAAAAATTGTAAAAGGTGACATGTAGAAGATGAACAAATAGCAATTAAGGAAATGTCTCGTATTTTTGTGTGATACAGGTTGTTTGGTTGAAATTTGCTGTTTTACAAAAAAAATGAAAAAAGTAGTCACATTATTATTTCTTGAGTAAGATGTCAAATTATAGTTATTCACTTGCATTCCTGAACAGAAAAAAATAGTGTTATTGGCTGAATGTTATGCTTTATTCATTTTTGACCTTTTAGAGAAGCCCGGTGAGTCAGCTCAAATTTCGGTATAAATAGGTAGATTCAGTTTATTATTTGCCAAATAAATAGGTTTTTGAAAGATTTCTAAAATGAGGAGGTCTAAATAGTTTGTTGAGCACCGTGCCTTAAATTAAATTAAGGTACACTTAACCGTAAATTAAAACCAGTGACCAGTTTTAAACTCTTATTTGGGTTTCAAATTGTTATGAATTAAGCATAAAATATGTGATACTGAGGAGTAAGAACCAAGTGAGTCAACACCACTCGTACAAATAGAAATCCTGTTTTGTTTTCCATTATTGCAGCTACAGGTTCACCTGGAATTCAAGAAGTCACTTCCTGTCTCATATTTTCATTTCATTTACAACATGCCAGCAGTTCAAAATAATAATAAAAAAAGTTTAAAGTTATTCAATGTAAAATTGGACTCAGTTTGACACTTAAAGCTGTAGTAGGCAGGTTTTCAGGTCATTTGAGTGAATCTGTGACTAACATGGTTGCAGGTTTCATTTAAAAATCTCTGTTAATGTAGATTTGGATTTTCGGTCGTGAATTGTGATGGAGGCTCTGTCTGGAGCCCCTCCCACCAGATGACCATGGACAGATGCACGTTTCATATGCGAAACATGACATGAGACAATATCTCCATTTCCAAAAGTCTTTGTCCATATTGACACGTGTTTTATTGTGTCTATTGTCCGTCTTTCTTTTAGAAACACCCGATGGGAGCATATTCTCTCTCTAAACTGCTCATAGGTCAGATTTTTCCCAAAGCTGGAAACAGACTAGAAGAGGTGCAGAAGTCAAGTTGGCTCAAGGCCCTGGTATACTTCCGTGTGCCGAAGTGTGCGTTGCATATCGCCGGAGTATCTGACTTCACCATCGGGTGGCGGTACAAGTCTTGGCAACGACTTCTGTTGTTGAAATGTTTTTTCTGCTTGGCGTTTCTGCTTGGCTGTCCACGCGCACCCAACACGCTCTTTGCGCACAGTTCCAAAATCTGGCTTGCACACGCAGCCTGCGCGTTGCTGAGTTTGCGCACTGTGCGAGGAAGTCTACCAGAGGTTATCAAATATATTCTCAAAAGCCTGGCATTGCAAGTGTCGTGCCAAGGTAGTTATCCCCGACATGATTTGTATCGCCCTGCTGTGGGAGCATGCATGCATTCAGTGAGACAGAGGCAGGGTTACGTTGCTGTTCTGTTGAAATGCCTCTCGCTAATCATGATTCCTTGCAACGGCAGGCTTTTGAGAATATCTTTGTAACTCATTCCCAATCTAAAATAAAACTCAATCACACTATATCTGTCCATCCCATTGCTCGCTTTGACTATATCTCTCCCCGTATGTGCGTGGGTTTTCTCCAGGTTCTCCTTTTTCCTTCCACAGTCCAAAAACATGCAATATGGGGATTAGGTAAATTGGACACTCTAAAATTGACCGTAGGTGTGAATGTGAGAGTGGATGATTGTTTCTTTATGTGTCCCTGACATGGACTGGGAACTGCAGGGTGTACCCCGCATATCGCCCTATGTCAGCTGAGGTTGGCACAGTGCCCCCCCGCGACCCTCATGTGGAGGATAAAGTGGTAGAAGATGGATGGATGGACATTATACCAATATCCCATGAAATGTCTGGGGTTCTGTAACTTTGAATGGAGGAGAGTCAGGCGTCACTGCACTGCATTGTTGGTCCGATGCTTCACTTTGCTCGCCTTGTGCGTGGCCACGGTTGAGAAATGTTCAACTTTTCAAGCTTTTCAATTTCTCCAACACAGGCCACGTGGCCAACCAAATCACATGTATGCATCAATGACAAACCGGGCGGATATCACATATCACTCAACATAGACAGACATCATGGGTGACATGGTAGGTCAGTGGTGGAGCGAGTTGTCTTTCAACTTAAAGGTTGTGAGTTTGATCCTCAGCTCTGCTAGTCCACATGCCGCGATGTGGCCCCTACATGTTGACCCCATGGTGCTGCACATAGATGCACTGCATGAAAGTGTGAGTGCACGGGTGTAGTGTAAAGCAGCTTTAAATGGTCATCAAGACTAGAAAAGCACTATATAAATACAAACTCTGCTAATCTCCCCAAACCAACCACTTTTGAGTGTTGAGTGTTATTCATGTTCTTACTAATTTATCTTATACTGTCATCTTCTTAGACTGTCAAATTAAAGCCAGAGAGGACATCACACAACATTTTATTTTATGTGAATGCTACAACACGGGATCACTATTTATTTATTTATTACTTAACTTGAGGTCCATAGAAAAAGCTGCAGCCTCAGGGGGCAGCTGCGGTCTCTGTAGTCCTAAATTGGCCCCGTGTGCGCGTGCGCGCGTGCGTGTGTGTGTGTGGCGGTCCGGGCAGCGAGGTGACGAGCTCCGTGGTGCATTCGACGTCTGCACCTTCCTCCGGACTGACAGGGCCGAGGGTCCAATGAGAAAAGTCGCCATATTGAGACTGTCAAATCAAAGCCAGAGAGGAGGCGCCGTCCCGACGTCGTCTCGATTACGTCATGCACAAACAGCTGGTCGTAGGGAAAAAAAAGGAAAAGAAAAATTGAAAAAATGTAGAGCAGTACAGCGGCTGAGATCTGCACCCGGGCTGGAGCCCTTCTTACTCAACATTTCACTTTTAACGATGTGGCAGCTGGAGCGTCGCGGCTCAGGATGTAGCCCTGCGCGGCTTCTCTTGCGTGTTTGCGCCGCGCTGTGTTTCTTCTGCGCGCTCGGAGGTGAGTGTCTCTCCTTTCACTTTGTTCCACGGGAGCTGTTCCTTTTGTCGTGGTGCTGAAATGCTCTCGGAGCAGCAGCAGCAGCAGCAGCGGTCGCATCCCCGCGTCCCTTCTTTAAATCCATCCATCCAGCCTCCACCAACATCCACCGCTCCCGCTTTTATCCACAAGCGAGACGCTTTTCACGGACACACACTGTAGCTTCCGTGGCGCCGGAGGAAGGTTGTGGTTAATTAACACATTGACAGATATGCTCCATAGGCTCCATAGGCTGAGATCCTCAAGGCTGAATGTGGCCACAAGACAACACAGCAGACTGGACGCTGCCACAGCTGTCTTTCCTTTAGGCTGTTTGTATGTCAGTGTCTGTCATTGCCTTTGCTTTGTTCAAGAAGTGTGTAAAGGTGTTTAGTGTAAACATTTAAGCATTTTAAAAGTCAAGCCATTACATTTCCTGCATTTAATGGGTTAATTATATATCGAATTGAAACAGGCTGAATAGGATAGCGTGACAATACTGAAGTAAAATCCTTTTAATTTACAATACATTACAAGAGTCTATTATTCTTTGTTTATATTTAAGAACATCAAATACGATGAGTGTTTTTCTCTTGTTCCCCCCCACCCACCCCCCACACCACCCACTACACCACACACTACACTGACTGTGATCAGGTCTGTGTTGCAGTCCCCTCATTGACTTGTTGCTGTTTTGCTCCAGTTCACCAGTTTACCCCCCCCCCCCCCCCCCCCACACCATAGAGTTTTGTAATTATGTTTTGGAAGGAGGTAAATAATGTACTTGGGTGTGAAGAAATATTAGAAGTGAACATTTTTCCTCGTCAAAGACGTTTGTTAGACTGGCTGTTGTTTTGGTCTTAAGCTTGAAGTCAGTTCATCCTCTCTACAAATATAGAGCCCGAATGTCAGTTTGAACTGTGGATGATTGTGTGACAACTCTGGTCTTGCCGTCTGTGAGGTGGGGAGTGTGGCGTCTGAGGTGTTGGGTCTTTCTGTATCACACAGAATGGGAATCGTTGTTAAATCCTTGTTACCGTTACATGATGGTTCATTTTAAAATCCTAAAACATAATTGGAAAGGCAATAGAGCAGAGGTTTAATGAAGTTTAAAGCTAAACATTCAAGGATAAATCTGTTGTTGAGATGACATAAAGCAGGATTATGTCTATATTAAGCCTCTAACCGCTGGGTAAAACAGTAAAGAGGCACTCGTTGAAGAGATTAGACTTCACAACTGTGCTGTAAGAAAACCTGTAAGCATTCTGACGCCTTAATCCTCAGGTGAAATGTCTTTATTTAGCTGCCAAACACAAAGCATATTTAGATGGAGTTATTGCATGAGGCTGCTGGATTGTTTACTGGCTACATTTTGGATGTATGAAAGTCAATATGCGAGTTTATCATTCCGAGCTGTTTATTGATAAATTGACATGTGGGATTTGAAATGAATGATATGATATTATTTTGTTTGTGATCCATTTATACCTGAGGTAGTGTGCACTTGCAAATCCCACAGTGTGCAGGTGTTAAAGTTGTGAGAGGGTGAATATTTTAAATACTATTTAAATATATTTACATGCTAAAACAAGAAATATTTTCGAAAAGGTCTGACAAGAAAGTCTGAATAATAACCATCGCAGAGCTCCCTCTGGGGTATCCAGGACTTAAGTTCTTTAATGGTCACATTCTACCACAGTTCATGTGGATTTAAGACTTATTATTGGTGTAAGCGCCAATCACGTCCGGTCTTTTATCCAAGTGTGTATTTTGTGGTAATCAACTACTATTAACTTTTCTTTGGGATCTCAAGCTGTCATTTTTCTCATCAACGTAGACTCCAGTGGTGTTTATGGGAAGTTTGTTCCCAGCATCAATCATAGGCAATAAAATGCCAAAAGAAGACTTGTAAAAAATAAAGAAGGCTTGTGTTGGACCAGATGGAGGCTGGAAGCTTTGAATGGTTTTAGACGTCGGCTCCTTGACAGCTAGACGGCCTCATTCTTCTCTGTTTCTTCCTCCTTTAGTATTCAGGATTGCCTCCATACGTGAGAGCCACTGCGAGTGTTGAGCACTGGTAATAGTGTTTGGGAAGAGGAGCAGAGCAGAGCCCTTTCCCCCTCTTTTTTAGGAACACACACGTTAGAACACAATGCTCATTTAAGAAAGCCTTTTCCTTACTGCACCCACGCCTCAGCACTTCCTCCCCTTGTAAAGGGTCACTTGGTGTTCTTTACTCCGTTTCATCATCAATTTGAAAAGCAGAAGGCATTAGCATGTCATGAAAACTACAGCATTATTAAAGTGAGCGTACTCACCAGCCCAGTCACCATGTTGCTATTGCACTCCTCTGCAAACCACAGAAATGTGTGAGCTCATATTTGTGAACCGCAGCGATGCATTTTACATTTCTACAAACATGTACATCAAACAAACAAACGGTGCTTTAACTGCTTTTGGCGGAAACTGGGGCAATGATACCATTTGCTGCTTATGAATGTGGTTCGGCGGAGACACAAAATGCACCAGGTAACAGCCAGGGAAAGATTACAATGTCCTCATAACCCTGTAAAATGGACACAAACACCATCTGTCACAGGGTAAAAGAAAACACTAATGTTTGGCCCTGACCTTGAATTACCGTGGTCTGCTGTGCCGCAGACGTCTTACTCTCACATTATGTTTTATGTTACCACCACTGGCTCCTCCACCTCTGTGTGAGAATATTTCCTCACCTCCATGACAGATATATCACTCCAAAAAGATTCGACATGACACATGAAAGCGTCATGTCAAACATCTTTGTGTACAAAATGTAACCCTCGTGTTTCCAGTGGTTTGTGGAAAAGGAAAATAGCAACGTTTTTCTGGAAGACGAGGCTTTACCCACAACTCAGATCAATTAGGCTCACGCTGTTTTAGTGGCACAGGTTCTTCATTGCTTTCTCCTAAATGGTGTTGTGCGACTACGACTTTTGGAGGAGACAAATTGTTCTTAAAACACAGTGAAACAACAGATTTTTATGCTACGGGACACAGACGGAGTGTGTTATAAGAGACATAAAACATTCTTCCCCCAGTGAAATATCAAAATGTCTTCACCTATTCCCGTGAAATTCTGCAGTTTCTTTGTTATCTACTCATGTTTGTATTTATAACACTTATCGATGAGATGCAGTATGTCCTTGTTTTGCAATTAACTAACACATCCCCCCCCCAACCCCCCCCCCCCCCCCCCCGCTGTGTGTGCTGGCTGCCAGCACAGCTTGCGTAGGTAATATGGAAGATTACACCTGTCACTTTTTTCTGCTGCTTTTATATGCAGAGCCTTCAATGGATGTAATCCAAGGATTTAACATTATGAGAGTGAAGCTGCATACACATGCATCTCCTCAGCTGATTTAAAAGGAGTTCTAGTCTGTGCTAATATGTTTAAATGATGCCATTTTCTGCAGCTCCCTGGGTTCAAGGAGAATCTTGGTGTTCCTATAGAGGGTCTGCTTGTGCCCTTGTTACGAGAATCACAAGATGTTTCTATTGAGGATTCAGCCTTTACAAGCACATTCATTCATCTTATCTCTTTGATAGAAATGTATTTCTGTGGATGGCAATTTGTCTGTTGATTGGTTTAGCGGTTGGATGGGCTGCCAGATATCATGGTCTCCAGAGGATTAATTATAAAGACATCAGTGATACCACGACTTATTTTCTATAACATCCCCCTGAGCTATATTTTCTTTGAGGAATATCTCAACATCTACCTGTAGATTTACTGGCAAAATAATGGACTGCAGACAGTCGTGGACTTGACTGTTGAGACACCTCGTTGCGTTCATGATCCCTTTGCTTTTCATGCAGCACCATCATCAGGTCTAAATTTGATTTTACCTTTACTAGATTCTTGCGAAACTAATGGCATATCCATAAATCTCGGTGGCACCGTGCAGTGCGAAACCTTTAGACAATTAGCATGTTAGCATATTAACGACGCTAGAACAAGATTAAATACCACCATGTCAGAGTGCTGATGTCAGCATTTAGCTCAAAGTGGTGCAGTGGCAACAACCTGAGTGTGCCAAGCGTGACTGCAGACTTAATGTATGATTCCTTTCATTCTTGAATGAGGTGATCTCATGTGAACAGTGAACACTTACCTTCATTCATTCATACAGTGCACCTACTGTATGTGCAGAGTTGCACCCAGTGCTGTCTTCTCCTGCTGTAGCTCATCTGTTGTGCATTCAGAGATGGTCTTCTTCTTGTGATGAGTGGATACTTGACTTACTGTTAGTTTTCAGTCATCTCAAACCAGTCTGGTCATTTTCCTCTTACCCAGGGTATCAATGCATTTTCATCCAGATTACTGCTGCTTACTGGATATTTGCTCTTTTTCAGACCATTCTCTATAAACCCCAGAGATTGTTGTTTACATGCCATTTTGTCTAGTGACACAACCGTGTGTTGACTAGGAGAGCCTTGAATAGAGCCTCTGACCTTTCTTTTCATTCATCCTTGTGCATTCAACAGGACTTTGGGACCCATTTTGTCTTTGCAATCACCTAATCAGTGTTTTCAGAGACACCTCCCAGCTCGGTCCTCCTGGCTGTTCCCTGCTTTGCTGACCCTGTTGAAACTCCCCTGTGTTCATCCTCGCACATATCTCTTGTTCTTCTTCTTCCCACAGATTGCCTTTTTGTGACTGAATACTTTACCCGCACGCCTCGTAAACTCAATGCTTTCAACTCGTTTGCCAGTGTGGAACTGTTCCACTTCAATGTGCCTGATGACACCATGATGGCCGTATGGAACCTCATCACCTTCAAGGAGCAAGGGGGCACGTTTGGGGACAGTTGCCCAAACCGCAATGTGACTGTGTAAGAAAAAAATCAAATAAATTTAATTTCTCTTGATGATGCTTGGGTTAAACCAAAAGCATTTTGTTTTGTCTTTCACTTGCTGAAGTTTGAATCTGCTTCCATTGTAGGTTGTAGATAATAATAGGAGGTACATTATATACTTTACCTCAGGGGGAAAAAGGATATAGCTGCTGGTTAGCCCTGAGCAGTGTCAGCTATTACTTGGCAGCCTTGACATAAAGAGGAAGTGTTGTTAAAGCGTTTGCTGCTTTTAGCTTTTAATTTCGTCTGCCTGTTTTTATTATTTATTTCCTTCAAATTCACCTTTTTGCGATGAATTAATATCTGCTGTTGAAAATATTATGACATTGAATTTTATGATATTATAGGTACTTCAGGTCGGGGGCTCCACCAGTTATCAACCCCCTGTACACCCGCTTCCCTCGGGACACGGTCGTCCCAGGATCCTTTGCTGTGACTCTGACCTGGACTCTACCAAACCGTACGACAGGAGCATTCAATGTGACCAGCCCGCTCCCCGGAGACTGGTTCCTAGCAGCACATTTACCGAAGGATGAAGGCAAGATCTCTGTCAAGGTGAGCCTGAGCATTTATCACAAAATATTATAAATTGTATAATATCGAAATTTGAACCTGTGGGTTGTTTATATGGCAGTATACTACTGTTTTTCTTTTTGCACCACACTAGACCTTTTATCTTGACACTTAGTCCTGTCATAGGTAAATCGTAATGGCTCAGTGACAGAGTTCCAAAATACATACAAACACCCACACTTTTTCCTTTAGTTTTTAGCTATTCTCACTTGAACTGCTTAAGATAATAACCATATTCTTCCTTTAATACGATCTTGAAACTACTGTTGTGCTGGTGGTTTGGCACACTGGGATGGGTGAGTGGTGCTTTGACAGAGTGCAAAATACTATTTGTGAGGTGGCATATAATCAGCTCTAAACACAAAATACAGCTCAGGACACAAAGCCAAATGTGGAGGTTTCTGAAACATTCACTTGAATGGCCATCAGGGGCAGCTCCAATTCAATTTTCATAAATAATGGTAACTTTTAGAGTTAAACAGATTCTAAAACGGGGTATGCTTTGGGGGTGGCTATGGTGTGATTAACAGCAAATGTCACGCATTGTGACTTTAGGGGCAACAAGCTCTCAGTAAGACCCACCCCTTGCTCCTTCCCCAGCTCCACCCTCCCTTCTCATTCCCATTATGGTCTCTTGTGGTAGTAAAACCCAGCTTCAAACAGTTCACAGACCAGTGGGTGGTAGGTTGCTGTTGTATTACAAATTACTTTTATTACCTTTTTTAATTATTAAAGTATAAATATTTAAATCTGGTGTGGGTGCCAAATGAAAAGTTAAGGGATCACCAAAGCTGTTGCATTATTTGTCTGCAGACAAATAAATGCATGTAGTTGTTGAGACATTTCCCAAAATCACAAATACCAGGTTCAAAGTAAGCCCCAGAAAAAAAAGGCAGCAAATCGTTAGAGTTACTATTCATTCATCTCCTGGTTTCCATTTCTTATTTGATCACTAAGCTTAGGTTTCCTGCAGGTAAACAACAAGTGTGGAGACCAAAAGAGATGGAACATGTTGCCTGAAATGTATTGGCTTTTTTAAATTCTTTTATAGTTAATAGAAATGAACCAAAACAAAATCTGGCTGTATATGTCTGTTTTCATTTCCTGTCAACACAATAACACAACCTCAAAGACACACATCTGATACAGAATCTGCATAAAATGATTGTTGAACTTTGTGTAAAAGAGAATGGAAATACAGAATCTTATTTATGGTTGTGTAATGTAATGTGATTTTAGTGTCATTAACATGTAAAACATTCTCCTCATCGGTACCTAACTCCCCATCATGATTGAAAAAAATCCAATGAAAATGATGTAGGAATTGTTTGAGATTAGTATTCCAGTTTGTGCTGCAGAGCTTGAAAAGGCAGAACGGTGTCTGAGAGTTTTTGTCATCTTATCATGTTCTCCCTTTTGTCTGCATAAACACCTGCTGAATTCCATTTCAGGCAATTTATTTCACAAAGAGGTTTTCTGTTGTGCTTCCATTTCGGAGTTTTTTAATTGGCTGGAATAAGTGCAGCAACAATCACAACTGTCATCAAAAGTTGCATCAGCATGTCATGTACAAACAGATTGGTCTGCTTCATGTGCACTGGGGGAAAAAATACAGCACACAAAAGGCAGAACAATGTGATCAGCTTCAATGAGACACACTGAACACATGAAATATGAAACCTTTTCATTTATTAAGGATTATCATTTTTTTTCTTTTGATGTATCCTGTTCGCAAGGGACAATGCTAGGATGCATCACAGTCGGAACAGGTGAATGAAGCCGCCCCCCCCCCCCAAAAAAAAGAAAAAACGCCTCAAGCAACAAGAAAGCAAATAGCAAGCCACAGTGCCAATTGTTTGTGAGCTGCTGTTTTGAATCTTTGAATTTTACACTTTAAACTATCTACACATAATCTTGGTGTTTGGAAACAAGAAGAGACCATGTTTGGATGTGAGGGTGGAAGAAGAGAAGGGTGGATTTTTGCTGAGAGTGTGAGGACAGCCACACCGTAGCCATGCCTTAAAGCATAATCTATCATCGATACGACTCTAAATGGGACCATAATTCACCAAATTGATATCACGCTGTGTTGAAGAAGACCTACATTTAGTGATTGCAACCATTAACTCCACTGGAAAATGTTTACTGATGTTATAAATCAAGTGATATTATAATTTGCTCGCTGATGTCTGTTAAAGAGAATACAGATTTCAGACAATTGCACATTAGCTTCAAATTCCAGAGTCTATCATTTATGTACAAATTCTGATTTTATTTGTTTTTTTGCTGTTTTCTCATGTACTTTCACTTGCAAAAGTGTAACTAAACCCCTCAACCACTTATTTCAGGGCAAAACCAACATACATGGGTATGTAGTAGTAATATTTGTTGATCCAGGTGTACAAATCTTCCCAGTTTAGTACAGCTTAGTTAAGTAGTCAAATTATACATATTATGTTCTATTGGTACACTCTTTCTTTCATGCCTCCCCTCCTCTCCCTCACTCAGGTCTCAGCCCACTACCTGGCCTTTTTTAAATCCAGGCATTGGGCAGAGTCAGCTGCAGAAGAGGGTGTTTAGTTAAACTGATAAGACAAATAGCAACATAATGTTCCAGGAGATCGGGATGTACCTGGTACCTTGACTTTGCCATTGCACACACACCATACAAGCTTAGTGTAAATGAGGAAATGAGATGATGAGTCATTTAGGATATTGAATATTATCCTCCCGTGACTCGATCTCAGATTAGCAGTTGACAATGGATGGATTAATATTATCCTGTCCATCTACCATGTGTCTACAAATTTGTACAGGATGAACTCATATCTGAGTAACAGTGTTTGTGATAACACGGAGATTAGAATTATTCATCCCAAGACCAAACACACTGTTGTTTATAGTTAATTATTTACAGTTTTACAATCTCATGCCTTCTATCCCTGCAATAAATTCTGCCTTTCTTCCTGTCCTGACTGAAATTGTGGGCTAATATTTGTTAATATTTTTGGCATTAAAAATGGGCTATTTCAAGGCATTGAACACCATCAAAGCTGTCTGTACATAGAGAGTAAAAACATTGGCCTTCACCATCTCATATTGGATGAACCCTAATTAAAACCTGTCTTGCTCGAGAAGACACATGTGCAGGTCCAACCGATGGGTGGTAATAAATCAAAGGGTCACCTCAGCGGCTCCCGGACTAATGACACGCCACAGTAATCGTGGCTGGAGCAGGATGGGTTAGTGATCACTTGACAGAAATGAAGAACCTCATTTGGCATTCACACCTGTCCTTTTGAAGTGGATGGAAAAGGCCTCCAGCCCCTTTCAAAAGACATTTTACAGCAGATCATGTGTAGAGACGATGCACAGTCTGCTGGCTCTAAATCACTGTGCGCCTGGGCTCATCTCACAGAGAACTGCACATCGAGCATTAATGGCTCAGAACAACACGGGTGAAACAATAGCTGTGTGTTGCACTGTGTGGCAGGCGGTGGGAGGACAGAGTGATATTAATCCTGAAGGATGACAGGCTTTATGCACACAGTCCATTAGGAATTTTCAGCCAGTCTGAATGATAACCAGTCTCCTCTTTACTGGGGTTAACCACTATAACACAATCTAATCAACTGCGTTGTTATGTTTGTAGGGTCTGTCGGAGGAATGCCAGTATCTGTTCCAACCTCAGCTCATTGTCCAGAGGCTAATTGGGATTTCAGTGCTTTACCCTGGATACTTCATTGACCAGATGATCCCCATCCATAACAGATCTGCACTTTATAAGTAAGTCTTCCAACAGAGCCTCCAAAAACCAAAGGTCAGGATGGGATGGTGTGAAATCACTTAATCATTCTCAGAGAAATTGTTTCTTCTCTTTTCTTGCTCCTCAGTCCACTTCCTCATCTGCTTCTTACATACATTGTGATTTTCTCCGGGTCCTCTCTATAAGCCTGTCCTGCATTTTCATTTTACAATGGATGCAATTCTGTATGTGTATAGTGTTGACTCGGATTATCTATCTATCTATCTATCTATCTATCTATCTATCTATCTATCTATCTATCTATCTATCTATCTATCTATCTATCTATCTATCTATCTATCCATCTATCTATCTAACCATCCATCCATCCATCCATCCATGTTCTGTACAGCCTACACTACATTGGTATTTTTCTTTCCTGTAACGTGTGTGTGTATGTGTGTGTGTGTGTGTGTGTTCTTGTTGACAGGGTGTTCATCCCCAATTATATATCAAAGGTAAAGGTTCAGCTGGTAAACTGCAGTACCAAGAACAAGAGTAGCGACAGTTGTCCAGTGGTGCTGAAGATAAGAGCGCGGGCACCACCAGTTCATAACTCAAGTGCCCTCGACTGCAGAGAGTGGAACCCTTGTGAATTAGACACAGTCGTTCCTGCCTGGGAGCAGTGGTACTACATCCTGGTGGAGAGATATCTGAGTAATTCTGACGTCTACTTCCGCATCGGGGTGCAGGTCACAGGTGAGTGTGTAAATGTCTTGAGCCATATTTATTTATGAAATCAGATTATGTTGAATGTTACTTGCTGCTGGTTGTATTCCCCCTCCATTCCATTGATTTTCAGTCAAATCCTCACAAGTGTAGATGGAACTACTCTTTTTTTAGAGTTTTTGCTACTGTTTGGATAAATTGTCATAGGATAGTGGAAAAGTTTCCCTGAGATTTACTGTCTGAAGACTGGTAGGCATTCTATGGTGTTGTGCCTGTGAGAGAGGTTCAAAGACCGAATTATTCCAACAGTGTCAGAAATATCTGAGTGACCACCTCATAGTGTGCACTACTACAACAGTATGTCTACTGACTGATCAATGAAAATGCAATATGAAATGATGTATTAACCAGCGTGACGCAGGCAAATACAATGGAGGAAACATATAAATGATAATGTGTGTATGATCCATCATCTCGTATGTGTCATTTCTCTGCATACACCAACACAACAATTGCCAGAGTGCCACTCACCTTCTGCTTTTTTACTACTGGCACTTCCTAATGACATTGCCAACTCGCATCACACAGCTGATGACTTGTGTCTTTGCCGATGATTCAATAGGTGTCAGCGTCATGCAGTCTGCATGCATCATGCTTGATGTCTTAGCCAAGATCCGTGTTTTACAGAGTGATCAAAAAAAAAAGACTGAGACACCAACATCTTAGAGTAAACACTCAAACTACAATTTGTCAAAAATGTCCACGTTATATTAAACACTAAAACAAAGTGTAAGTTAAAACTATAAATATACATATATATATATATATATATATAGTATATACATAAAAGGAGCAAAAAGTCAAGAATGAGAAATAATAATCTGTCAGTGCAGTATTAGTTTGCATGTTTAAATAATATCCTACATAGTGCTACATAATAATATCCTCCTCCATTTAGTAACATTCTTTACACATCACATAAAATCTTTTTGGTGTCTCACAGAGTATTGATAATTACTGTCAAATGTATTATTATGGTTGCTCAGGATTGTCAAATCATTTGCAACATTTCCCTCTGGTGTTTCACTGAGCTTTCATGGGATTGTCTCTTGTCTCCGAAGATTTTGTGAGAATTCAAATCGACTGTTGTGTTGTTCATAATTTTTTCCTTCTTCCTCCCGCGTGCGAAGTGTATTTTAGAGCGTCTTCTTTCAAAATACAAAGGAATGTGGATTTGACTTTGTGCTCTCCATCTTGGAAAGAAGGACTCTGTGTTGCGCGTGCGCTTTATAAGTGTTTCCACTTGTCTTACACATAATATGTGAGGTGGGAATGTGATTTTGCTCAGACACAATCGAGACACCATCAAGAGGCTTATTCAAGAAAAGAGCCAAACAAAGGGGATTCATATGGGAGGTCTGAAAGGCCAGTGTTACTGTGCTTAAGTGCTGTTTTGGGGTTGTGGAGGACTGAGATATTTTTTATGTACACTCCACAGAGATAGCTCACAAATCTATGGGAAGTCCACTCCTGTGTAGTGATCCCCTCCCTCTGTTCAACACTATACGGTGCACTTTGTCACCATGGCAACACAGACACTAATTATTCACACTGTCTCTCCCTCCGCCTGCCAGGCAAATCTTACTTGACCTTTTGTGGATTTAAATTGAAGCAAACCTCAGGTTGAGAGGAAAAGACCATCTGGAACTCTCACCTCCTCACACCTTCTCACTGTTAGTGGCTGTCATTGTTTGGCACGGTGTCTGAAACAATACGCCCTCATTCCAATTCAGTCCAATTTACAGAATGGTAAAACTAGGTTGTTTATACATTTTCTTTTTCATCACAGGTATCTTGCCTTCAATAGATGTTTAGTCACTGAAGAGCATTTATGTGCCATGCTGTGTATCAAATCACAAAGAATCACTTTTTTTTTTGGATATGAAATTGTATAAAAGTAAATTAACACATCCTCTTCACTCCACCCACATATACACAGTACACGTAAACATGTGCCGTATAATTGGGTCTTTACTGATTTTGCAGATTGTGCTCATTACAACCAAAGTTAAATTTGTGTTTCAGTTGCCTGAATGGACA
The DNA here is from genome assembly GCF_958295425.1 of Solea solea. NCBI lineage: Eukaryota > Metazoa > Chordata > Actinopteri > Pleuronectiformes > Soleidae > Solea > Solea solea. Next base: position 10,699,208 of record NC_081141.1, on the reverse strand, counting down.
TTACAATATTTCAAACCTTTCCAGAGTCAACACAATAAAAAAGCAGACTGAGACACAAAAATCCTACCCTCTTGGGGACTGATGATATTCAATGGTACTTTGCCAGTTGCCATCAAAGACTATTTTGCAGCGAGTTGCTTTGTGTTGAGTGAAAGCATACTGTTTGCAATTACTGTGAATCTTTATCTCATTTAGTCTCATGATACAGCGCCGAACTTAGCTGTTTACTTTATGGAAGCCAGGCGAAGGGGATTATTTCAAACATTTGCAAAAGACTTAGTTGCCTATCGTGCATAATAATACACGTAGAATTGCCTCCTTGTTTGAGATTTGCTGGGCATTGGTTGCTTGATTTATTGATAGGGAGTATTGCACAGTATCTTGCAAGGTGCATTTTGTAAAACTGAAAATCACCCACTAAGTTCAGCTCGTGCACGAATCAGTTTGATTCATTTCCATCTGGAATTGTATTTCCCTCTTTTCTTAACAGATTGCTCGAAGCTCAATTTGTCGAAGGAGCGAGCCCAGCCCAGCTCCTCCATGAACATGCCTCAGTCTTTTGGAACAGCGATGGGTTTCTCGCTGTCTGAGACGCTCTCGATGGCAACTCTGCCCGACCTGTTGCAGAACGCCAGTCACCTGCACACCTCCGAGGACAGCATCATTTACCTCGCCCCCACTGCTGACCCCAACAAGTGCTGGCCCATTCGGCCAACTCTGCGGAACGAGTTGGACACCTTCTCTGTGCACTTCTACGTCTTCTTTGGTCCAAATATATCAATTCCACCGGACAGGGCGGCTGTGTTTGCTATCAACCTGATGCCAGTTTTAGACAGCGGAGGAGTCCTCAACATGGAGCTCAAGCTCAACATGGTGAGTTCTTCAGTTTCTTTATTGTTTGATGTTTGGTCCCATTGAAGAGAATCAGTGGAACATTATTCCTTTGCTTCATGCTTCATCTCTTTTTAAACACAGAACTACTGGTTATGTATGCGTGTTACCCGGCGTTTGCTGCACATCGCGGGGGTTCCGTCGCTCAGCTTCTTAAAATGAAACCTTCCGCTCAACAATCTCACCACTGTCCATCTTAAGCTACTATCTCAGTCTCTCCTATCTGACTGACCGCAGGCGAGTGACTGTTTCGTGCGGATAATTTACAGCTTTCATGTTGGAGGTCAAGCGCACACCAGAAGTCAACAAACTTGTGTTATTTTATCGCGTTAATCTTGGCTGTATTAATCGCAGCGATGAACGCATTAACTTTGACAGCCCTAGTTTTATATGAATAAATGAATATATAAATAAATAATGTTTTTGTCTGTAGTCCAAACAATACTCAATGGCTGGCTAACCTATCTGTCACTTACCAACATGCCCACCTACAAACACCCTGTCTGTGCTCCTGCAGCACATCACTGTAGTTTTCACCCCACGCCATAGAGGCGCTCACCACTGAAGCGCAGACAAAAGCCAAAAAGTTAGTGATACAAACGCAAAAATGGCAGAGAAAGTGTTTCTGGTGCACAACTTTAGCAACAGTGGCAAGAGGGAGGAGACGTGTTGTAGTGCATGCAATTTAAAAAAAAACCTAAAATAGGATGCGCTGAACTATATTTTTAATTATGAGCAAATGACAAACACACAATATGCTAAAGACATGTTTTTAACTATTGCCAAGTTTGTAAATTTAGCTTCAGATTACACACATATATGTATATATATATATATATATATATATATAAAGCTTTGATTAAAATCACATTGTTGAGTTACTATATTCAGTCAAGAAATTTTGAAAATGACAGCTGAAGACATTTGACTCAGTATCGTGCGATAGTATCTACTGCAAAAGATCAGACTATGATCAAGACTAAAAATAAAAGGCAGGTTAGTGAAGTGAGAATCTACATGGTGAATAACTGGGCTCACAGACTGTCTGGCTGAGCTAGCCTGCTAAATATGGATGCTCATATGGTTGCAGGATTTGCCTTGGAAGCGGAAAAAGTTCACAGTGAAACAGACACCAATGTTTGGGCTTGTGACATATGCCTATAATTGGGAGTGAGCAAAAATAAAATACAAAAAAACCCCCACCAAAATACAAAATCAGCCAAGTAGCATTTGATGTGTATTTGTTAAACTGTCCTTTAATAGCATTAGAATGCACCTGCAGCGGCTCGGGATTTCTTCAGGGAGCCAGAAACAGCAGGGCCACAGGCTGGCAGATGGACTGCTAATGGAAACCAAAGCAGCCGGTGTAGAAAGAACTAGAGGATGAAGCCCAAACACCCGAACAGATATCTGTCATTATTCAGCTCAGACGAATGTCCTCCCACCTTCAGGGACCCTGATTGCTATCAGTTTCCTCTCTCTAGATCATCAGTAAAGATACTGTTCAAAGGAACCTTTAGCCTACAGTACCTGAAGCATAGCACAAAGGATGGTGACTGGAGGGGAGGGGTAGCTGTCACCAACAAGGAGGAATACATGATTATCCTTTCCACAATTCCAAAATTCACACAACAGTCTCACCACATGATTTGAACATTGGTTCATCATGTGGTAAGAGTCATTTTTCAAGAACAGTAGTGTGGTACAACTGAATCCCCCAAAACAGCTACTAAAATGACAATTATTTGTAAGATATTGTTTTAAAATGGTCAGTTTACATCTTGTGTAATCGAAAGGTAATCTTATACAGCGCCATTTTGCAAGTCTGGTCGATTTTTCACCTTTTTCTTTACAGAGCTCCCCCTTGTGTCTACTTATCCTCGCTATCGCTCCACCTTCCCTTCCCCTCTTCTTGCCACACAAGCTGTGGAGCCATGTGCAAATAGACAACTGACGTGTTTCCTCTAGCGCGGCTCGACTCGACTCGCCTTGGCTCGGCATGGTTATTTTGCGCTTCCACTAGCGATAGTACCTGGTACTTTTTTGTAGTACCTGCTCTGGTGAGAGTCCAAACGAGCTGAGCTGGCCTCTGATTGGTCAGAGTGCCGTCACAGGGAGAGGCATAAGCAAGACACCCGACACAACAATCAAGCCGAGCAATGCCAAACTGAATCAAATGCGTTAAAAGACTTAACAATCCTAAAAACCTGGGTTCATCTCCAACAATTACCAGGGGAAACCTCAATATTTATCAGAGGAGTGTGGTGTATTTAACGACAGCACTGCTTATAGCTGGCTGGGAGGGACATGTGTGTGTGTGTGTAGTGCCGTAAAGCAATTCATGTTTCTCACCAGACCTGAGACTTCACTAATCTTGCAAGGCTGGTTTTCCGTTAAAAGACGGTAGGGGGAGTGGAGACAGCTCCATCATTTAACCATCACAATGACTACGAAACTACCATCATTAGATCTTGCATAGTTTCGATGTAAGCCCACAGACTCGGCTGCTAGCCACTAAAAAAGATCTAATTCCTCTAAATGCATTTTCTTTTTTACAAAAATAGCCAAAATTGTTTGAATTGAATTCTCTTTTTTTTGTTTTTCAGTAATATTAAATAAGACATGATTAATTGATGAATTCAGAAAATAATGTCAGATCAATGAATGTCTTTACTGTGACCCATCATTTCAGTACGCAAATTTAGTTACTGCCTCCATGCTGAAAGATTTTGTGTTAAACACATTTTTCATCCTCTCTGAACACACAGAGATTAAATTGATAATTGATCTTCTCATCTAACCCCCTGCAAGAAAGCAAACAGCCACATTTCCCAAATATCAGAGGCAAACACAAGTGGTTGACTTTCAGGGAAATGACAATTATTAACGGAGTAATTAATTTGTTGTTTTGTTGACTGATTTTCTTGGTTGTTGTGGTGACATGGTGCAATGTGCTCACCTCACAAAACGATTGTCCTGGATTTAAATGGCAACCATGTCCCCTTTTGCTTCATCATTGAGTCCCATCGAGACTACAACATTGTAGTTACAGTGTAATTACACTTTATCGTGCGTGTCAGCCATACATCTGCCCGGATACACTCCAAGCCTAGTCCGGTCACACACAGGTGTATCTGATCGACTCTGCAGATGTCACAGAGAAATTGTGCCTGAGTGAAAACCAGGTTGCTGTGATTGTTGTATGAGGCACAAGATGTTTTCCTGAGAGAGACTGACATGCTATATTATTCTATAGACAGACTTCGACCCCCTCTGTGATGATCTGTCACTTGCTTGTCACCGGTGCAGAATCCAGTCAGAAGCTACCACTGGGGGACTGTGTCCGATTTGCAAGGCTTATCGAGACATTTGCAGGAGCTGCTTGGTTGACTTTCAGTGAAAGAGTGTGTGAACTGAAGGCATGTGGCTTTTATTTCCACTCATGATGAACTGATCCAGTGGACCATCGCTTTAGATCCATTCTAATTGTCTTTGGGTTGGGCTTCAGTCTGTAAGAAAATCGTTATCATAAATCATTGACATGCTCTTAGTGGATATGCCATTATCAGCTTCAATATGTTACTGAGGTAATACACAGTAATACGCTCTCCTCAGAATTTTATAAAATACTTACTTCTTTGACATGAACTGCCACAGGGTCAGGGTTAGGTTAGGTCAGGCTACATCAAAAGTAAATTAATAAATTGAGACTAATGCAACATAGTAATACATTTAAAAAGGGAATGATCACATATTAGATCTCACATATTTTGTGTGTCTATCCTCGTGAATTTATATATATTCACATTCACAATATGTAAATCATCTTTTTTTGTTATTATTATTATGTAATACTTGTGGAAATATGGGAATATATACAGTATATATAATATATGAATGCATAATTAACTTGTGGCCGAGTTGTTTGTCTGTGGGGAGTATTGCTCACATAAATGTAAATAGAGAACTTTTATTAAATTTGATGCAGACTGAAGGAAAAAATAGATTTGATATGATACAAATGGTGATCTGAGTGCAGATCCTTTCAGACAGCACTGAATTATTGTCTGGTGTACCAGTATGTTACTAAGTGACCGGCCAACCTGCAGGCACGCTGCCTGTGCTCTTACGACTCATAATTGCGGTCATTTCAACAAGTGCTTCACCAATGATGCAGTCACATAAAAATAACACAGAAAAATCCCCAGTTCCACTAAAGATAATGATCCCCTGTGATTCCCTGATTCCTTAATATGTAGCTTGCTATTGCTATTATGTTTTTTTTTTCCAGATTTACAGACCCTAGAACTTATAAAGGAGGTTATTTTTTAAATGCCAGCATCATTCATGCTCTTGCATCAGTGTGGCGTTGTGTCCTGTTTTGAAAACAGTGTAACGCCTGGAAAATTCAGCAAACAGAAGCCCCATTGGAACACAACAGAGATAAACTTGTATCCATCAAATGTTTTTTTTCTTTTTTGTGATTGAAGTTGAAATGTTTGTTTGTAGAAATCCTTTGAATTGATCTTTTCTCAGAAGTTTTTTTTTTTTTCGTAAGTACTTTTCCCTCAGTCACCTTGAGCACATTGTTTGCCATGTAAGTGCACCTGATTTAATTACTCTCCACCACTCACATTCAGCAATACTAACTTACAGCTGCATAATAGATCAGGCATATAAATCACAGTATTAGATGTGATTAATGTCCCAATGTTCACAACAATGTTCCAAAGTGGTTTACAAGTGGTGGCAATAAATAAAAGCCTAGACAAATTAACATAAACATTCCAGGCATTGATTATAAATGGTGCACACACACACACACAAAAAAAATATCGACAAGTAAAAACAACTGATCATCACACTAACAACAATGCCTTGACAACAGAAGGTGTTTGTTTTTTTATAGAAGTGATTGAAAAAACGTGGGTCTACAAGACGGTCTTGAAGCCTGCTATAATGTATGGCTTAGAGACAGGAAGCAGAGCTGGAGGATCCTGAGATTTTCATTGGGAGTGACCAGGATGGACAGGATGAGAGATGAGCATATTCGAGGAACAGCTCAGGTTGAACGGTTTGGAAATAAAGTAAGAGAGACAAGGTAATGATGTTTTGGTCACATGCCGAGGAGGGGGAGTGACTATATTGAAAAAGGATGTTGAAGATGGAGCTGCCTGACAGGAAAAGAAAAAAGAGAAGGCCACAGTGAAGGTCCATGGATGTTGTGATGGAGGACATGAGGACAGTTGGCATTAGGGATGTCCCAATACAACTTTTTCACTTCCGATACGATACCGATATTGCAGGCTTGAGTATTGGCCGATACCGATATCGATCCAATACCAGCACAAATCATACATACTTTAATTACTTATTTTGTACTGTGGAATGTTAGAATAGGCTTGATCAAGTGGTATTACTTAAACAGAGAACAATAGTCAGCAACAGTATGTATGAGAAAAACTGACCCATTTAACCAATGGGTTACATCAATTTTAGCCTTCATCATAAGAATATTGGATATTTTTGCCATGTTAATTTCATACAGTCTATGGTTAATTTCATCAGGAGGAAAGTACCAAGTGCTAATGGGGGTGTTTTCGGAGCACCCATGTTTCACAGGTAACAGCGTGTCTTCAGGACACCCCCCTTGTTTTCACTATTTTGGATTAGCCCAACCCTCACAGGGTGAGTGACTCGTTCTGCAGGTAAACTCGGAGCCCGGCCCCTCAGACATACTTAGCTCCGTGTGTGGAGCGTCAGGACACATTTAAAACACACAAAGCTCTTGGCATGGCTGGTTTTTGGGGTATAATTAACAAACGGAGGGTGTTGAAAGTCGACAGGTGGCGCTGGTTTATGAAATAATAATAATAATTGTTTTAGCAGCTCGCCTCAGGATGAGATAGCGTGGTGCTAACGGCTAGTTTGCGCTCGCTGTGCAGTAGCACTACATGCATCCAACACACAAAGCTTCGTGATCACAACAGGTGCTGCTGGATAGAAGTGCTGGAGCGGAATGGACTCTTGTATCTGAGCACTTATATCGGAGATTTTAGACGCAGTCCGATATAATCCGATACTTTTTTGGCTGATATCGGACCGGGACATCCCCAGTTGGCATACCAGAATAGGACACAAGGGATAGGGCAAGATGGAGGCAGATGGTAACTGCTATGGTAACCCCTATGAGAGAAAGAAGAAGAAGATTTAGGCAAAACGTATTGGATCTGAAAGGCAAATACACGTATATTCAATGGTAAAAACTTGGATTATCCCTATACACACTAAAACACCTATCATAAAACATGAAATATTTCAGTATCAGTAGACAGACTTCCACTACCTTACTGCTTGCATGGCTCTTTGTCTGACCAGCCAGGAATGTTCAACAGTCAGAAGCTGTTTCTCACTCCCTCCGTCTGTACACCTTGGTTGAAAGAGGAGGTCAGGGGCCAGTTTTCATTATAACATTGTAATTTATAGCTTGATCTGTGAGTGTTTCCTGCTTAATCCTTAATTCTTCAATCTCTGGGCAAGAGTTGGGACAACAGGAGGGATGGACAGTCTTAAATAATGCCACTGGGCATTACGGAGTTTTCCTTCCAAGATAGTACTGGACAGATGGTGAATTTAGGAAGCTTGAAAGCTCAGCACCTGGCAACATGTTTGTGAAGCACAAACAACTTTGCCAACTCCCTGCATTTAGTTTTGCACTATGAGCAACAGAAATTGTATATATGCAAGAAATAATTGCCTTAAGTTGTCCAAACCAGTTATGTGTCTCTTTGGACACTAACACAATGCATGTGCTGAACCTCATTATGGAAATTTTGTCAAAGCTGGAGCGAGAGAGGCACAGTGGTGTAATGGTTTGTGCTGTTGTCTGACACCAAGAACGTTCTGTCTCATACTCCAGTGTCCTCCCACTGTCCAAAGACTTACTGCATAATTGGAGACTCCAAATAGCTCATAGGTGTAAATGTAAGCAGGAACGGTTTAGTTTATATTGCCCTTTTCACACAAACACAACACAACAACTACTCCAACAAATATATAGGAATTTACTGTATAAAAATGCTGCACTGTTTTTTTTTGGCTGTGATCGGCAGTGATGTATTCGTGACACTTGAGTAAATGCACTCATTTCTTCACTTGTGTCTTCAACATGGATATATCTACATTCTGAGGTTTCACCTCTTCTTAGTGTTATCAAGCACATATCCAATGATCCAATCACATGTGGACAGCGCTAACTAGGGCTGTTCATACAGTACCTGACATTAAAATATCTCCTGGATTCGTCTCTTGTGATCACTTATGATGAGAAAGAGAGAGATGAGAGAAGGAGAGATGAGAGGAGTGCTCAGCGAGCCAAAGCTCTGGAATCCATTGGAAGGTCAGAACAATATGACAACACATAGTACAGCAACAATAACATTTACACAAAAAATACACAATAGTACACAACAATTGAACTACACCATGGATGTTTGCTTATCAAAAAATAAAATCAGCTTTTATTTGTCGGCTGAGCAGCTTTTCGCAGACCTTTAAAGTTGTTGTTTTTTAAAGTGCTAAGAGCAGCACCTCTTCACGTTGTCAGGCAGAGAAAAAAATCATAAAAGGCTGACTATCACTATGTAGTGTGACAAAATACAAAAAACAGAAAAAGAAATAATATGATGATCAGTGTTATTCTTGTTTTTTTTATAAAGCGCTTTGAGTTGCCCCTGTGTATGAAATGTACTACACGAATAAAGCTGCCTTGCCTAATATCATGGCAGTGACTGCTTATAAATATGAGTCGATGAGTGGAAAAATAATGAAATAATGCATCTTCAAACCACCTCTGCATGTGCTTTCTGTGACAGTGTTCACACTTATCTGTGCATGCTTGGTTCACTCAGGACCGCTGTTAACACCAGGTCTAAACAGGGTCTTTATTCTATTGTTGCCATTTTAGTAGGTTACATTTGTAAAGTTGAACATACTTCCTGGAGTGAATACAGAGTAAGACAAAGTCTGACCAGAGTGTCCTTCACCAATCACCACTAGGGTAGGCTTCAGCCACCAGTGCACCTAGCTAATGGATGAAATGAAAATGCTGCAGTTTTTAGATTTTCTCACTTAGTCGAGGTTTTACACTTTGGATGCTCTGCTTCACTCACTTCCCTTAACCAAAGAAAGATATACTGGGAATAAATTGGGAGAAATGTTCAAACTTGAAAAGTCAAATTTAACTGGACACAGCAATACATACTGGATGAACATGTTTAATATTTATTGCTGCTGTTTATGCTCCTGTTGCTCCTTTACCAACACCAAATTGGACTGTATTGGCCTCTGTTCACCTTTCTGCAGTAACAACTAAAAGCACATATAGTTTCCAACCCTTAAGTACTTCTCTCCTGGATTTTATTTTTTTAATGTATGAGCGTGTTAATGTATAATTGATGCTCTGAGGAGATAAACTGCCAACATCTTCAGTTAGGTGCCTCAGGCAGACAGAGGGAGAGCGCTTCCACTTGATTTGTTAGCTTTAAAGTTTACTGTCTCACAGCTGAGGGGAAATAAGACCTGAGTGGTGTTGGCTCACAAGCATGATGGCAGCAGATGGTTGATAGTAGCATTAATGAATGAATGAATGAATCATGTTGCTTGTCCTTCCTCCATGCAGTCTGTGCTGAAAGGAGCTAATGTCACGGTGTTTGGCTGCCTGAACCACGGGATGCCTCTGTTCTTACGGGACAACTCATCCCTGAAATGTGAATCAGGTACGTCACAATTAACTGAAGCTGAAGCTTTCAGAACTACACTGGAATCTGAACATTTGCCTGAAATTGTACACTATGGGCGTTCTCACATATTGTACAGGGGCTGTACAATATGTGAGAACCCAAACCCCTGCTCCAGAACTTTTTTTTCTTTTTAGAACTTCTGCCAACTCTCTCATTAAATTTGTGGATTATATCCAAGTGAATCCATGTGAGAGCACAGCAGGAAAAGCTTCAGATAATTCACAGAGGGCGAGTGTCCTGCCTCCTGCTGCTCAAACCACTGGCCACTTTCCGCTTGCATGTTCCCGACAATCTCTGTCTTTTGCGAACCCATCTGACCCAGACTATCTCCCTTTCCAGATATTTTCCAGTTATTTTCTGAGGTTCATATCTGAATCCGGTCTTAAAAGGTAGACTCATGTATTGGATTCCCCTAATTAATAAAGCACTCAATGTTCCACAAGTTTAGACACAATTAAATGTTATCTTTAAACTTCAACCTTCATTCCTCATTTCAGTCACCTGGACTGGTGCTAATTTCTTTCAATTCGTCGACATCGATCCACTCCCCAAACCTAATTTGTCATTTACACAAGTCTGACATTTAAATTGCTTTCACTAACTGAGCTCCAGTGCAATCTATAAGTCCCTTCAGCGGGTCCAGTTCATTGACACGCTATCCACACTAATGCAGACATTCAGCAGAAACATTTTTGTTTTGATTGCAAATGGGATTTTGAGTCAAGGCAGCTCAGTGTTTCAAACTTTGACCATTTTTACAAATGTTTTAAAAGCCATATTTCAAAGAAGTGCACATTTCAATTCTAGTTTTATACTGATTTGTTGTTTTCTTCTCTTGCAGAGTCGGTCGCTGGGTTTTTCCTTTCTGTGAACGCTTCTGCTAACATCACCAAACTGAGGATTCCCTATCCACAGACAGGCACTTGGTACCTCAGTCTGCGCTCCCTGTGTGCCACTGAACATGGGTACGTCAGGCTTGATTGTTAATTATACATGTTTACACTGGACAATTTCACTCAGCTACGTTTATTCTTTAAAAGAAGCTGCTTCCTAAAAGTGTGATTTTGCCTAAATTTCTTATTACGCTTTAGAAAATGATGTAACATTATTATCAAACATATTCTGGGGTATACACCAACATCCTCAGCAGCTGAGTAACTTGGCACATTTTGTCAATATAAGCAAAAAAAGGGATGAAAAGTGTTGCCATTCTATAGAGAGTGAATGTGACCCTGGCCACATGGAGACAAACAACCATTCCCTCTCACAGTCAATTTTGCCTTATCCCCAAAGCTGCATTTTTTTGGATGGGAGGAAACAGGAAAATCCGGAGAAAACCCTCGCAAACATGGGGAAAACATGCAAACTGCCTCTTTCCGACTGGGCCGCGAACCCAGGCAAGAGTGCTAACCACTGCACCAACCGTGTGGCCCTGAACTATCTACAGCAGTGTAACTAATTGTGGACGCTCTATAACCAAAAATGTCGGCAAAACGTAATTTACATCCCAAGAAATTAGAAATAAATTCACTGAAGCCAGTTGAATGGCTGTTGCTCGTAAATCTATGGCAGTCTCATTATCAGATCTTTGGCTTGGTCCCAGTCCCCCACAGCAGCCTGCTCACAGAGACAACATTTGCTGTCGATTACAGCAACGCAATTGCAAAGTAGGACATTCAATATTTCTTTATTTGCCAAATTTAATAATTCAATTCTTTAATGAAGACAACATCCTCACCATTTAGCACAGCCTCCCTCATGCAGTCACATCCTTACCCATCTGTCAACCAGCAAATTAATACTGGATTAGCTTTGTTAAACTGTGCGTCTGGTGCACAACTGGCATATGACATAGAAGGGGTTTAGATATGAAAAGTTTATAGGCTAATTTAACAACAAATACATTTGCATATAAGAAAAAAAATCTTATATTTTCTGAAATGAGAGGCAGGCTTGTCATTTGAAAACAGGAATTTGTGTAGCAGCTTGATTTAATTCATTAACGTTTAACGCATAAATATGACCTCTAATACAGATTCTGAGGTCAAAGAGCAAAATGCTTCTTTCTCGTCTTTTTGTTCATTATCTTCTTCATCATGCTCACTATTCAAACTATTCAAAAAACTATTTTATTGCGGAAAAGCAGAGGCTTTGTCTATCTTTCATACAATGCACTGACAAAACATTTTAGCAAAGGCAGCTGCTCTATTTTATTCGACAGACACTGGTCTTTTAGTAGAAAACCTATACACTGCGCTGTCATATGCAGTTTAATCCACATATGAAGGCAGAAAGTGCACATTCATTCTCCGAGGGTTGAGTAAAATCAGTGTAATAAAGAGAAAGTGGGGTAAATGCTTCCATTAACTTGTCCAACACAGTGTTTTTCATGAGTCCCTGTAAGTAGTAGCTATTCAGCAGATGGAGCTGTTTTCCGAACCCTTAATGGCATAAAAATGTGAACAGAATGAAATTAAGCAGATTTCCCATCACTTGGGAGTTCCAATTGAATTTGAATAACACATATTAACAGATGGTGTGGGACACAGGCCCATCCTCACATGAGAGCATTGCTGAGGTATGAGAATTGGAAACATTAATAGAGTTATATGCCCTGTATTTTATCTCCCTTTATATAAACACACGCCAATGTCAGGAATTGGCAGAGGAAAAAGAGAAGGTAAATGACAGGTGCTCTTTAAGGTAACACTTAAGTTGAGCAGCTGTATCAATAAAAAACAACAACAATGGCTTCCAGGGAAAACGGGGGAGAAAAACACATTTGTTGCCTCCTGGAATTTCATTCTCTGTGACTGACTGTAGAACTCAGTGGGAAGAAATCTACAGTTTGAACACTAATAAGTGAAATGTTGTTCTCCTTTCAACTGTCTGTAATGTGTAGCATTGGGACCAAGTGCTGCAGTCTAATAGCCATGAGTCTGCATAAATAAACAATAATTATTCAAGGATTGATTGGATTACAAATTTGTTTTCGTATAGCATGCACACATATATATATATATATATATATATATATATATATACATATATATATATATAAATATATATATATAGCAAAAATAATACAGTAGCATATCAGGCATGAATTTGGCTGACTAGCGAAATGTACACATTAAAAGAACCTTATAAACTTGTTTTTTTTAATGTTATATAATGATCTGCAGCTATGTTCCTAAGCAACGATGGTAGCTGGGGATGTGATTCAGAAGTCCTCCATAGACCAGAGGGTCTCATCCTGGTTCAGCTCTGGCTCAGTGTATGAGGGAAAAGTTAATCATAGCATCGTGGGACGATGGAACCATCAAAGTCAATGTTAATCATTATCTGTTTTCGCTTAGACTGACATTATCTCAGTTTTGTTTGTATGGATAAAAGAAGTTGTCAAATTTGTGGGTGAAATGTTGTGTTCCGTTGTGTTCATCAAACATCCTGTGACCTTTTTCAGGTTTGAGCCATGCACCAACGTCACAGCCGAGGTGTATATGCGCGCATATCTGACTCCATGTATCAACGACTGTGGGACATATGGACAATGCAAGCTTCTGCGCACCAACAACTACCTTTATGCTGCATGCGAATGCAAAGCAGGTAGAAATTTACTCAAAAAATCTACTGCAAACTATTTTGTTGCATTTTCCAGCCTCTGCTTAATTTGTTGATTGGATTTTCTTGCATATAATGGTGGTTGCCTCTTTGTGTTTTGATCCAGTTTTTTAATTTCAAAGTGTATTCACATTCCTTAAGCCTCACAACAAAACAAAGCTATTTGTTTGATTTCAATGGATAAATATTTTTTCATTAATACTCTGCATAAATATGCAGCATCTTAAATTATTAATCAGTAATTGATAAATATTAAAAGGCGTGACCATGAATTAATAACTGGAAGTGATTTGCAGCAGTCAAAAGCCTCTTTTGCACACAAGATAAAAGGTTTTGTGAGGAAATTGTGTCATCACTGCTCCAAAGAATTAAGTTGAATTTGTCGGAGATTATATCGGGCAGAGGGACAAGGAACGTGGACAGAGCACGGCGGGGAGGCACAGGTCATTTGGCAGACGCAGACTCACAGGACAGCTGTTAAATTGTAGATGCCACTGTCTAATGAATCACACAGCAGCCTGGTAATAATCATCTAATATAAGACAATAACGCACTCTCTTAATTACGAACAGCTTTTTAATAAAAGATAAGCTTATGGAACTAAACAAAGCACGTCCTCTGAGGCTCATTGAAATCCTGCCTTTGATCTTCTTTATCAGCGCTGATTTTCTGCAGCTAAATCCATTGTCATACATCATATATGTGACTGCTTGTGCCCGGCAGCGCATTTGCATTCAGCATTCAGCACACCCTCGGTCCGTCTCACACAGCGCAGAGTGAATACCACGAATATTTAATCTGCGTCATGTTATCCAGTCCACTGCTTGATGAGGATCCAGTTCGAGTGGCAAAGCATTGGAGGGCACGAGATAAACAACTTTTCACAGAGAAATGCACCAAAGGGGCTGAAGAAACTTTTGACTTGTTGAGATAAAACTTTTTTTCATTTCAAAGGATTCTGTAAATTCTGTGAAACAAACCACTTGATTTCTGTTGATCTTAGGAAGGCTTTTCTGAAGTTTATAAAGTTTATATAGAGCTTAAGAAAGCTGTATTTTCCCCCCTCAGACTGTGAAGCATGCAAACACAAAAGCTTTCTACTGTGTTATATCTGTACTCTGTTAGATCAACATGCTGACACTTTGTGTGTGTGTGTGTGTGTGTATAAGGCTGGGATGGCTGGGGCTGCACAGACAACTCAGAGGCATACTCCTACAGTTTCCAGCTGCTCTCCACCCTGCTGCTGTGCCTCAGTAACCTGATGTTCGTCCCTCCTGTGGCCATCGCCATCCGAAGCCACTACCTGCTGGAAGCTTCAGTCTACATCTTCACCATGTTCTTCTCCACTGTGAGTGCCACAGTTTGCAAAACACTAGAGTTGACCTCTAAAATATTTTTGGCTGTATTACTGCTCTGTTTTTTTTTTTTTTCATTTATTGTGAGAGAAAGAAATACACCAACCGTTTTGCAATGATAATGACTTTGTTCATGTATCACCTTTAAAAAAAAGGTTTTCTTTTTGCTTTTTTTTTTATGTGTTGACAACAAAGCCAAGACAATAAAACAAAGCAAAAGCAGAAGGCTCATGTAGTAAAATGAAGCAGACATCAGAGCCAAACAAAAGGCATGCAGGAAAGATCAAGAAGACGGAAGACAGGGTATATGCATTATTAAAAAGTAAGTGGGAGTAAATGAAGAAATAAAAATCAATAAAAATAGAAATAGAGATGGAAAGTTAACAGAATTGAGTTTGACAGCATCACATCAAAGTCTATAAAAATGGGTTTTAAGAACTGATTTAAAAAGTTACCAATTCTGAGTATCTGAGTATTCTGAGGATCTGAGTCTGTGAGCAGCTCAACAATTCTTTGATGCAGCTTGGAGCCTGGCCCTGCTGTGTGTGGGATGAGACATAGATGATGGATGTGCAATTTTACTAACAACACCCATGCATATATTACAAGAAAACACGCTCTGAAAAGCAATTTTACCGACCAGTGTGTGTGAAAGGCTTAAATGCATTAGATTGTTTCTCCTACTGGGATTTGAGTCTTTCCTTTACTTTAAATAACACACCTGCAAAGTTTTAGTTGGAAGAGGATATGAAGGACATTTCATATCCAAAAATGCTTTGATCACGCATGCAACAGACCAATATTTAGTGAAGGTTAGTTCTAAAAGCAGTTCTTTTGGTTGGATGTAATTACTTAATTTGAGTAAATTGAGGAATTTTTTTCATGAATAAAAACACAAGGTTAGATGTTTTGGTCTGAATTAGTGCAACATTTTTGTTGTATGAAATGTTGAAAACGGCAGAAAAATAGAAGCAGACCAAACATGTGGTGTGTAATGATAATAATGAATAGGAAAACCAGAACACTATAGTTGGAAATCAAATTACTCACCATTCACAACCAACTTTAACTAGGCTAACAGGACATGGAATACAACACAATAATGTAGTGATGTAACTAGAAAGCCATGTCAGCATGGTATTTATTTAAGATCATATTGTATTGACTTTGAAATGACATCTGCTGTTTGTGTGTCCAACTATTATTTTCCTTTCTCCTGACAGTTCTACCATGCATGCGACCAGCCGGGTATTGTGGTGTTTTGCATCATGGAGTATGATGTCCTGCAGTTCTGTGACTTCCTCGGCTCGCTGATGTCAGTGTGGGTCACTGTCATTGCTATGGCAAGGCTTAAGTCCATCATAAAGCAGGTACATTCCTACTGCGACGCTGTCTTTACACAGGATCAAACAACCACAGATTGTAAAGGGATGCAGAGCTGTGTGTGTAGACAGACTTTGAGTAAATGTTTCTTAAATTAAACATAATTTTGCATGTTTCAAAGTGTACATGTTTTAGCCTATTAGATTCAGATTCAGAGACGGACGTACCTTCAGCAGGTTTTAATGCACAACAGGATAACAGTAAATTGATCTATTTGCTAATTAAGAAGTCCTTGGCTCTAAATAATTACAGAATTCTGGCTTGGATTGTTTGAGGGTCCAGGTGCATTAGTAGACAGATATTCACAAAGCTGCATGCAGTGAGAGAAGCTGGCTGAGTGTGGCTAGATATTGTTAGATAAGTGATCCTGGCACTCGGTAAAGACAAATTAGGTTCAGGCAGAGAAGCAAAGTAGTAGAAAAGTGCATCTAAACTGTCTTAAGAGTCTGGCAGAATTCAGCTTGTTTGCTGGTCCTTAAATAGTACTGCGGCTCATGCTCTTGACTGAATGACAAAACTCAGGTGTATCGGAGTGTCGGTGGAAGCTACATCACAACCAGGTATACACAAGCTTTGTCCCCGTTTAGGGGCTGTATCCTTGTGTCACAGCTGCACAACTAGGCTGTGCCATTTCAAATACTCCTTCAAACATGGCCGACAAATGTCCCCCAACTCCCAAGTGACGAGTGGCCTGTACATACTCCGCAAGAATAGAGAAATGTGTTCTCTCTCCCAGGGCTGGGAGCAGAGAATGATGTCATTATTTCCTTGCAGCCCTTGTTTGGGAGTTCTTGCAGCTTGTTCTTGACACATCATCTGGGCACAACTTTTTTCTTGTGTGTTGTCCGACAACTATTGTGTGATTGGCTAGAAATTTGAAGTGGGTGTAGTTAATGCTGTCATCCCTATGAGGAGTTCTGCACTTGAGTTTCTTGTGAAGTATGAAATGCCAAATAACTTTGTTGTTGTTCTTGCCACCTCGGGAAAAATAACTAATTTCTCTGTTCTTGTGGAGCATGTACAGGCCTTAAAGGCGACATAGACCCGAAGCTCCAATTAACGCTGCTTTTGTGTGTGTATCTGTGTCATTACCTCGTTTATGAAACCCTAAAGTTTCAGAACAAACAGTTCAGCCACTGCTGAGAAAATAGGGTTTTATGTTTTCCTGGGCTCTGCGAAGCGGAAAGGCACTTCTGTTTGCTGATGATGTCATCAGGAAACCTCACCACTCCGCTCACCACCGTAGCTCCTCTAGTTGCGTACAAACAGCCGCAGAAGA
Organism: Solea solea; assembly: GCF_958295425.1. Taxonomy (NCBI): domain Eukaryota; kingdom Metazoa; phylum Chordata; class Actinopteri; order Pleuronectiformes; family Soleidae; genus Solea; species Solea solea. Next base: position 10,681,875 of record NC_081141.1, on the reverse strand, counting down.
AGAAGAACTACTCTCGCTGTAGCTGCTGAGATGCAGAGCATCCATCGTGCCGAGGGGGAGCTGCGTATCTGAGAGCTGACGTGCTAATTACGTCACTTCCAGGTACCTGGCCAAGTGGGAAAGCTCTCGTTGGCTGGCCAATCACAACACAGTCCATGTTCTGGGGGTGTGATTTTGGTCTGAAACAGCGCGGCTGACGAGAGCGTCAGTGAGGAGATATTTCGATCGGCTCGTTTGCAGCGACGAGGAGGTTTTTAACCATGAAAACAAGTTAATATATGTAAGAAGACCTCCATAACTAACATATGTGCGATACAAGCAATCGATGTCACCTTTAAGCATCCTATGGTGGATTGTTCTCGGGCCAACCCATTCCAGGATTCCCTGGTGCACTGGTGACAATGCTAATGATTTACTTATGCAGGTGGCTGAGCCACAGAAAGTGCTGGAATGCAAATTAGCGGTGAGGGCGGGGCAAGCCGGTGATACCAACAAGAAATCATCTATCGACCCGAACGTCTCATTTTGCTGGGAGATCAAGTCCTGAACTCCAGATTTAGTCCTGAGTGGAGACACGGCCACAAATGTTGAGAGCATGACCTGGATGATAACAAGCAGACACGGTTTACAGATGGAACCAGAACTTTCCAACGGATATGGCTAAATAATTCAAATAATTAATACTCAAAATCCGACTGCCACTGGGGTGGTTTGTGCTCCCCATTGATTCTCTATACAGAACAGTCACACACCACTAAGCAGAATCAATAGTACTGTGAAAACAAAACACATAGTACCAACAGTCTCATAACACTGCAGACTAATTTTTCCTGCTAACACTCAATAACTGCGAAAAGGCTCAAATTAACTAAAGTAACTGAACTGCCTTCGGATATTCCGATGATTCAACCTCAACCCTGCCTCCTCATACTGCCCTGCTTTCTTTTAAGGGGTTTTAACTTGAACTCAATCATACACAACAAGCCATTTCCACCACCTTTTGCCTCACAAACAAGGCTGTGTCTAATCAAGGTGGAGCAGCCATTCACAAACAACCATTTCACCATTTTTTTCTTCACAAAAACGCCACATGTTAATGAAAGCGGTCATTCTCTGACCATAACACATGTCTGCTGCTACATGATTCAGTCTGGCAACACTTAAGCTGAGAGCTCCTTGTCAGTAGAGCAACAACTTGACACAAGCCCTGAGTCAAAGAGGGATTAGAGGAGCGAGAGTGAGAGCTGTGTAATGGGACATTCATATGCAGAGTCTAAAAAAAACCGGGTGAAAATGCAAAGAAGAAACAAGCTTCTCTCGAGCTGAAACAATTACTCGATTATTAATCGTCAACTATGTTGATAATAGATTTATTGGTTTGAAGCTTTTTTTTACCATTAAAACAAGATTTCAGATTTTTAAATGTGAATATTTTATGGTTTCTTTGCTCCACATAACAGAGAAATCATTGAAACTGAATCATTTTGGTTTGTGGACAAAAACGATTCATTTCCAGGTTTGACAAACACTGATCAACATTTTATGCACCAAACGATTACTCGATCAATCAAGGAAATAATCAACGGATTAATCGATGATGAAAATAATCGTTAGTTGCAGCTCTACACGTTTTTTTTGTTTGTTTTTTTTGTCGCAAGGCAATCTTTACTCGGCGACCACAACCTGAGAGCTGCTGAGAGAATTGAAGTTGTCTCTTATTGAAATTATTGAATGCATTAAACCAGTGGTTCCCAACCTTTTTTCCCTGAAGCCCAAACTTGCTTGTGTCCAGGACAAACCAGCCCCCCAAATACAAAAAAAGAATGAAGTAGAAAGTTTATGTGTAAAAATAAACATCACTTGTAGGTTTTTGTTCCTATTCTCACAGTGTGTATAGATAAAAACTGTCTCGTGCTTCCATTACATTTTTTTGATCCTGCTGAGTCTTTGCTACCGTGATCAGCTGTTGGTGATAAATAGCTTAATAAATTGAAAGGTGGACCAAAGAAAATATAGTTTTTCTTTGGGTGATACTGACTTCTAATTATCCAGTAGAGTGTCTGATTGAAATGCACAAATATAATTATATTGACCTCACAAACTCAGAGCAGTCAACGCTCTGCGCCCCCCATGTGATCTCTGGCGCCCTCCTACGAGGGGCTTGGACCCCAGGTTGGGAACCATGGTATTAAACTAAGAAAAAAATCAAAACAAAGACCAGAACTGCTTTTCCCTCACAGCAGCTTTGCAGGATGTGTAAAAAAATGTGTCTGCTTCCGTCCTCTCCTTCATCATCTGATTTGGGACCTTAGTCAGAATGATGGACGTAGAAATCTTATTTTAGAGTGGACAAAGACCAGTGTGACCTACTTCTTTGGATTGAGTATCAAAAAGATTAACTTGCAGCACTCGTTGGATTCCAACAACTTTTTCATCTTGGCATGTCACGATGGATATGCTCAGCGATAGTGCTGCATCACAATGGATGCACGTTGCAGTGACGTTATTCTAATTAGTGAGTGATACTCTCTGGTGGAAATAATGACATTTCAGCTGAGGTTTGCCTGTGTCTCGTTTTTTTTTGTAAGCCATAGCAATATCAAACGTGTTAGATTCATTGATGTGCGGTCATAAATTATCTCGTGGTTGACATATTGAGAACAGGTGCGCCTTCTCCATGGGTCACTCCCTGGCTGCACACCAACATGAAGCAGTCTCAGGGATGTGTGTGTGTGTGTGTGTGTGTGTCCATAAGGATGGGGGAGGGTAAATATATGAACATCTGCTGTCCTCAAGAGTTTTAGTTTTTGCTGAGCTCTGCAGTACACAGTCACCAATCAAATCGAACATGTTAGGACTGGCCAGCGGAACAAATGTGTGTGTGTGTGTGTGTGTGTGTGTGCATGTCTCTTTGTGTATGTATTATTTTTTTCATTTATGCTCATGCATACTGCTGTGTGTTTATGTATGTGACTTTTACCCTTCAAAGGTCTAAACTTGTACCAAGTGCAAAGACACAACATCCCGTATCTCAAGGCACATGCTCCCCCCTCCCCCCTCCCCCCAATAATTGCAATATCTAGACTGTGTTTGCTCTTTATCTTCTTATGACCACATAAGTGATGTTGGTAACAATTTTGTAATGAGATAATGCTAATTCCATATGATGCAATTTTCACATTGGTGGTAACATGGGAAATGGCCTGTATTTATATAACACTTTTCTCGTCTTGATGACCAGTCAAAGCTGCTTTACACTACAGTTTTGCCATTCACCCTTTCACACCCATTCACTCACACTTTCAGCACATCTATGTGCAGCGCATTTTCTTTCACTCATCTCTCATAGCCATTGACACGCTGCCGGCACAGCCCTCAGGAGCAGCGTGGGGTTTGGTGTCTTGCACAAGGACACATCGACATGTAGACTAGCAGAGTCGGGAAACGAACCCACAACCTTCAGGGTTGAAAGACAATTCAACTTCCAATACCACCCAGTTATTTCCAAAGTTATTAATAACCATGTTATAAAGTTAAAAATCCATCCACTCTTCTGTCCCAAACACAATTTCCATTGTTACCACCATGCTACTATGTGGTGACTACTATAGAAATATAAATGTATTCTCATAATACAACTACTGTAAATGTAAAGTGTTACTGCTGCATTGCAGAATGACTTGAGGTGCTAATTGCCCTTTGTTGGGATCATCTTTCAAGTTTTTGCTGTCCACACAGACAGCCAGAGCTTATCCTTCAAGCTCCAGCTGTGCACATATGAGTGGCATTCAATGTATTTTTCTCTTTCAAGCTAAAACTTCTTCACTGCGTACTTGTCACTCAAGTTCCCTATTCTTTTCTTTTTTCTCTTTTTCTTTTCCAACTGAGAGCAAACTGTATGCACATGCTTCCTTGGCACTGCTGTAGATTGAATTAATTCTGTGGTAAACAATTAACATGGAGAGTTCTACACCTTGCAGTATTCAGCAGAAGTGATAATAAAAATGTAGTCAATGAAAGTTCTGCAATTGGTCCATACTTTTTCATTGAAATAAACAAATAATCAAGCACTTCATTTTCAGTTTTGCTAAGCTTCAAATAATCATAAAATATTTACAATACATTTTAGCAAGTAATCTTTATTCTTAAGAGTTTGAGCCGCTGTTTCCGTCGTAGTGGCAGATCCCAGGGGAAAACTGTTACACAATAGATGATGCAGTTTCTTTGTGCTGTAAATAGAGTCACAATTTGAAAACTGTGTTAGATTGGCCAAGAGAATAACACAATGACAGTAAGGCTTGTATAGGGGAATTGTACATTTACAGAAACTGTGTTGTTTTTCTATCACCAGCCATCAATTTTATCACAATAATGATATGTTTTAGCCTATATCTAGTTGTAAAATTCAACTTTAATGGAAGTAAAATAAGCATGAGATGTGTTGGAGGGCTCTGAAAACTGTTTAGCAGATCCTCGTTTACTGTTCTCAAAGATCAAGAGTGAATTACTCACAGGTTCAGTCATTTTAATCTTGTATCTGACAGTATGTATTTATATGACTGTACATTCTGAAGCATGAAACGTCGTGGCGGATAAAAATAGACCTCCGACCAGAATTCCTGCAAGCTCGTCCGTCACAATGACAGGTGGTGATTAATTACATTGAAAAACCTCTGCCTGTGAGCCTCTGTGCTTTCATGTCCACACACAGTACATGTATACATGCATGCTTGGGTGCTACTGTATACAATTCAGTGGTGCAGTATGACTGATGACTGCTGCTGTACAGAGTCCTCGGGCTGCACCACACTGCTCCTCCCCTGCTTGGTCTGTGCCAATTAGTTCTGCTCTTCAACAGACGGGCCATCGCTGCCCTGCTCGAAAAATCCCCCAATTTTCCCCCGCGTTCCTCCAGCAGACAGAAGGATGCAGACACCAGGCAACCTTAAGTTCTCCCAGCGCATTATTGATTTTTCCTCTGACTCCATCTCTTTTATATCCCTTGACTGTGTCAAATTGTGAGCTTGGCAAAAAATAATTTAAATGTTAAACTGGTATTATTTGTAACAAGGGTTTCTATTGTTTGCATTCAGTTTCCATTGTTATATTGTGGCTCCCACTCAGATACAGGAAGCTCAGTAGTGTATTACTTATTCTCTGAACTGAAATTACACAATGAGGCTGTCGCTGTATTTTCATTGTCAACAAATTGTCTCTCTCTCTTTAAATTGTAACTTTACTGCCAGGTTTGTTGTACTTAGCCCCCTTAGAAAATACCACCTTTTGGGAGACAGTTTTCAGCTGTGGATAATTACACATTTGATTTTTCAGTTTATTGTTGCTGCACTGGAACAGATGATGATGCTACATGTGGTCATGTGTTCATATTATATTTCTTTTTAACAGTTCTAGAGCAACAGTGAAGCTCTTTCACACAGAGTCATCAACTATAAAGCCAATACTTTCAATCCATTGTTAACCATTAGTGCTCACGCGGCCATGGGAATAGTACACAACTCCTTATATGAACATCCTGAGGGTGGGAGGTCATAGGTCACATCTTTAGGCTTTACAAAATGTGTTTTTTGTCTTCTTATCTGTTTTTTTATTTTATACTACAGTTTATTAAAAAAAAAAACAGTAGTAGCAGTCACAAACTATACCGTTTTTATTTTATGTTTGTCCACAAAAATTAACCAAGTGAACTTTGAACTGTGACGTATTTCCAAAATTCACAAAGGCAGTCTGATTTTTAAACATTTTGAGTACTTTTTGCTCAGGTGTGTATAGTTGATGGACAAATAATTTCATCAGATTGACTAGGTTGTGCTGAAAAAATGGATATAAGACACTATATTGTACATTCTTATAGCCTCTGTATATACATTTTAACATGGTAATGGAAGAAAAGCAGCCTAAATGCTTTGTGTCCTAAGGGTTAATGGCATGATCACTAAGCGTCAACAAATAACAGCTCCTCAGATACAAATTGGAACAATTTTTGCCATTCAAAATAATCAGAATATTAAATCAATGAATGCGGTTTGAACATTGCAATTACTGTTCAAATTGCATATTTGTGGACAAGACATGCCTGACTGCAGGACCAACTTTACAGTCAGGCTCTGTGTTGGTATTTGACAGTAAAATCATCACTAAAACAAAATCCTCCTGATAGCCGCCATTAATAAAGTTAATTTAAAAAAAGCAAAAAAAACAACAACTGCCAAACTGCGCACACCCTGCAAAGGCTCTCACAGTGCATGAATGAAGTCTTTGCATCAAGCTAGAGAACAACCCCTAATGAGCGAGTCACAGGAAAATAGTACAGAAAAAATGTCTAGTTCCACGACACACAACACCTTCCAGTGTTTTGTGGCAGAGCTTTGATCAAAGTGCTGACAGGAGAGGACGGGCGTTATCAGCTGCATTTTTGTGTAACCTGCTTTGTGTAGCTTTTTCACAATTACAGACCTTAACTTTAATACACTGTATCAGGGATTTCTGAATAGCTCACTGAATAGACGGACCAGAACCAAGCAAAGCGCTGTTCAAACTCAATTTTATTGTGCATTAGTCCAGGCAAGGTATATAAATCCTACATGAAAGTACTGTTCTGTGTCCGTCACACTGCTGAACTTGGTTTCACCAGTTTCAGCAAGGCTTATCTTTCTTATTCCTGCCTCTTAGTGGTACTTTTTTTGTAGCATACCATGTTTCTCTGCTAAACCTCCAAAGGCACAATGGCACCAGCTGTGTTTGGAAAGTACGTCTCTCACAGCCAAAAAAACAAGACACACGTGCAGAACAGTGCAGGGAAAATAGGAAAGTATTGAACACACTGGAATTACAAAATCAACTCCCAGTGGTTTAGTATGTGCCATTCACTTCACTGCAAATATTTTGTTACACTTTCTCATTCATAATTACTGTCACTTACTGATCTGAGTGTTTTTCTGTTGTGTTGTCAAGGTGCTGTACCTCCTGGGGGCGATGTCCCTGTCCATGGCATTACAGCTGGACCGCCATGGTCTGTGGAACTTGCTTGGACCCAGCCTGTTTGCCCTAGGCATCATGGCAGTGGCATGGGTAAGTGAAATGCACACGTCTGCTTCACAGTAGGAAAAACACTCCACAGTGTTTGGTTATAAAAGTATAAATAATAGATTGGCAGTAAAATTGCACACATTCTGCAGCACATGAGATGTAAAAAAAAAAAAAGTGTATTTTTTGCTTATTTTAATCATAAAAGGGCCAGAAAATGTCCTGTGAGCAAGTGCTTTTGCCCAGAACAACTTTCAATATCTGGCAGTTATTTACAATTTACTGCATTTTAAAATAGTGTATTAACAATTTAAAATGAAGAAAAACAATGAAGATTTATTTAAAATAAACACTGTAGTTTTTGAATTTGAAATTTGAAAACTGTATAACACATATTTAATATAACATGTTTGAGTCTTTGTCTCAATGTCCAAAAAACAGGCCAAAAAATGGAAATTATGTACAGAGTGAAATTACTGAAATAACCACGTTGGCTTTGACTTGCAACTTCTCAGCTTTTTTTTTGGAGATGAAAGAGGATGACACTGTTCCTCCATTGTCCCTCATGTCAGTGAGTGTAGCAAAAACACCTTCATCTGTTATTCAAGCTAACTAAAAACTGTGGGATTCTGACCAATGAACTTATATTTACGTTAGCATTGAAGGGGCTTTAAAAGTTTTTCAGCCTGTGGGTATTAGTCATGGCTTGTAGTTCCATTATAAGTCGGCTTGTACTTCCAGTGACTCTTCGTCAAGTCATAATGTGCTCCCTGAACTGGGAAGATAAAAAATAATAGTCTTTCAGGCAAGGTTTTTGCACGCACACAAAAAAAGCTATTTAACACCAAACCTCTGACATGAGTTTGTGGATTCCTTCCAAGCTTTGCATTGCATATAGCGTGGGTGTTGTTGTACTGAGAGTTATTTTCCTGTGAGCTGGAGGATCCTGCAAAAACTGTGCAAGAAAAACTGCTGCTTAACTCCACTATGTAAACCCTTTGCCTTTAGCAACAAAGGTAGGAAACAGTATATTTTACCATAAATTGATTATTTTTTTTTTTTTAAAACAACATCAAGACTTGAAAACCCATGCACAACACTGTGTATCATCCAAATGTGAGAGTCTTCAGACATCTGAATTATCTGCCAAGTAGATTTGAACATACAGATAATTTGCTTTAAAGTATGACAAACAACAAATAAAGCTAAAAAAAATCAGTAAAAATCCAAGCATATGAAAACACTAGTAGGCAGGGTCATGAAAAAAAAAGTTTGTTTTCAGTCTCAGGAGTTCAGATAATAAGCCACTAAATGTGTTCATTTTGCCTCTCGTTCAAGAGGCTTCTTATTGTATAACATATAGTGACTGTGCAGGTAATTAACTCACATATGGTAAATATGTGCAGTTGCCAAACAGTCTGGGTAAGTAGAGATTAGATGTCCATATATTTAAGGTATTCACCGTGCAAAGTGTGTTCGTGTAATAATGTACATGAGGGAAGACGGTGCAGATTCTCATAAAGCCACAGGCATCTGCTCTTTGTCGTTCAGCTGTGGCACATCTGTAATTCAATTACTGATGGCTTATTGGCATGTTTTACATGTTATAAAATGCATCATGTGGTGTAATATCTACATAATGGGAAATAGGCTGTAAACACATTCATATTCATTCATATGATAATTCTTCCACACACTGCCAGGTCACAATAGTAAACTATGCATAGCAGCTTTTCTACAAATGCTACTTGTAGTTGGAGAATCATTTGGATCTCATGCAACTGTTGCATTCTTGTAAAATAAACCCAATCCCATGCTTTGATTATTTGACATTTCATAATTTATCAGCAGTCCAACGGTGTATTTCTGCATTTCAGCATCCTCCCCTCGGCCCTGAGCCTCAGAGTTTAAGTGCCGCACATTTTCTACAAGAGCCCTTTCATTTCAACTTGTCATGTTTCTGCAAAGCCTGGCATTCTGGATGTTCCCAGACACAATTAGATCAGTCAAGCAGAGGTCACGGATCGTCTGCTGCTTTGCAGTGGTGGTGTGAGCAGGAAGGGGAAGAAGAGAAGCTCACATTTTTTCTGTGCCAAATATCACTAATTCTCCAAACTAAATTAAGCCATTGATTTATGCATATAAAGATTAGCCAGAAAAATAACTATATCCAAAGGATAAGAAAAGCTACATTTATTTAAATATTATTAGTCGTCGACCTAAAACTATGAACGGCATAATTGCAGCACATCCCTGCGAGAAAACATGCAATTAGTTTTGTCCATAAACTGCCCTCCCAATGCAATATGTAATGGAAAAGAACAGTGTTTAAAAAGCAGTAATAATAGACAGTGGATACAATTATGATGCAGTCTCTGCACACTGAAACGCTGTTAAAAATGTGCATTGTCTCCATGCTTCACCTCCAGCCTCACACACAGAGTATGAGCATATTATCTGCATTAAACCAATAAACACATTCATGACCATTAGGCACTAAATAGAGCATGAGAATAAATAAGAAAACAAGCACAATGGAGAATGATGAGCAATTTACCAACTGCCATCTGATTATGATTATAATGATGGGTTTTGTGCTTCAGCATTACAGGCATTTATATTCATTTAAAACCAACAGAGAGTTAAAGAATTGCCCCATTTATCTGCTCCTTCTGTCAAAGTGAACAACCGGGGAACCAGCCGTTTAAACAGCTGCTCATTGTGTGATCGCTAATATCAGCTTTATGTCTGAATCAGAATACTTTACTGATCTCGAGGGGAGCTTGGGTGCGTTTCATTTGCTTCTTCGGAACTAAAATATCACGCAGCAAAAGAAAACAAGGAATAAGAGTCAGGAAAAGCGACATTAGCAACAGATGAAAGATATACATTCAACATAGAAATGACAAGAAATATCTGCCAAGTAAGAGATATGACCTTTAAGTTATGTGACAATAAATATAACAGAAAACGTTACATCTACAAGAAAAGAAACATTTCTCCACTTGTGTAAACATCATAGTCAGAATGATATTTTCTTCAGACGCTTGTACAGAGAATTGGGCTGTGACTCACACAGGAGCTGATGTGAACACCTCCATAGTGTTAAAGCGAGCAAGACAGAGAGAGGAAACTCTGGCTTTCCTTAATTTCCTTAAAAAAAAGGCGGGAAAGGCAATCTTCTTCAGATTATCATCAGCTACTAAAATCAAGTTACATGGCTTTATAAAACTTTCATTTTGAATGAAAAGATCACCTGCCCTTGTTTTACTTCTGACCGTGAGTGAGTTTACAGTCCACAGTGATGTTGTGCTGCTGTTTCCATTACTCACACATGCCTTCATGCCTTTTTAAAGGTGTGGCTTTGGAAGAAAGGTTGAATTGGACTTTTTTCTTATTCAAAATCAAAGGTTTGATATAGATATAAACTGAAATAAACTCTGAGTTGTGTCAGAGTTCATTCAGAACCATCAATAATGTCATTTAAAGCTGTTGTCGGTGTTGAGGTTGAAACACATTCTGTTGTCTGCTCTGTGTGTGTGTGTGTGTGTGTGCGTTGGCTTGTCAGACGGTGCGAACCATCCGTCGGCGGCGTTGCTACCCGCCCACTTGGAAGCGCTGGGTGTTCTTCCTCTTCCCTGGCACCATGATCGCCACGTCCGCTGTGGCCCTCTATGCCTTCGTGGAGACAGAGGAGAACTACTTCTACATCCACAGCATCTGGCACATGCTGATCGCAGGGAGCGTGGGCTTCCTCCTGCCACCTCGTGCCAAGCCCGACGCCAAGGTGACCCCACTGAAGCGTAGGCGGGGCTGTGGTTATCAGCTGTGTGTGAATGAACATGAGGAGCTTGGCCTGGTGGACCCTGCCATCATCTCCATCAACAGCATCTGCACCAGCTGATAATTTCCCAGCCTTTGACCTTAAGAGACACTTCATTGCCTTCTTTTACTTGGGAAACTCACACACGGGAAATTAAGCCACAGAACTTGAAAAAAAAAAAAAGCAATGTAAATACTTTAATGCGTATGTAACACACTGGAGTTGTTTTTTTTTTTTTTTTTGCTGTTATTGTTATGGTAATTACTATCAACACAACTGTAATTCTTATTATTATCTATAGTGAAAGTTGTTCTGATGAATCGTAGGTGTACAGTGGCACACTGTTGTTTGTGAATATGTATTTAAAGTCAAAGCTGAAACACTGCTGCTATCTGACGGTGACTGTAAAACTGCTTCTGTCGGTTATTTATTGGTGGTCTTGTGAACAGGCCAATTATTTTACTGTGGGGCACAGGTCAGGGGCTGACATAGTGACACGGTGGGTGGGCATTTATCAAGGGCACGGCTTTTTTTCAAATTATTTTGGAATATATCTTTTGCACTGAGACACAAAAAATGTCATTCTGTACATTTTTATAACAATACCAACGACAGTGGGCGTCACAAATGTAAAACCTAGTAATCAAGTAGAATGTCTTTTTTGCAACTGTAATGTACTGCTTTTACACAAGTGTGCTGATTGTTCTTTTGGGGAACTATTCCAAAGTCCAGCTGTCTGTTGAAAGAGATGAGTGTGTGTGAATGTGTGTGTGTGTGTGTGTGGGGGGGAGGCAGAATTATTTCAGAGACCTCAAACCCAGACCTCCCTCCCTCCCTCCCTCCCTCCCTGTTCCTTTCCAACAGGACCTGTGTGACACCACATTCATAAACAATAAATGTTTTCTTTCTTTGCCTCAGTGTCACTTCTGCTTTTGAAGCTTTTAAATCTAGTGGAACTGGTGCATTCTCCTACAAAGACATCATACTGCAATTCCTGGCCCTAATGGAAGCCAGTAGTACTCAGACAGTGAGATGAGACGCTGTCAGCGTCCTCACAGGAATAGAGCAAGAGATAAATAATTCTCCTACACCACAGCAGCACGGAGGTGGTGTCAGTGCATACTGATATCTATCCTCTCTGTTTTTTTTATGTAAGAGAAAAGCAGAGCTGAGAGGTTTATGACTCTTAGTTTTATTCTTTCTTTATGAGGTGTGATCCATCAGCAGCCCTTCGATATTTGCCTCACTGCATGCACACCGGGGCTTTTTTTTTTTTTATCAGATTTTACCAGAGAAGATAAAATAAATCATTGTTTTCGCAAAAGTACTGTACATACAACATCTGCTATCATCGGAGCCCTTGACATCACACACATAAACGAGAAGAGGTCAAAACCTGGTGTATGACTGTGGATGTAGCTGAACTCCCAACAAAGCTGTTCTCAGTGACATGTTATTTATTTATTTGTTTTTTTGTATTTCTATTATCAGATAAAAGAACGTGTAGTCCAGGACTATTCAATTACAAACTCAGCTGGGCTGAATTTTCAAACCAAAGAATTTAGCTGGGCCAGACATTTGGCCGCCGCCTGTAAGCAGCCGGTGATGACAAATTTAAAACCAGCGCAAATATATGGAAGGAACATCAAAAAGTGCATTTAAAAAATAATAAAATAACTATTTTCACCATACCTGTCCTGTCCTTCGCACACCTCAAAGTGATATTTGACTCAGGTGCAACTCAAAGGGCATAAAATCAAAAAGGTGCACAATATTAGCAACAGCATTAACGTCACATATATGACCCAAAAAACTTAAATACGCAAAAGAGCTATCAATTCTATCAAATCAGGCTACGTTCATGGTCAGTGCTACTGTAGGGATATTTGAGGGACATTGATAAGTCTTTCTCGAGTTATTTCTTAGTATTTCTGTTGGAAAAGACACTCCCTTCTCTAGCACTAAGAAGTTGGACTACCATTTGTATAGACTGGAAGTATAGGCCGTTAAAACTACATGTTACCAAACAGGCACTTCATTTCCATGCTACTGCTCTGCACTGCTAAAATCCTTCTTTTATACGCACAAAAGAGAGAAAATAAAGTTAAAAACTGTTTAACTGTTTAATGTGCAATCAGGCAACAGCCCTCATCTGTGAACTTACATAACCAGATGTTTGGGCCAGCATTGACACCATGCAGTGTGTTTAAAAGTTAAAAGTCTGACTTTAGTCCGACTAAGACAATAATTCCCTTTTCTTAATGTCATGTAAACACGTTAGTAAAATCGAACTAGTCTTAGTCAAACTAATATAACTGGATAATGTGATTCATAGCCCGATTACTCCTCCATGTGTACTCTTAATTGGACTGGAGTCAGACTTGGCATTCTGCACATGCACCAACATGTCCTCCACAGTGTCCAAGGAGACAATGTATAAACTGCGATGCTGTTGCCGGTTATCAAACTGCGGTGGCATCTTTCTTCAGACAACATGGCAACAACAATCTAATATGTGTCAAGGTTAAGTTTTGTAGTTGTTTAGTTTCTCTTTAAAATAATTGAAGCTATTACGGGACAATTCATTGAGCTTGTGGTATTTACAGTATCTGTTTTTCGGGGTGATGGTGATAGTGATGTTCAGTATGAATGTTAATGACAGTGATAGATCTTGTCTTAAAATGTGATAACCTCAACATTTTATTTATTTATAAATACTTACAAGTCTTTTACCATCAGCCACCACATATTCAGTGTTTGTACGTTGTTATAAATAAAACCTTCAGAAAGGAGGAGAACAGATGCAATAACGTGAAACATACTATATGGTGTTTTGCTTTCATTGTAATGCGTCAGAGCAAGTTTTAAAACATTTAGAAGAACAGCAAAAGCATATCTACAATAAATACTTGTGACGCACTAAACACTGAGACAAAATGCTAAACACAATGTGAACAAAGGGACTGAATTTAAATCAACCAAAACCACACAAAAAACATATTACCAGTACATACCTGTACAACTGAGACAATATGAGTGAGCATTCATCATCAGACTTAAAAAGAGAGACAACATCAGTCTGAACAGAAAACCACTGAGTGCTACAGAGACATGTTTGTGACAAATTTGTGATAACCTATTCCAAACACATGCCTGCTTAGCCTTGAAATGCATTCCCTTCAGAATTGAATTTCCACCTCACATATAACGCATCAAGTCTCCAAAACCTGTGAATTGTTACAGACATGCAATCTTAGCACCATTTGTGTCCAAGGCCAGCACTCCAAGATGCATGTTTTGATCTAAAGGGCAGATGCACTGGCGGGCTGACTGATGGATGACTAATATTCTGTTCCTCCTTTGACTCAGATTTGAAGAAAAAGAAGGATGTATTTCAGCTAGAATTTCTGTCATGTGCCTGTAAGCATGTTGGTCCATTTATAATGTGTGTAATATATGGCCATCCATCTAGTGAGAGACCAATGTTTGTTTTGCACAAATGCATAGCAACCTGGAAATATTAGGTTACTGTATAAGACCAGATGTCCCTCAGGGTGCAAACAATGTCCCATAATGATGTTAGTTTAGATTAAGTTAATAAAGAATATGTTACATCTTGAAAGACATATCACAGGAAATATACAATAATTGTTGTTTACTTATTCTTTTTTTTTTGTCATGGAGAGGTCATGGTCGTTCTACGGTGGCAAGAGTTGAGCTTTTCCTGCATAACAGTGTAATTACTCACTTAAATTGAGCTTGAGACAGTAACAAGGCTCATTTACCTCATGAGCCAGACATTTTGCACAAGGTTGGGACATAAATATAAATGAGAGATTAGTGAAGATCCACAAGGATTAAAATTAGGGAAAGCAAATCAAAAATGATGTAGACTCTGCTGCGATGGCTCTGTCGGAGGAGGCAGAGAGGGGCTTTTTAAAAACTGCAACAGCAAAGAGCTCAGAGACTCTCTAGTTTCAATTCAGCTGCTGAACTCAGGGCTGCAGGTTAAATACTGTTCCAGGTAAGAAGCAGTGAACATACTGGCAACAGCAGATGGAAAAACTATCATACTATCAACTACATATTAGAAGACTGTGATTTTCGGATGGTTGGAGTGGATCACAGCGTGATGTCAATTTAAGTGAACACCGCCCTGTCGTTTATCACTAATGGCAGTAATTTCACAATGTAGAGCCACTACCCACCAATCTGACCACACAGTATATGCATCAGTGACCATCCAATCAATATCTTAGAACCATGGCTAAATCCTGGTGTTCCTGATCTCCCTGCTACATGTATATTCAATTCCATCTGCCCTACAGTAAGTCTTTTACCTCTAAATGTGTCTCTTGGGCATGTTTTATTCAGTTTTCACCTACGCTAACAGCTTGACCCCGTGGTGTATTGGTCTGCATGTCCTGACCTTCACTTCACACTCAAATATTACAAGTAAAACATGCATTTTATTGATTTTTTTTTTACACAGATATAAGTTGCTTAGAGGATACATTCTGAGATTGTGACTCAGTCAGTGAAATATACAGTATATACATATAGAGAGAGACACATTTTGGTCAAATTATAATGAAATGTGTCCTCCTCATGAAGTTGTCGTCTTACTTAATCTTTAAATCAAGTAAGTGGCGGAATTTACATAACTAAAAGATAAAAAGTGTCTGCACACCTATGTGTTACTCTTAATTTGGCTTAATTTGGAACAGCTCTTGGCTGGTCAGTAATAAAGACATTTTTCTGGGACCAACAACTGGACCAACAATTTGTTGCTTGATAATTTAGTTTATAACTAAATATCTGTATACAACCTGACTGTGCGCCTCATATTCAAAAATGTGGACTCTGTGTATTATTCACTGATGTCCAGGGAAGAAGGAGTGATAATGCATGTTTCCACTGGCCCTCAGGTAGCACAAGAAAAAACCCTCCCTAGAGACTCAGAATTGTTTATTTGGAGCCACTCTACAACCACAGTGGCATTAAGGTCATTGTTCTTAATTTATGGGGGATTATAGATTAATGAAACCAAATAAATTAAAATAATCAAAAAATATTTGGATTTGACTACCCCAAAATAAAAAATATATTTATTTATTTTTAAAAATGACGTTTTCCAATGATTTCCATTTCAACATAACAGTATTCCATGATTCAATTGGTACATAGTATTTTAGAATCCTTCAAGCATCAGCCCCAAGCACCAAAAACTAAAATAAGATACCAGTTTCACATAAAACCGTAAACACGGGTCTTTCAGATATAATAGTGGTATCACAAATTCTTCATAGGACAAGGGTGATTGGTTCGCTGAATATTTTACATACTGGTTGTTAAATGACAAGTGAAATTTTAGAAGCACAGTGTTTTTAGAGCAGAAAAGGGATAGAAAACTGTCAAAACAAGGCCAATCTAAATAAATAGCTTCACATATCTGTTTCAGCTGCGTCCCTCTCATCCCCCGGATTCCTGTCAACTCTTGTGGACCCAAACACATCAAGCAGACAGCCTAACAGTCTGAGGAGACCACAAAGGTCATGCTACATTTGAGATGCTGTGTAGAGAGGGAACAGTTGAGTGTTGGAGCTGAGAGATTGAATAAACTCTGCTATGGCTATGTATACAAGAGTGTAGTCTAAAACAGACATTCTTCATTCAGCGTCAAGTGAAGACAGACTTTTTAAAAAAGTGAAAAGCCTTGGGTTGTAGAGTGCTAATGATCCTCGCTGTAAGATCCTTGTCCTTGTAGTTTAGTCTGATGTTTGACTGCTGCTGGACAAAGTGATTTAATTATCATCCCTCAGTGTCAACACTCTGTTGTGAGCTTTAGACACCGAATATTGGCGTGTTTCCACTAGTGCTATACTTGACTCGCCTCAGCACAGCACGGCGTGGCTACTTTGGTTTTCCATTAGCGATAGTACCTGGTACCTGGTACTTTTCAGGCGAGTTTCCAAGTGAGCCCATACTACGCGTGACATCGTCAGATTGCCGTGCATTGATTGGTCAGAGTGCCATCACAGGAAGAGGCATGAGCAAGACGTCCGACACAAGAATCAAACCAAACAGTGCCGAACTGTAGATCAATCAAAAAGACTTAACAATCCTGAAATCGTGGGTTAATCTCCAACATTTAGCATGGAAATGTCTAAAATCTCATCATTTAACAGAGGAGTCTGGTGTATTTAGCGACGGATCGTGAGTGGCGAGACGCATCATAAACCCTGACGCTGTATTCAGTGAGTGTGTCCGGTCATGGATTAAGTACTGAATCTTTTTCATTAACTGATTTTAATGATTCAGTACAAAACAACTGCTTTACAACTCACTAGTCACTAGTTTGTGTGTGTCCACAATGAGGAGGTAATATTGTACTGGAAAACCAACCAAACAGTGTAGAGTCGAGCCAAAGGGAGGTGGTACTAGTGGAAAAAACATCATATGTGTCCTCATATAACCACAATTCAACTTTCAACTGTCACTTGTAACATTCTTTTTATCTTTTGTTTCATTGACCTTTAGTCAATGCCGCATGTTTTCTCAGCATCACCAAATATGGTTAATTTGACAGATTTGGAAGGTAGTTTACTGCACTACAAAATGACGTGTTTGTACTTTCCTCAAATGTACCACAATTTTGGCTTGGTGCTCTCTAGACAGCTGGTGGTTTGTGTAACTGCACTGTATGGCTAGTGTGTGTTTGTTTTGTGTGCTGAACCTCCCATGATGCTACAATAATGCCTTAACAAGCTCCACAGCCAGCATGCAGCTCCACTCCCGTGGAGAAGACGGCATCCTGATTGGCTCATTCGTTGCAGTGAGCCAACAGTCTTCCCAATTAGGGACTGGCAATATTGCTTTGGAAGGTGATGGCATATAGGGAGCCTGGGAAGTTGGGTCAATCACTGAACAGTTTGTTTTGTGGTTCCTTTGGTAGAGATGCTGTGATACAGGATGTACAGTGTATATAGAACATGTCGTATTCCTTATTGATCAGTGGAGATGATGCTGTTATCCTGTAAAATCAGAGGCTCATAGAGAGCAAATACAGTTTTTTAATAGTTGGAAGTTTGCCAAAGCTGAGCCACCAACAACATCCACTTTAGCTGAAACATATGGAACTTTTTTTTTGGCATCAAAAGAGCAAAACATTTAAAAGATTGGGTCTGTTCCATGTAATCAGCCCATGCAGGCCTTGATGTCCTTGTTCACTTGGATTTGGCCGTCAGAGATGTTCGGGATGTTTTTTTGGAAAACACTTTAGCTGAGGGTGTGACATCTGGTTTGAAAGAACAGGTGGAAATGAAGTCGGATAGCAGCCAGGAACGAAAGAGACAGAGGAGGGTGAGTTAAGTGGGAGGCAAAAACAAAAATGAAGACAACACATGTTCATTAATAGCTCATTGTCCAATTCATGAGGATGCTGTTGCTGAAATGATACTGCAGAAAAGATGATGGGAGTTTTTATGTTTGCCAATTATTTTTTCCTTCGAAATGTTGTGGAGCGGTAAGACATCATGTCAAGGAAGACTCATTTTCAGTTCAGTCCCTTTAACTCTAAGAAAAGAGGGATTTTTGGATTTTTTTAATTCAACCACAAATGATGCAAAATTCTTTATGAAACATGATCTGCCATGTAGAATGCTAACTTGAACAGGCAAAGGAATTCCAGTGGGATTGCTCCTTCTTAGAATGAATCATCTGAAAACATTTAAGGGCTCTTGAGATGTAACACTCTAATGACAAATGCTCCAAAATATGTTTTCCTGTCAAAACTCATTTAAAATGACTGTTGAAAAATAATAATAATTTGGTGAAATTCTTTCCGAGTTTAGGCACAAAGACAACTTGGTCAAGATAAGTTAAAAGATTAGTATCATTAAGCACATTAATAATAGAATAACTAGTAATTATCAATGTTATGGATTGATGTCATGGATCCAGCACATCCTTCTTTCACAAGACAAACCAACAGTAAAAGAAAAGCTGATTGATGAAGGATTAAAGAAAAAAACAAAAAAAAAACTCACTCTTGCCTTAGGAACCATAGCATTAACTTTAACCTCACTCGCTTTAACCCACAATTGTGGTTCTGCAGGAGGTTTCTACCAGATTCAGATATCACCGTGTGCTGTTTATTAAACAAGTAAAACTACATGCAGACACTTTGTTAACTTCGATTTTAGCCCTTTTTTGACTGCGAGAAAACAAGCTGGCAGAAAGGATACGTTCACATTGTCTGCAGTGGTAATGAACACAGGTGCACCCCAAAGGTGCGTCCTTAATTCACTTCACTACATTCACATTTTACTCATGAGTGCTTTGCAAAATACGATAGGGACTGCATCATTAACTGATAGAGGGAACTCAGAATAATGATGAGCCCTTTTCACCGAGACGAGTTAGTGTGACTAACAGAGTGGTGAAGAAAAATTTAAGTGGATTTCAATGCAACATTAATGATGAAAATAAAGTCTGACATCAGAAACACAACATGTTAAATATCCCAAGAAGGTTCACACTATATTGTATACAGTATACACAACCTGTGGGTATATAAAAGTATATGAGAACACATGTACTGTGTGTACATATACAGTATTAGCAACAACTGCTGCAGCAAGATTTCCACATCAAGTCTCGTAAGAAATCTACACTGATGAGGCTTATAGACAAGGTCATTAAAAACCAGCACATTAAACAGCTCTGGAACAGTTGCCATCTGTGGGTGTCATTTAGGTTCACAGACAGAAAACTAACAGGGTGACTAATCACTTCAATCTCATCAAGTACAAGCTTTCACTGGAAGTACTCATCTGACAGAAATGTAAAAGTTTGACGTTTGATGCATAACAAACAGTAGAAAATGTAATTCATACAAAAAAATCACTATCTTCTGACTAATACATTTTTAGTCTCACATCCAGCATAACAAGCACTTTCTGACTTGCAATTAATGTTTAAGAGGCCAAGACATACATATTTTAGAAATCCCTGAAAATTGTGTTTAAAATGATCAACTATTATAAAACAGTACCGAAAATTCGTGGATAAAAATAATAATGATATTTCAGCATTAAACACATCATTTTGGTTAAAGAACTTCTACATACTGGTGTATTATCCATTACAGAAAATAAATAAAATAGGATTTTGATAATTGCCAATTCTGTTAATTTAGGGCAGCTGTGACATAAACCTTACATTGGGTGTTAGTCTAATTTGTTAAGCACTGAATTTTGACAATCCACCATGATCTAATGAAGTAATGAAGATGAAGAATAAGTGAATATTTGAGCCACTGTTTGGTGCATCGGTGTCACAGTCCACTCCACATCTTCTGCTGCCTGCTGTCAGCCACTCCCACCTAATCAGCTCAATCTCACTCACCTGTACTTCCAGCTGCATCTCATCAGCAATTAGGCCAGCATAAAAACATCTCCTGCTCATTAATTCTCTGCCAGTTTGTATCTTCCATGCAAGAGTCCCCGGGACTTCTCTTTGGCCAGATCTCCTGTTATTGACATTGCCTCCCTCTGACCTGAACATGTTGCCAATCCCCTGGTAAACCTCAACTGTCTGTCCTTGACCATGACAGCTACCTCAGCAATTCCTGGGGCCTCGTTTATAAAGCTTGCATATGCACAAAAGAAGAAGTATGCCACTTTCTATGCAAAACATGGGATTTATAAAAAAGCAAACTTGACGGGAAATTCGGACCCATGCGTTAATTTCATTCCCATGTTGTACATTATTATTAACAGTGTTTAGATATGTGCTAAACATATTAAATGCATTTATTACTATAATTATTATTGTCATCGTTGTCATTTGCAAACAGTTTAATTGCCACAACTGAAGCTGCTCAGATTGAATCAAGGGTATAAGATTGTTATCGTGATGTGTAATAACACAAAATGACTTATTTGTCACTAGAGAATGAGGCAAATGGAAACTTCAGAGAGAGCGAGAGAGTTTTCAGAGTCTAGAAAGATTTGTTGGCCAGTGTAATGGTGTTGGCAGAAATTATATTTTGGATGGGCCAGTAGAAATGTGGGCAGACCATCTTCTCGCTGACAAAGTAAAAGTAGAAGTTGAAAAATGCAAAAGCAACAACAGCAACACATGCCTATACATGCTCAATGAACAGTCCATAATGACTGTACACAGCGTCTTATTCAGGCCGGCGGAACTAGCAGCACATCACTCAACAGTGCCCGACACTGCTGATGAACCCAAACAGCAGAGAAGGTGTTAACATGAGATAGCATACATCACACATAAATCGCACACATCTGCTATCCCTCGTGCATTCATTACAGCCATTGCTCCTTCAGTGCCATGGTCAGCTCACGAACAACAGCCAATGCACAAGCAACTGTTTCCACAAATTAGTCGTTAAAGGAAATCAAAAAATGAAAACACTCAGCAGAGCATTATTTGAATTAAGAAAGAACAACATATTCCTTAATTGCTATTCAGCTAAATTAACAACACATAGCTTTTGTGCGAAACAATCTGCAATTAGTTTAAAATAAACAATGTAGCCCATCAACAGCAGGCCTGGCTGAAACAATTAATACACAAACCACCATTAATTAACTTGAAATCACTTCACACGCACATATGAAGTATTGAAAATGAGGATAACAACAGCTCTAGCTTTTTAGGGCTTACAAAACCAGCTGCAAACGCAATACTGCAATGAGAGGGGGGAAATTACATTGGCTAATGCAGCATCCTCAACTGAAAGGTGATGACAGAGACCCTTTCTGTGCAAATGTCTTAGACAAAAAAAATTTGCTGCTGCCTTCATTATTCCATACTGATCCTCCTGGAAATGACTATCCAGCTCTATCAGCCGTCTGTCAAGGATCATCATTTCAGATGTGTTTGAGGTCGTCATCCATTCTCACACTTGTTGCTTTTCCCAAACTAGCTAGCCTTGCCGGGAGCCTTCTCTCTCTGATGCTAGCTGTGATGTGACATCACAGTGACACCAATGTTTCAGGCATACCTGATGCTCCAGGTCTTCGTATGACTGCCCTGCTGCCTGTTTGGTTGTTTGCTGCTTTGATTATATCATATGATTATCTTGTTTGGCACTTTAGGAACAGACTTGCTTTGCTACACTCACTATTTCTTTAGTTTGTGCTGCCTACCTGGACGATGAGTTGCTTTCAAACCTATAGAGACACCAGCTACTTTAACATTGGAATTGACCTGTGTTATTTAATTGTTTGTGTTACCTGCTGAAGCTTTATTTAATGAGACTTGTGTTGCTATTTTTATGGTTGGGGCTTTGGAATGAACTATAACTGTTACAATAATATTCTCTGGAGTTGTTGATAAGATGGTGTCTTCACAAGTAGAAGTGTAACAATTAGACACATTGTCTACTGATGGTAGAAATGAGAGTGACAGATGTAACGGTTGTGTCCACCAACTCCACAAGGGCCGCTAACTCTGCTACTTCCTGTGCTCAAGTTAATTACTGTGTCCAAAGATTTTTTTGTTACTTTGCCAAATGTTAAGGTGTAGTTTAGCTTATTTGTATTCCCCATAAGGGGAAAAACCTAACATCACTGTTTTCTTCTGATGACTTCACTGACCAAAGTCAAGTCATCCTTGAGTCTACGTGAATGTTTGTGCTACATGTAATGACATTGTCTTCAGGTGTATCTAAGCATTAGTTATATATTATTTTTAAACTGTTGTGTGACCTTGACCTTTTGCCCTTGCCCATTCAATCAAACGCATGTTTTGGAAAGTTGCAGTGGCTTTGAATGGGACAGATAAGTGGACTTTGACATTTCGTTTGAAATGGCACCTGATGAAAACAATTAAAATATCTAATAACACATGGTCAGTACAGATACTGTGTATCAACTAATGTGTTTATCACAAAAAAATGCAACAGTATTAAAAAAGTTTGCCTAAATAAATCAGTGATATACTGTATGTTACTGTACATTGATATCTTGTGTAATGTAAATGAAGTTAATAATTAATTAATATGTAATTAATTAATTAACAATAATTAATTAATTAATTAATTAATTATTAATTAATTATTGCAGATTGACTGTGAATTGACAATATAATGGAAACAATACTATAGCTTTGTACAGTACGTACAGTACGTATTTTTTGCATTTCCATTAGGAATATTATCTAAATAACCAACCCCAACCATTCCATTTTTGGCACACTTTCTCTTGAGGTACCAGTGAAAAATGGTATGGTACAGTCTGGTATGGTGGGTGGAGCTAGACCGCTCCACCCACGACAGTCAGCTGACTGGGTGACAGAAAAACGTCACTCCTTTGTGACTGGTGTTTCTTTAACGCCCGCAGTTTATTCTCATTCAAAGCTTGACGTTTTGTGGAGACAAACCAAGCAGGAAAAAAATTACCTGCTGGATGTCCTCCATTGTTGTCTGTTGTGTTGTTGTCGTCTGCTGTGTCGCATTCAATATTGCTGTTTGTTGTCTTGCATTGATACTATAAGGCAATCTAAGTAAAGGTACTGTTCTCAGTTGAAATGCAAGGCTGACCTAGGGCTTTATCCTTCCAAACCGTACCATACCATGATGGAAACACTGCATATGTTCATGAAAAGGGTGAAAGTCATTGTGAGTGACGACAGCTCATTAGGGATCACTTCAGCTGACTGAATGGATTCACTTCTGCTGTTTTAACAGAATTTTTAATGTGTGTGTTTCTTGCCGTAGGAACTGGGTTGATTGTATGACCTTTGCTGTGGTCAGCCTCTTTTCATGTCATACTCCATGCTGTCAGCAGAGGCAATCCTAGACTCTGGGGGGGCCCCAGGCAAATAAGGTTATTGGTGCCCTTCACCATCCCTCCCCACCCTCATCACCTGTACTAAGCCCTCGTAAAAATACCATAATTGCTTATAAAACATCATTTAAACATTTATTTTTAGACATGTATAACTCATACACACAAACATCAAATCATCAAATATTCTCTAAGCAGGCCTCAATCTCAGGTGACTCTCAACTGCCACTGCAACTGTGTACTGCCACTTGCAAGTCAGACAAGTAGGGCTGTAATCAACCAAAGAAATTCTTGGCACAAGAAATCAAGAACTGTTGAGGAATATTTAGATTATTTGGCTCTGTGCATGTGCTCGCACAGAGCGAGACTGAACATAGGAGCCCAGCTTTGCGGCTGAGACACAAATAGACATTGAAATATGTCAATTCTGATATTTTCATTTACTCAAAACAGACGGAGCAACATAACAAACACGTTAGCTTACCGTTTTTATATGATATGCCATGTTTGTAGTCGAGCTGTGATGTGCAAACTGTTACTTGCAAACTTTGCATTTTACTTTTTTCCTACCATCTATTTTTGTCGAATGCTGCCACACTGCCGATGTCTTTGACATGGATGTTAGAGGAGGACTGACTGTATAGCCTAAAATGAAACGCTCAAAATTAAATAAACACCGGACGTACTTAAATCTATCAGTCTCTTGTGGTTTGGGCTAATCCAAAATACTGAAAACAAGGGGGGTGTTCTCTGAAGACACGCTGTTACCTGTGAAACAGGGGTGTTCTGAAAACACCCCCATTAGCACTTCCTCCAGATGAAATCAAATTAACCATAGACCGTATGAAATTAACACAGGAAAAAGTTGACCAATCAGAATTTGAGTCGAACCCGAACGTATTGACTCATAAATCGACCAGTCGACTGGGACTTAACAACCCTACAGACCAGGAACTGGTTCATGCTGATGTCTTGAATGAGCCTGTCAGGCCCACACGTCTTCTCATTTCATTACAGCAGGCTTATTACTGCCACTCAAAGCTCAGTCTAGGAGCAGCCTATTCAAATGTGGCTCATGGGCCCATAACCAGCTTCATAGTGGCCCAGCCTGTGGTTCCACCAGAAACACTGTTAAAGGCACTTTGAGATGTTTGTGGGTTGAATATGACACAGGTTTACCTCATTTCAAAGAGAAACAAATGCTAATATTGTGCACCTTTTAGATTTTCATGCACCTGAGATTACAAACAAATTTTTATTTAAAATAGTTACAGCTAATACTTTGCACTTTTTTATGCACTTTAAGGTGCTGGTTCTTTAATTATATTTTAATGCACTTTTTGATGTGCTTTTTAAATGTGTCCTCACCTGCTGCTTAGTGGCCCTGCACCAAACCAAACCAAAGCTTGTAGCATCCAGCCAAGTTGGAGGGCTTTTAACCATGGCATCATTGCAGTCCTCATAATACATAATCAATCGCAGATTTTAAGGTGGCAGTCTACTTTTGGTGACAGTCATGTAGGTTGCAATAAAATAAACCCTTAGCATTGGTAAACTGTGATAACTGTCGTAACTGTAATGTAGCCTGCACTTGATCAGAGCTGATACTGCATCTATGAAGGTATTGACTCCCATTTTAGCATCTATACTTTCATTGCTGAAAATGGCATATCACAAAATCCATGCATACACTGAAGCAGATTTTCTTCTCTGTATTTGTTTACTGAGTTCCATAAACTGAGAGGTGATTTCATTTATGAAACCTACATTGAGGTGTTAACATCTATTTTCATCTCAGGTGACATGTGCCATATCACCTGATAAGAACCAATTAGCAAGTAAAATGTGTGAAACTGCCTTATTGTTTTCAAAGTTCTCTGTTTCTGCTAATCCAGTCTAAAACAGATCTGAAGGTTTCAAATTAAAATGCAGAATTTCCAAACTTTCTCCTATTTAGGCGAATCACACGTTCATTGCAGATGTAGACTAGTGGTGGGGATGTAGCGGCAGAATCGTCTAAGTCCTGTGGCAGAATGAGGCTCCATCAACCGTAGGGTCAGGTCTCAGTTTCTCAGAACTCAAATGGAGCCCTGAGCTGGAAATGAATTTCCACCATTTTTGTCGAATGTCTTGAGGGGGTGCACAAATGTGTATACAGATTATCTTCTCTTGGCAACCAGTTTCATCTAAAACACTCTAATCTTCACATTCTGACTGAGTCGTTCCAGAAAAATACATCATCTGTGAAAAAGACTGTGAGTATCGGGTTATTTGACGACAGCGAAGGACCCGCTGCCTCAGAGTGTAATCTCGAGGGAAAATAAGTGTTTGAATGAGTGGGAGAGTGAACTTTTTAGGTCAAGGCAAGTGAATCCAAAGCAAGCTTTTATTTAGAGCAACACAATTTTCTTATCTTGACTTGCCAAAGCTGTAATCACATTGTCACTCTACAAGGCTGCACTATTTATAGGCTCTTCTGTTCATGTTACCACCACAACAAGTAATCATCCCTCAGTCTTAAAGCAAGCCAAGGCCATGAACTTCATTGCTGCCCTTCACTTGCAGTTCACATTTTTAAAACATTATTTTTGCTGTTGTAAAATAAACTTTTGTTTTTGTATGCATATGAATGAGGTGACATCATGGCTCAGAGAGCATTTGCATGTTTTTACCGCAGAAGTGTAGATATATTTTAGATGCTAAGCACATAGGGTGTTGGTACACGGTAGGACAAGCAGGGGACTGAGATTCCTCTTGATGAATAATAGTTAGAGTTCTCAACGGGTTGGGCCGAAAAAATATGCAAATGGTTCGGGCCGGCTTCGTAAATCTGGCTGCCTGCTTGATGGAGAGGGGCCGACCTGGCGCCGCTGTGTGCGTAACCCCCGACACTTTGTGCATGTTAGTGTCATTTTTGGAGCCCTCTTATGATGCTCAGCGTGAAGTGGAGGGGGACAAATATCCAACTCTACATCTTGTGCTGCTATGGGCAGAACGACTAAGACATCACTGCCAGCAAAATGCCAACGATACTGCACCAATGGCAGCAGTGCATCAACGGCATGCGCACCGGTTGGGAGAAAAAATGGCCAAGTCCATCACCGTTCTCCATGCGTCGGGTTAGGGCTTAAAGACCTGGGGGCCGGGTCGGATCGACTTGTAATTTTCAGGCCCGTTGAGAACTCTAATAATAATTCAATGCAAATGCTAGTTTAGTTAGCATAATGGTTTTTTTTTCTGCATGTGTAATCAAATTGCAGATGTTCTAAGTGACTTTCGTTTTGTGTTTGATATGGTGTATTTCTTTTGGGGTAGGGGTGGTGTATTTCTTTGGTGCCTCAGGCCCCCAAAGTCTCTTTAATGCCCTGTATGCACATCATTTGGATTGAGCTTTGCCACTAGATGGGCTCATGCATATTAGAATTGACTTCAGTCCCCCGCAGATAAAAAACAAAAAAAAAAACATGAATATTTTTTCTTATGTGATGGTTCATTACTGTCATGCCACTGGTATTAGCTAAATATCATTGCAGTCATTCTTCATTTGCTCTGTCTGATTCACTTGTCATTTTGTATTGTTATGAAATGCCAACATTCTTTTTTGCATTTGTTTATTCCCTCGACCCTCCATTGTTGCAGTTCTGATAAATCCTCCCACGCCCTCCTCTGTAAGCAGACATCATGCACATGTTCCACTTCAGTGTGTTTTGTTCTGAGACCAGCCAACTTTTGCTTGAGAATCACAGCATCTATTTACCATCAATTCCATAACTAAATACATACCGTGATGCAAGTCATATGTGTTTATTAGGAAACACATATCACCTTTCTTTGTAAAGACTGATTGGAGCAACATTTATCTAAATTTAAAACTATTATCAGTGTGTTTAACAATGGACAATACTATGTATGTGTAGGTATTTCTGTACTACTTTCTGTATATTTGAAGCTGTGGGTGGCTGTCAAATCAGCGTGTGTTCATGCAAGAGAAGAGTAAATGAGAGATTTGATTTCAATTTCTTTTTTCAGAAAGACAAATAGCAATGGCGAAACATCCTGAGTGTACTAACTTGTCAAAATCATGTATGTAGGAAATTAATACATGAAAACCTTTATTTCTCCTTTAGTGACACCATAATCCACCAGTATAAATAAAGACTATATGCTTATATTAGGCATGATCTGATGTCCTACATAGCACTAAACTATTCAGCAAACTCTCCTTTTGTCCTCATCCATGGCATCCAGTGCAATGTATGAGATTAGAGTCTAGCCCAAGACCACACACAAACTGAACAGCTACCTTTAATAGATACGTTGAAAATGGAAGGTAATATTTCATGACTTTTTCTTATTTTCTAGTGTTGCCTAAGTGTGGCACTGATGCTATTTATTTTTTCTGGGCATATAATCCTATGTAACTTTAGCCTAACTATGGACCGAGGAAATTGCTTGTGGCAGGTTTTTTTTCCCCTCTGGCTTGATTGGACATACAAATGCGGCCTGAGCTGAGATATAAAAGGAAAGTTCTAATTTCTAAAGTAAATGAAAGAAGCATAGCATTCTCGCATTTTGTGCTGTCATATCAGTTTGAGTCCCAACAAGGTTACACGCAGCACTTAGCAAGTGTTCCTCAAGTGCTCTCTTTTAGAGAGTAGATTTAAATGGACAGCCTATAACCCTCTGCTTTATTGAATGCTGTGAGTCCCTGTGCCAGGCATTGGGTTAAATCCCTTCTATTTCCACCCAAAAACCATGTAATAGTGCATGAGGACCTCTGTCCTTCAAAGGTCCCTGTCAGAGAAGTTCTATTACATTTATGAGCCAAAGTGCAGGGACAAACCTTGATCCTCAAGCGGTTGAGTTTGTAGTGCATTTTCTCTTCATATTTCAGTGGTCTGTATTTGGACAAAGATTCTGACCTTGTTTTAAGCCTGTGGTCTCTTGACATTGAAAGAGAATTTATTGGTCAAAAGTTTTAGAGTTGTCTCCATCAGGAAAAACAGATACAAAAATGTATTTTTTTAACACTTTGTGTGTGATGGTGAATGGTACTCAGAGCAGGACACTCACACAAAAACTCTTTTTTTTTATCTAGACAAGTAATGATGATGTGTTACTGGCTCTAGCGCAAGGCCAAAGTAGAGGATATGTGAGTGTGTAAGGCTCAAGGCTTGGAGGCAGGGTACATTGTGTGCAGTGGTAAAATGCAATTTTCCAACATATAAAGATGCTTTCGAGCACTGCTTCCGAAACACAAATAAAAATAATTACAGTACCTTCAGCTGATACGCCACAACCTGTCCCGTCAGTAGGGAAATTGAGGTGGTAACTTAGTATAAATATCTGGGTCTTTGAATTGATGGTTCACTCACTTTCAAGCTGCACATGATCTGGTTAAAACACAGATGCTTCAATTGAGTTTCTATTTTCAAAAAGAGCTGGCCTTTCCTCATCTATAATAATACTACAGTATGAGATGACTATGGAGACGTGGATCCATACCTCAGCACAGCTTCTGTGTATGCTTGACACAGTTCACCAGTTGTTCCCTGAGGTTTATTATTGATTGTAAAGCTCTGACTCATCGTTGCGAGCTGTACTCTGGGGTAGCTTGGCCTGCCCTGGCCACCCATAGGCTCAATCGCTGGTATGTTTTTATAGGGTGCTTATTGGTCTGCTCCCAACTTGCCTTTGTGTCAGTGTTGTACAGAAAAGTTCTGCTAAATACTCTCTGCTTGCTCAGGACTGTCTTTTGCATTCACTTCTGAATGTTCACACGGAAATTGGAAAAGGGGTTTTTGTATGTTCTGCATTGAATGAGCAGCAGAAGGACTTGAAGCTGTTTATGTCACTAAATGCTTTTACACAATGAATGGCAGGAGGAGGATTCCTTAAGGTGTGACTGTTTTTAGATGATGTTTATGTATTCATTTTTCGGACTTCCGTTGTCTTTTATGTCTGCTATGCGATGTTTTATTTGTGCTGCTGCCTGTCTCGGCCAGGGAGACATACTACATCCTGTTGTAATAACTTACATGTGCTGCATCTACCTTTGATTGAATTGTAGATTGGTTTGCATCTGACATCAACATGTTGTGAGTTCAGCTGATTTAGTTTTCCATAAGATAAAAGTGGCTTATTCTGAGTTGCTCTGGTCCATATGTGAACGTCACTAAACTCTCTTTCCTTAACATGATTTTTGGTTTTCTCAGATATGTTATTAAGACAAAGCTTTTCTGAGGAAAGTAGTGAGAACAATCACTATGACTACAGGCTTAGGAAGAAAAGCAGTAATTATAATAACACATTTTATCTCCTTGGCTTTCTCATTATCGAACATTGACCATGATCTTTCTCTAACCTTTACCAAGTGCTGCGAGTGCCTGAACATAACCATGAATGTTAATGAAGCTTAAGAGTTGCAGATTATGTTGTTTGTGCATTCTATATGCACATTTAATAACTTCTGGTTGTTTCAGTTGGTATAAAACACAATTCATTCTTAAGTATACCTCATGCATACTATATGCTGGTGGAAAATCATAGTATTTAGCATCCATGAGTGTATTTTTGACATTTTATACCTTGGGTCTGGACAGTGGAGAGATGCAATAAAGGTCTAAACATGTTTCATGCTCCATACCTTAACCTAGAGGCAAATATATGTGTAATTCAGGGGAGATTAAGTGGGTATATGTGGGAGAAATGAAATGCCATTGCATGTAGCTGTAGTGTGAAACCATTCAGGTGTTCTTTGATCTGGAGCATGTGTCTAACACTTTAACAGACCAAGGTGTGACTGTGACAAGAGCAGGTAATCTTTGTTATTCTGCTAGTAGTGTTGCCCAAAGGGAGAGGATTCCCAGACTCTTTAAACAGCCACATTAATCATACAGTATTTATTATAATGACATGACCTGCTCTGTGTACAGCAGTAGATTCAGCTCTGGAAGGCAACAACATGAGAGAGTGTATGAATAGATCAAACTGAGCCTTTGGTGCTTCTCAAAGAACAAAAATGTATCGTTAAGGACAGAGTGTAAATATATCTAACATCTAGTGCATCACACTGCTGTTGTGTTTCTGCAAGACTCACTTAGAGCCTGCATTTCTTGGCTGTCTGTCCGTACTTAAATGCACCAGTTTCATCTCTGCCCATGAGGCACTGTGGGATAAACAATAATTACCTGGTGAAAATAATAAAGAAATACAAAAAAATAGAAAAGAGAAAAAAAAGCCTCAGTTTGTTTTTATCAGTTGCTTGGTTGACTCATTCCCTACACTACTTTTTGAGTGCAAGCACCTGCTTTGCCAAACAAAGCTTTGCGGAGAGCTTGCCTTTACAGGAATTTCTCTGGGCCATCCATCATTATGGCACGGCAGCGCTGAGGTGAGCCTGATTAAAGCCAAGGATGCCTCCCGACCTGCTCCGTAGAAAGGGAGAGGGGGGCTGTGCCCCCCTGCTCCATCCATCTCCCTACTGCTTTATTCATGTGGTATCTGGTTCACTAGCTTTTGCTTCATGTTCCCTCTCCATTACCTGAATTCTACAGCCGCTGCCGGTGTATTGAGAATGTCTCACTTTTTGTTGAACAATATCTCATGGCTCTTTTCGATTCGATTGAACCTTGAGAGATTATCACCAAAAAACACCTATTCACAAATTTGTAGATAAAGACAATAGAATCAACTATTGAATGTACAATGAATTGTTTTTCAATTCAACAAGAACAAGAATACTAAAGCTGATTCTATACATATAACCAAGACAATTGTCTATACTGTAGGTTGTGCTCTGTGTTCTAAGGGTTGACTTAAAATAGCAACACAACTCTGTACAAATACTACAAGTTAAGTTCTGCATTAAGATTATACTTTTTTAATTCTGTATAAAACTACAGAATTACCGATGACTGCAAACATCACATTTTACAATAAAGCATATTTACTGAGACATTATTACATCTATGTCCACTAGACTCTGACAGATTTAGTATCATTTGCCCTCATTCAATAATATCCATCCATCCATTTTCTACCGCTTTATCCTCCATGTGAGGGTCACAGGGGGTGCTGTTCCAATCTCAGCTAGAGCGATAGGCAGGGTACACCTTTGCCAATCCATCACAGGGCCACATATAGAGACAAACAACATTCACTCTTACACTCACACCTACGGTCAATTTAGAGTATCCAATTTGCCTGATCCCCATATTGCATGTTTTTGGACTGTGGGAGGAAGAACCCGGAGAAACAGTCACTAATATTTGCACAGAAATGGTCTTACCTTAAGCATAAAGTAACGTGAGAAATCACAGAAGGATTTATAAAACATGCACACTGTAAAATTTTAAATTTTGTTCCGACTACCTTGCATACTGTATGTTTGTGAATCAGAATCCTTTCAGAGAAACAACCTTTGACAGGTGCATGTCCGCTTTATATAATCTGCATATTGCCACGCTCGTGTTTTACATTGTAACTACAGACATCCCTTTGTGAATCTTCTAAAAAACATAAGAATTGCATAGGTGTTAAATTTATCGCAGATGAGAAAAATATAACTGGAGGAAGACAAGGAACACCTCATTTTGCCTTCACTCGAAGAGGCATGACCTTCTATTGGTCATTAATTTCATAATTGCTAAGATGATTTCTGCAAGTCCTTGTGTATTTTGTAATTGGAAAATGTAAACAAAGCAGCTGTGTTTGCCACTTGCAAACATTAATTACTTAGGCTAAACAATATAATTTGTAGGACACAATTATGCAGGAGACAACCTTCTCATTTTACGTATTATAATCAAACTAACTCAACTGTAATAGTAATGAGTAATACATAATAAGGTTTTATGACAATAAATTATGATGATGAGAAATTGTGATGATACATTTTATGTTTAATTAATACAAAGCTTGGTAAATTCAATTATTCTTGTCTATTAAAGTGTTAAGAGTGTTCAGCTGAGCCTTCATTTGTGTGGTCACATGGTCTGAGGTAGTTCTACATTTCCATTTCCAGAGTATAAATGGAAATGCATCATCAACCATATTTTAGCATCAAACATTCATACATATGGTTTAAGCCAGGGTTGTCAAACTCATTTTAGTTCAGAGGCCACCGGACCAGTAAAATTATAGCATAATAACCTATAAAAACAAGATCTCTAAATGTTTCCCTTTGTTTAACATTTAATGAAGTATCTTTTTAAAAAAAATATATGATGAACAACTGGAAATTCCTTCAGAAAAACAATTTCAACAATATTATGCCTAAATGTACTATTTACACGTGCATTACAACTTACAGATCACAGTAGATCTACAACAGCACAAAACATTTAGTCACACGTATCTGGAACTGAAAAATATAGTATATTACATTATGATAAGATTCACAAATTCATCCTGTGGGCCGTATCGGACCTTCCGGTGGGCCGGTTCTGGCCTGCGGACCATTATGTTTGACACCGCTGGTTTAAGCACATATTTGTGCCTGAGTGCTGTTTGTGAATGAGGCCCATTAAGATTAAACTCTTTTACAAGAGAGACCTGACCAAGACCGCAGCATTAACACTGTTGTATTGACAAATATGATACAGAAAAATCAAAGCTGTCTCTGAAATAAACACACAAGTCAGTCAATATAAAATAAAATGTCAAAATTTGTGAGATGACAGGTACAAATTTAAAAACGATTTTAGAGAAAACTTGGAACATGTTTTCTTGTTCCTTTAAAGTGTATTCAAAATCACTCATGGTTATAATTTCTAACAATTTCAGCTACTTCCGTGCATTATTCCAGGAAAACAGAGCAGCTTATTAAAACATTTTTTGCCAACTGTGGACACCACTGCAAGGGATTCTTTTTTATCACAATTTATGCATAGGTTGCTACAGATTGAAATATGCAAAATAAAATAAAGATAATTATATACTACTTATATATAAGTAGTGAAAATGTAAGGAATTGTTCAGATATTGTAGGGTAGAATTTAGCAGTGTGTGGGTCAAGAGCTGGGGACAGGTAAAGGGGACAAACAGCACAATCCAGCGTTAAAAAATAACTTTTATTATGGGCTCCCGGCCTAACTGAGCTTTATAGGTGATCTGTAAAATTTTAAATCAGTTTGAAACTGATTCCTGAGGTGATATCTGAACTGGGATGGTGTGATTTTGCTGGATTTACTATTTAGGATTTGAGCTGCTACATCCAGAGCAAACGAATAATGTGGGATATATTGAATGTGACCTGATGCCAGAGAGATACATGAAGGTTTTTTAAGAAAACTGGAAAATGGGCATTCATGGCCTGCGGCGTGTTGCCTGCTCTGGCTACATAAAGATGGTGAGAGTGAATTGCATGAACACACCGGTAACATTAAGAGGTCAGAGAACTTATTCAGCTGAAACTACAGCTAAAGCTTAGCAAAGAGAGCTGCAATGTATCTCTAGGTTTACTACACACAGCCCATGTTGTCATTTAATTCATCGTTATAAAAATATTACAGTGTTAGAGATGTTTCATAAAACCAGTTTTCAATTTGTACATTGCAATGAGAATTGGAATTAATACACTTTACCTGTGGGGACGACTGATTTTTTCTTATTCTGTACGCTCAGAGAAATTGTGAAGCTTTTTTTTTATAACAATGTCTGGAAAAAGCTGGACTGAAAGACAGCACAAAGGCACTAATCATGGCTGCACAGGAGCAGGCCATAAGCACAAGATCGATAGAGGCTGGGGGGGTCTATCATACCAGGCATGACCCCTGATGTCGACTGTGCAGATAATGTATATATCATTTTGTTTGGGAAAAAAACCTGAATCATTGCAACCATGATGAAGTAGGCTCAGAAAGTTGGGAAGTAATCTGTGCGTCCATCATATTTGTAGATTGCACAATGGACACAATTCTTTGGATTTTGTAACCACTGGATTCAACGGCTGATGACCACTCGCATGCAGTGTCTTTTGTGCACACAAATACAGTATTTGCGATGTAGATGAGCACATCAATGACGCAGTCATGACGTTTGTCCAGCGTGACATGTCAGTTTCTTCTGGAAACATCCGCATCAATAATATCAAATCTTTTTGGAATGCAGCGAATGCTTAATCAGTTGGGAAAGAACAGAATGCTCCAGACACTGCAATTTCTCTTCCCCATGCACAAATCGAACAGCAAGGCAGGGGTGGGGGGAAATAGCTGCCTTTTGTTTAGATTTATTTTTAAATTTATTTGCAGCCATCTCTGCAGCTCATGGGTTTGGTTGCTTGTGTGCAAGCCCCACAAGCACTTTGACTAAAAACATACGTGGCTCCTTCTATTCTTCTATTTGTTTAGCTGCAAGTGAACAGCCCTTAAGAGATTACAGATTTAAGGCACTTCTGCATTGTCTTTACGTTCTGTACTCTGAGACCAAGTCAGTTTTTTTTATAGCCTACAGACCCTCATATAGACAAATGCTTAATAAGATTTTTTGTTTCCGCGTGGGCTGTTCCTTTAAGTACACCCAGCCTCCTTTGGCACTTGCAGAGGACATTAAATGTAATCCTCTAATGACAGTCTCGCCCAGCTTGGCTCACATATTACTCCAAAGAGAAATGGTATCTACAGCAGATCCTGTTAGTTTCAATTTGCCTACTGCTGCTGAGCCAGCAGACTGAACTGAATGATAAGGAACCAGAGTTGTACCTAATCCCTCTTCTCTGCCTCATCTCCTCAAACTAACCTCAACCAGTTTATCTGTCATCACCCCTGGCTGTGGGAAGAAGCCTATAAATGTTTCCCCGAATGTGTTGTGATGTACATTTTATTGTCTCCCACATCGACTGATTCGTGAGATGCAGGCAGGAGAAGAAAAAAGCTCGGCATCTTTTTTTTTTTTTTCTATCTTGCTTCTGCTTTTTACCTTGTCCCCTGGCAGAAGAGAGGTTTTGGAAAAGGCAGCCTCACTTAAGCCTTCCCTTGGTGTCTTTGACATTTTGTGGCGATGCAGGAATGGCAGCCTAAGCAGCATAATCTGGACCCCTACCATCTCCCTGGAATGTGACCCCTGCCCATGCTTTGAAGAAATTGTGCACACATTTTGCATATATATTCAGACTGACACACCTGATTTCTCATATTTTTGTTGTTCTTTTGTATGTATACCCTTCTGGGTATGCGTTCCATAAATAACAAAAGATCAATTGACTTCATGCCACATAGAACGCGACAGATTCACCTTGAGTAAAAACCCATCAAGCTCACTTTTAAGAACATATTTTATGTTTCTCCTTTGAATTCTTCTTTTCATTGTGCTTCATTTGAGTGCATCTGTCAGAGCTTGTTCTTGTGAGAGCACCTCTGTCTGAACCACAAACTCTGCAGGAAGCTCAGCAGAGAAGGGAAGCAAATCACAAAGGGATCTGCAAATGTGTTGTGCTGAGAAAGAGGCAACAATGGCTGATGTGGTTGTGAGGAGCTGTCCCCATGATGGCTATATTTGTATTCATACAGTATGAGGAGCTTTGAGTCAGGTACTATTCATAGAGAGGGATATTCACAGATTTACGTTTTATGATTTGTTGAGAACAATACAGTTTGGATATTTATAAATAAAAGTGATCTATTAAATAATAATTGGAAGTCAAAAAAACAGTACAATTGAGACGTAAAATGTTCTCCATGAGATTAAGAAGTTGGTGAAGACATTTTGTGCACATATTGGGAAATTCGTTGCAGATTGTTATAGAGATGATGTTGATGATAAAACCATTACCTTTTTCTGGCCCAAACCATGTGTTTGTTTGTTTTGGCCTAAACCTAACCACATTCACTAACAAGAAAGTATGTATTGTCCCCTTATTTCCTTATTTCCTCAAGCAGCAAAAACACTTTCACATAAATAGACTGTTTATAAAAATTGAAAGGGTGTTCTTTTTACAAAACAAATGCTGCTTTTCCACTACATGGTCCCGCCAAGCCTCGGCTCAGCTCGGCTCTGCAAAGCAATATAGTACCTCCTCAATGTATGCAGGGTCATCACAGCATGGCTGCATGAAACTTCCTTGACTTTGTTTTATACGTAAAACATGATAATGCAAATATCTATACCAGGGCCTTTAGACATGTTGTTGCTAAATGTTGGAGATTAACACAGGATTTCAGGATTTTTGTCTTTTTAATTGATTCTTGTGTCTGACTTTTGATCATGCCTCTTCCACTGACCAATCAGTGGCTGGCAGTCTGACGACGTCACGCATAGTATCAACTCAGCTCACTTGGAACCTGGCCAGAGCAGCTACTGAAAAAAGTACCAGCTACCAAGTACTGTACCAGTTGTGCCGGGACCATGTAGTGGAAAAGCGGCAAAAACGTCACCTCCAACTAGCCATCTGTTGGATGATTAGGGTGTCCACTCATTTGTGTTGTCCTCAATCATACTTGAGGACAAAAAACTGACATCAAGTGGGAACAAAACGGACAATCACGTTAGAAGAAGACCTGAAACTAGTGATTGAGCCCATTAACTCTTCAGGAAAATGTTTACTGACCTTATAAATCAATTGAAGTAGACCATTTTTCCAAAACACTTTCATTCAAATTAGATTCTCTTTGCAACCATTGGAGTTGTCCCCTGGTGGCCAACTGCTACTTCTGTCCTACTTCCTAGGATTCACTTTTCAAATCAGAAGACTACACGTCCATTCTTAGACTTTCAGAAACACAATCTCACCTGTGCCTTTGGCTCACAGAAGAGTAATGTAACCCTGAAGACCTGATTGGATTATGTAAACCTCAGTCGGTCAGGATTGACCATAGAAAATTGCACCCTAGATTGTTACACTTTGTCTGGAGCAGCGTTGTGTGTGGCTGATAAGTCCAATGTGGGAGTCTCTGTTACAGTGGTGTCTTGTCTCTAGGCGACTGGTGGAGTCATGCTTTTTTTGCCTGTGACCTTTGTGATGAAGTCAACACAAGAACTATTTTCAACCTGTGTTATAGCACAAAATAATAAGTTGTTTTTTCACCTGGTTATTGATTATCATTATCAACACGTCTCTTTTCTCCTGTTTCTTCCAAGCTAAGCAGGGAGCAGTAAATGTGCAACCATGTTTATTTTAGCGTATTAAAAGACTTGTTGTGTGATAAGTTAAGGCATTGGGCAATGTTTGGCAGCAATATTAAGAATGTTTGCAGCAGTATTCTTTCTAGATTCTAAAGATGTGTTTCCCTTGGCTTTTCAATACAAATATAAGTGAACATACAGTATTATGTGGGGAAACAACATTATTAGATTTTCATTCATTTCTGAAAAAGAAACAATGAGCACACAAAGTGGTGTTTCCACTAAGAGGCATACTATATACTTTTTTTTTTTAAAGTTATATTTTATGTTATTCCTGCTTCTTAAATGTGAATATTTTTTGATAGCTTTGTTCACTCATGACAGTGAATGGGTTTATTGGGCAATAAGCAACTAATGGAGCCCTACACTATACATGCAGTTGAATATAAAAGTAAAATTCTTTGTCATAATATTTTTTTCACATATGTATCGAATAAAAATATAGCACTGGTCGTGAAAATTACATTAATTTAGGATAAATGAATTACAAACACCTGTTCACCTATTAAAAATAGCTGCTGTGAAAAAAGTATTAAAAAATGTTAGACAATAATACAACTGAAATAGTAGTGGGTGTCACAGTTTTGCAGCAGATGGTTGTCTGCCTTGAATGGTGATGCTCCCTGCTTTTGTCTGGTGACATGGTGTCATCCTTTTCCAGTACAGAGGGCAGCTGAAGGCCAGTGATTTTTCATATTGGAGCTTACCCTTCAATCGGAATGGCAGCATGCTTCTTTAGACCAGGCTGTAGGAGAAGTTTCACATACAGAACGTATTGCCAATAAATCCGAATTGGCTGTGAGGTGTTGATGAACCTCTTGAGTGATCTTAAGAGGTATTATCTGCTTTTATCATGTGACTCTTATCATGGAGGCTCTGTTTTTTGTTGGATGTTGTGATCTGAATGGTTGTTAATTGTAATGTGATAACCAGCAGATTGGTATTTAATAATTGTACAATTCTGCTATCTATTTTGCATTTGGATATTTCTTTACATGTATTGTTTTCCCTTATATTGCACTGTAAGGAACCCGTAGTTAGACTGAGGCACAAAATGAACTGGGTTAGCAAACAATCAAGGTTCTTCATCATGGCATCACAACATCTGACTGAAACATCTTTATCACATTGCAACAAATCCTCAGACATTTGGTCTTGATCTGTGGGAAAAGTAACATAGCAATGTCTTTCTGGGGGACTAAGCTTCCCCAAACTATAACATGCATGACTTCTGAGCCATAACTGTATAATGATTCAAATAATCTCACACACTCTGACTTGAAAACAAAAAGGAAATAATTTGCCATGGAGGAATGAAATATTGATGATGCATTTAGAACAAATGCAGCCATGTATTCGCCTCTACAATTTCCTCTGAATGTAGAGCAGAGTGAAAGAGGCAGGAGCTGTGTGCTGCACTCTCCAGAGATGCCTGTAGACAAATGCTGGCCCCATCACAACTTCAGTGAGGGAGGTGACAATGTCAGCCACTGAGCTGCAGGGAGTGAAACCACAGGAAGAAAACTATTGTTTGGCATCAGGTTCAGGTCTCTTCTGAGGTTTCTCTACTGACACCTAATGGCTACTGATATAAATTATTCAAAATATGTCCAAATAATGAGTGAATGACTGTAGACATGGCACATAAATCTCATTCATACAACAGCAGGTTCACCCTAAATAAATTCACTTTGCCTCTGTCAAGTTCTTTTCCCGTGCACTTTCTTGCAATAAATTATAAGCATCCTCTTTTTGCTTTTTACCTCACACCCTTTTTCTGCTTTTATGGACTCCGTTATTTATGGATAAAGAGTGTATTTTACCAATTACTTGGTCTCATAATTAATTATTAACGCAGTGACCTACAAAAAATATTGCTCACCCTGAATTCTGACTCATACCCTGCCGATTTTTTGTTGTTGTTTTTTTTACAATGCAATTAGTACTGATTCTTCCCTCTCTCTTTTATAAATCATACACTTATCATATGAACATGTGTAGGTCCACTGCTATCATTGTTATCTATATATGTATATATATATATATACATATGAACATATATGAACATGTGTAGGTCCACTGCTATCACTGTAATCTATATATGTATATATATATATATATATATATATATATATATATACATATGAACATGTGTAGGTCCACTGCTATCACTGTAATCTATATGTACTGTATATATAAATATATATATATATATATATATATATATATATACACATATACATATATATATATATATATATATATTGGTAAAACTTAATAAATTATCCGCAATTTTTGCATGAAGATGAATTTCAATGGTTGATAAAAAAACGTGAAAACAGAACACAATTTTACTTTTCAGCATGAACGTTAATTATTCACAACTTTCCTCTCCTCACAACAAGAGAAGAACAGCAGGAGAGCACAGTGAGCTTCAGCTCCTTCTTTATTCCCATGGAGGGTGTCAAGAGTTTAAAACCACTGTTCAGGTGTAATTGAAATGCAAACAGTGTCTGAGGTCTGGAGCCTAGGCTGAAGGAAAATAAGAATGCACCACAAACGTATGGCAGGCAAACTTGACAAAGTTGTTTTGTGTTATTTTCATTATGGTGCCAATGTAAGTGTAAATTAAGTGAATAAAGGAAAAACTAAGCAAAAGAAAACACCAATCACTAATATATAAATGTTTTAAAGCAACAACTTACCACCCATAAAGGTTTTCTTGTCCACATGAGGAAGTGGAATGTTTGTGAGATTGGGAAAACAAACTTATGATCTAAAAAAAACAAAAAACTTGTAGAACGGGCAAAAACAAAGATAATGTCATTGATTTATTGTCTAACTTCCATGACAATTCTCCAATACTGTTCCAAACTAGAAACATACAACAAATGTATTTCAGATAAAAATAAAAACCCATTTCACAATTCAACAAACATTCACACTGCATTTGGTAGGATGGGGAAAAGCAACACAAATATCCCTTTAAATATGTGAAAATTACAAACAATAAATAAAATATCAGACACAATCACAACAAGAGAGTGTCAAGTGATATGAAGAAAACAGCACATTAACATCCCACAGTGAGTCGAGTGTACTGACGGGCTTTGTTAGCAGTGAACTAATAACAATCAAACATTATCTTTGATTTACCCTGAGATAATGAACATTAATGAAGCTGATGTTTGGTCAAAGAAAAAAAAAATCATCATCACAGGTGGGTTTAACTGACTTTGCTCCATATTATATTCTCTTTGTTTTGTGTTTTGTAATTATATGAAGTGCAGGGTTTCCTGATTTGCTTGGAGGTGCTTTCGCTAATTTAAACTACACCTTTGGCTAAAGGTCTGTTCGACAATAAAATAAGATGCTCAGCATGCAAACACATATGTAAATACAAAACAAAACAAAATGTAAATATGAGGCAGATGATCTGCTGTACTGACCCCTAAGGCCAAAAAGAAGAAACTATTAGAGCAACTTTACTGTCAGGAATCATATGTTAAAAAAATCATTGGCACAATGATAATTATTAGTATCTATACACGATTAGTATCTGTATCTGTATAGATTAGTATCTATACAGTATTTATTTACAAGTACTTCATTTAAATATATTATGA
Organism: Solea solea; assembly: GCF_958295425.1. Lineage (NCBI taxonomy): Eukaryota > Metazoa > Chordata > Actinopteri > Pleuronectiformes > Soleidae > Solea > Solea solea. The sequence goes on along the minus strand of NC_081141.1, from coordinate 10,640,440 downwards.
CAAAATAAATGAACAAATAACTAAGTTTTTCAATGAAGATAAGGGGCATTGACATGTTAGTTTGATGTGAGTGAATATTCAATGAACTGAACGACTTATTTAATAAAATATATGTATTACTTTTTTTTAGCTCCTGGAAAGCTGCTGTTGGTTATTTAGCTTGATAAATGATCTCAGTACACTCGGAAATTAATACAATATTTTTTCGGATGTATCTCAATCTCATTGTTTTGCAACATGTTCTTTAACTTGTTTTTCCTTGTTAAGCTGGCCTTGTTTCTCCCACTGTAGGTGTTAGACTGATAAATGACAATGAAGGAGATAGAATTTAAAAACATTTATTATTATGTCAGATCTGCATTTCATGATCACTCACTTTGCAACTTCCCATGCACTGACCTCAGTTTATTCATCAGACAGGGATTAAGTTCCACTGCACACCTATGCAGACTATAAATCAAGGTATTGCACTCTATGTGAATTATTATAATTATTATGTTATTAGAATGATTCATCTTACACTTTTATATCAGTTTGATCCACATTGGGTCTATTACAAAGGGGGAAGTGATAGGATTAAAAAGATAAACAAAAGAAACAAACAAACATACACACCTCCCATGTCTTTTTGGCCTCTATTGACTCACTTGCCAGGGCAGACAAGACAAAAGAAAAACCCAAAACTGTGTCTTATTTATTATGTTTTTATCTTTGTTATTGTTTGTCAGGGGTTCATAGTTCATAGTTAAATATTGATTTGAAAACGCTTTCTTTCGTGCATTAATAAACTGACTTTATAACGTTCAACAGCTGAATACTGTCCATTGCCATGCAAAGGACAAGCCTGAAAAACTGACCAATCAGCGAGCTCATGCTACCAAGCGCCGCCTACCATCGCATAATGTTGCATCAGAATTGCAATATCCGGGAACGTCACATGTCTTCCCCCGGCAACCTCACCGCTGACAGTAGAGAATTTTCTGCAGACCTGTAGATACACAACTCTCAAAGCAACGTGTAATGGCTGAACAAAGTGTCGTGGAGAAAATGAGCGAACTACAGGTGGACAAGGAGAAAAAGGTGATATTTTATGTTCATATTAGTCAGTTTGTGAGCAGGTAGCTTTGCCAAATGAATGCTGTCATGTAGCCCACCAAGCAGTGTGGTGGTAACGTTATGCTAGGTCCTTTTTCTGTAACGCTGTTTATGTTTTACAGACAATGTTTCTCCCTCGATAACAGAAGCTTGTATATATTCATTTGTTATTTGTATTGTGTGCTGTTGGTGAACTGTGCCACGTTGCAGTCAGGCAAGTCCAGTCGGCTTTTCTGGTTAGGCTAACATAGCCTTCATTGAGAGACTCTCGCCAAACTCAGTTCATAAATCGAAGTTTATTTGCTCATCGGTTGGTTTTCACACGTGAACATTTTGTTTTGTGGACCTTGATTGTGTCGCTCGCGTTAATCGCCACTAAACCAATGGACCAACCACATTTGGTTTCGTTTTGATGCAACTTTTCTGATGAAACTGTTTGCAATACCACGTTTCTCAGAATGATATTCAGGATGTCTTGGTATTCAGGATGTCTGAATCATTCTTTAAAGCTGATTCCCGGAAATTAACCATGACAATATTAACGATTGATTGTATGTAATACTCTAAAAGTGACCAACTAAAGGCTTTAACTTAAATTTAAGTATTAGTTTTTGCTTCATGACCGTGTGTAGTATGAATTGCCCTTGGTACAATCAAGCTTTACGTGATTTGTATTTAAACCAGTCTTATACAAAGTTTGTTTGTTTATAAAGGGTGAAAGTGTTAAAGATGGAGGGAAGAAGAAGGCAAAAGCTGCTGCTGGAGACACTGCGGGCAAGAGTGAGGTGAGTATAGCGTGAAAATGGTATAATGCTATTATTAGACATCTAACTTTATTGTTGTACAAGAACCTAAATCGTGTTTGTGTTTGTCTGTTATAGCATCTGATATCATGCAGCATATCAAATTCTTAAGCATTACTTCTGTGCAATTTTTCTGGGATTGCTGGGATGTCCAGCCACACATTTAATCACTTATGTTTCCATACACAGCCTACCTTAGCAGACTTAACACTAATGTAAACGACCTTACCCTATGCTCCCACTAAGTTGATGGGAAAATAGAGACAATTGTCACAATATGAAATTCTCTACATTGCTGCAATGAATTGCCCAGACTAAAACAAAATTGTCAAGCTAAAGTATAAACACATATTCGATTGTGAGTTATTCTTTTATTGGTTACTATAAATATTTTCCCCTGTACCTTTCCTTTACCCTCAAAATCTGATATATACACACTACAGACTAGTATGACAGTGTGTGTTATGATTTTTTTCGTTAAGGGGAGCATTTTGTGTATTAATGGATTAAGATTAAATTATATTAATACACAAAGCATCAGCTGCTTTACTCTCATCTTTTTGTGTTCATCCAGCTGTCACCACCACCTCAGTACATCGATGAGCGTATGACTTTGTACACAAAGCTGAAAGCTGAGCACGATGCCCTGGTCGCAGAGAGGGCCGCAAGTAATAGTCGACCTATCAAGGTGACCCTGCCCGATGGAAAAGTGGTGGAGGCCGAGTCTTGGAAGACCACACCATACCAGGTGGCCTGTGGAATCAGGTTAGTCTGAAAAAGTTAATTCATACAACTTGTAATCACAGGTACAGTTTAAAAAGTACTCACAACACCCACATGATTCAAACAAGTCTGTAAATTGATGTGGAGTATGTTTCATTTCCAGTCAAGGCCTTGCTGACAACACAGTGATTGCTAAAGTGAACAACGGAGTGTGGGACCTGGACAGACCCTTAGAAGATGACTGTTCGCTTGCGTTGCTCAAGTTTGATGATGAGGAAGCCCAGGCTGTAAGTACACCTCATAAAAAATAATGTGTGTGTGTGTATATATATATATATATATATATATATATATATATATATATATATATATATATATATATGTATATATATATATAAACCGAAAATTAATGCTTTCATTTTCGGTTTTCAGCCGAAACTTGTCAGATTTGTCAGAAAAGACATTCAAACGTACTTCTGTTAGGTTTTGTTGCACAGTAAAATATTAGTGATATACATTTTTGTGAGTTTTGCCACAAAGGGTAACTTCTGCTCAGTGAATGACTGTTATTTTAGGATAGACATGAAGAATAACATTTCCTGCACATATTGGGATTTTTAGTTATGTGTTTTTTTTTGTTGTTGTTTTTTTTAATTGTTTAGGTTTACTGGCATTCCAGTGCTCACATCTTAGGTGAAGCCATGGAGAGGGTATATGGAGGCTGCCTCTGCTACGGTCCCCCTATCGAGAGTGGCTTCTACTACGACATGTTCCTTGAGAATGAGTGAGTCACACAGGCTGTGCATATGTGTGTAATTACAGTTGGGTTCACCTAGCTGAGTTATTTAAAATAGCACATTACCCATCATTGAAAGCCAACACATCAAATATGCCTAAATGCTTTAGTTGGCCATGTCATCTGAACAACTGGCAGAAATATAAACAACCACACTGACCATTAGTTCAGCCTTGTGACTGCACTTTGTTCACTTGTCGTTAGAATTGCAGCCACAGGAGAATGAATTGTGGCCCCTGAAACTCTTTTCTTTCACTTTCAAGGGAGTAGTGTCAAGTATTGCTGATCTGCTCTGTGGGTCCATTGGTTTGCTTTGCTCGTGTTGTGTGTAGAAGTCAGAAGTTGAGAAATGTTCAACTTTCCAAGCAGCACCGCACGCATCGCCCAGACAAATCACTTAAATGTTCTTAGCTCAATCGCTACACAGCCCAAATGGAGCTCTCAGACAAAGTTGTTTTCTCCAGCCTTGATGTTTTTTTGTTGGATAAAGTGCACCAGCAATGGTGAAGATCACTTTGCAATCCCTATAGCAACATTAGCATCTTACCAACATTGCTCTGCTAAACTGCGATAGCCACCTCCAGCACCCAGTGATACTCATGTGTTACTGTGGCAAAGAAAAAAGACAAAAATTGCCAATGATATCGGAAAAATTTACAGGTGAATAATTTACAAAAATGTATTTGTCTTAGTCTGTGTTGTTTCGGTGTGCTCTTGAAGGCTTGGCTCATAACGACAGAATGCCACTAATGCCGACAAGCTGGATTTTCTTAGGTGTGGTTTAGAAATGGTACCTTCCCATGTCATATAAGATTGGAAGCCTAAAAATATATCTATTCAATACAGAACTTAACTATACTTCAGTGAAGCTCTGAATGCATGTTGAGACGCCCTCAGAAATATGAATACTTCTTATTTGTAAACAACTTTTTCACTTGACCTTTCCCTGAAACGATGCAGTTTTTCCTCCTTCAGGCTGCAGGAGAGTGTGAGGAGTGCTGTCTAATTAATTCTACAACCTCTTTAATGAAGTCATTTTATGCTAATGCATTCTTGGAGACCATTTTGTACAAGGATATTTTGACATTGTTCAAGCCCTAAAGCCAAGGACTTTTAAGTATTTGCCCATGCTTGGCAGAGGTTATTATTTTCCTAAAGTCAAAGAATTTCATTGGTTGGGAAAAAAGGTTTGGTCACATCCAAAATAACTGGCAGACAAACTTCAAACGGTTTGCATATTGATGCAGGCTTCTATGTCCTTGTTGAGTGTTGCTGTTCCTGTTTTGTTTATCTTTTGATGTTTTGGACAGGGGTGTATCGAGCAATGACTTTCCATGTCTAGAAACCTTGTGCAAAAAAATAATCAAGGAGAAGCAGCCATTTGAGAGGCTGGAGATAAAGAAGGAGACACTGTTGGAAATGTTCAAGGTATCTTTAAGTACTTACACACACACACACCACCACCACCAAATGAATATACAAACAAGAATTACCAGGACTTTACTTTCCTGTTCTTCAACAGTACAACACGTTTAAGTGCCGCATCCTGAATGAAAAAGTCACCACACCGACTACCACAGTTTACAGGTGAGTTGTGGGCCTTTGCTTGTGAAAGTCTCTTTGTTTAAAACACAATTCTGCTTTGGCTACAACCAATGATTCGTTTTTGAATTGTACATTAGTCTATGAAATATATTCTTGAATAATGATGAATACTACCCAAACTTCAAAATGATGACCTTCTCAAAGATCTTTTGTTTATTGTAATAGAGGAGCGAAGACATTAGGACATTAAAATTTGAGAAATTAAAGCCAGATAACTTGCTTTTATCAGAAAAGTGAACTGATGAAGTGATCAAAACAGTTTAAAGTAATTTTGTAGTTCATTACTAACTGATAAATTGTTGCAATTTAAATTCAAATAATGAAAAGACCAAAACAAACTATTAATTGATTGGGAGTGATCAGTCATTTTGAATATATCTGAAGCCTGATTCATCACATCACTTCGTGCCACAGAGATCAATTATCGTCCAAAAGCTACTTTAACATAAAACCCACAACATTGCACTGGGTGAGACACACCGTACAGTAATGGCGTGTCTCCACTACATGATCCCAGTTCGCCTCGACTTGACTTGCCTTGCCTTGACACAGTTTGGTTGTGTTTCCATTACAATATAGTACCCCCTCAACATGGGGGGAGTTATCACTGCACGGTTGCATGAAACTGCCGGGACTTTGTTTTCCACGCGACACACAAACTAGTGACTAGTAACTTTCAAAGTATTTGTTTTCAGTGTATTAAATCATTAGAATCAGTTAATTAAAAAGATTAGTTCAGTACTTTCTGCATGACTGGCTGGTGACTCACAGTCACTGAAATACAGCGGCAGGGTTTGTGATGCCAGTCGCGATCGCCATTTTCGACTCCTCTGTTGAATGATGAGATTTTATACATTTCCTAGGTAATTGTTGGAGGTTAACCCACATTTTTAGGATTGTTAAAAGTCTTTTTAACTGATCTACAGTTCGGCATTGTTCGGCTTGGTTCTTGTGTTGGACGTCTTGCTCATGCCTCTTCCTGTGACGACACTCTTGGAACCTTGTCAGAGCAGATACTAAAAAAACTACCAGATACTATCGCTAATGGAAGCATAATATAACGGTGCCGAGGCGAGGTGTGCCGCACTAGTGGAAAAGGGGCTTAAATGGGCACTGTAGTTAATTTTAAGTCACTGTTCATTTAAACACAATAGTCCACAATAGATGCACACATTGCTCTAGGGTGAATACCACTTGAGTCTGAATACATACAGTTGTTTAAAGAAAGTTGCGTTTCATGCTGTGTAAGGGAAGGGCGTGACCCAAGAAATCCTTTTTCGCTCTTTTTCGTAACATTGTGAAAGAGGGTGCTTTTGACATATTCGTGATTTTCCAAGAAAACCCGCTCTCATGTGAAAAGCTAACAAATAAAACATTTCCAGTTAATTTGTTTCATCAGTAGAAACTAGTGAGCATCACATAGGTTAGCAAGGGTAGAAACCTTGTCTTTTAGGGATTTGTTTACTATGAAGTATTGCTATGCTCATCTCAAACACTACTGTTTTATAATATGGATTTTTTATAAACCCATTTCAGGTGTGGTCCCTTAATTGACTTGTGTCGGGGGCCCCATGTGAGACACACTGGGAAAATCAAGGCAATGAAGATCACCAAGGTCAGACATTGTTTCTCCTGTTCTTCAAGAGAGCTGTGAGACTATATGTGGATTTATTGTTGATGAAATTGTATTTCCGAATTCTGATGTCTGCCCTAAATGTTTGTTGCATGTGTCCCAATTCCTAGAGCTGATATATTTCATTCTCAAGGGTTTTATTGCATCCCATAAGAATGATGAACACTAACATACTCCTTTTGTGATGTGTTAGAATTCATCCACATACTGGGAGGGAAAGGCGGACATGGAAACCCTCCAGAGGATCTATGGAATCTCCTTCCCTGACCCCAAAATGCTCAAAGAGTGGGAGAAGTTTCAGGAGGAAGCCAAGAACAGGGATCATCGCAAACTAGGACGGGTATGTTCTAAAACATAAAGAGGCTGCAGGTTAACAAAGGCAAAATCATGTATTTTCGTTATGTCATTTTAATATGGTCTCTAAAGTACTTTTTAGTTTTATGTAGAAGATTTTGGCATTTGTCCATTTTATCCATGAAGTTGTAACTGCAGACAAAACTAATCTGTAGTACTGGAAGAATACTTCTAAAGAGGTTTTATTTTATTTGATGTGTGTGAGTCACACTATCTCCATTGCCATTTCTCTAAAGGCCTGAAATGATGTTCATGGTGGTACATGGTGCATTTACAGCCTTATATCTACAATATCTGGTTAAAAAGATGATTAATACAGACACTTTAGAAAGTGTCACCTGCTTTGTGAATATGAAAGAAAAATTAATTTACACCTAAGTCCAAAGAGAAATGCGAAGAATGGCACAATTGAATGTTTAATTGAATTAGCTGTGAGTAAAAATAAGGAGCATTCGGTTAGACTGTTGATATCAAAGGGAACAGCTTAGTAGAGTATTTATATTTTATTCATATATCTCAATCTGTTGACCGCACTGACAGTTAAGGGTGTGTTTGTTGTTATTCATTTAATATAATAACAGGTGTGTAATGTTGAGCTTAGAAGGAGGCAGAGTTTATTGTGAGACAAATGTACTGTAGTCACAACTGCATTTAAGCATCATATTAACAAGAGAGTACTCTGAGCACTGAACAGAATCATGTTCTACTCCTGCACATCATGCTGATTTGTCCCCTTATTGTGTTCAGGAACAGGACCTGTACTTCTTTCATGACCTGAGTCCAGGAAGTTGCTTCTTCCTGCCAAAGGGGGCCTTCATCTACAACACACTTATTGAGTTCATCAGAGTGAGTGAGAGCCGTCAAACACACAATGGATTATTGTTTGGTTTAACAGTCAAGGTTGTACCATGCCTCTTGCCTTATGGCAGCACCACAACCCCCACCATCCTCAAAGGATAAGCAGGACAAGTTTTGCTGAGGGGGGACATTTACTGTATTCACCAACAAACAGCCTGACCTCACGTAAGCACACAGGTGGTCCTCTCTGCGGAGTTCTAACTCCTGATTTAATTAAGTGTTTTTGGGATATTTAAGTTTCTCCTAAGCCTCTTTTCCACTAAGTGTCATAGTTTGGTTCAGTTAATAACAGATCTGCACCGTCCCAGTTTTTGGCACCCTACCGTTGAGGCACCAAGCACAGTGGTCTGTCTCCACCAGACAGAGGAGGAGCTAGATGCACTGCAGTCCGCACACCTGCAAGAAACGCAAGCCAGATCAGGGTGCACCATTTCAAACCATTGTGTTGCAAGCTGAATTGCACTGCACAGCTGAGATTTACTGTCCGACTCGGTTCACTAAAGTACACAGTGGACAACTTTGAGTTGACTTGGAGGATCACTGTTGATCACACACATGACATGCTGTCATGTGATCTGGATTTTTTGTCATTCATTAGTAATTCACACTAAATGAGTGCGGAAATGGGTGGTCACACCCTACACAACCTTTCACCAAGAGGAACCGCTAACTCTCCCAAAAAACATGTGACAAATAACACTGGGAAAGGGAACTTGGCAGGTCGGCCACTGATCATAGTCTGAAACGGTGCTTTCTGTGATTTGTCAGGGTTTTTTTCCTTGTCTCACTTCTCTCTGAACTGCTGGTTTCCCGTCAGGGAGTGTGCGTGCGTGCGCGCGTGCATGCGTGCGTGGGTGTAATGCAACAATAATAATAATAATGATAGTGATTGTAATGATATATGATTTTTCCTGTTAATAGAAAAGCTATTCTGTAGTGAATCTCACCCTTAAATGCAAATTCATAGAATTCATAGCCATTTATTTGGACTACATTGAATGTAAAACTGACATGAATGACAGCAGTGAAGGAAAGCCTTTCAGCTCACACCTACTCTGTTATAAAGTTGCACTCACATCAGAGTTATTTGCGGCATTTATTTTCTTGACTTGGAGAAGGTGCAGTCACAGCACAATGCACAGTGGAATTAATTTTTTCTCTGTGGTAAAATAGGTTTAGGACAGAAAAGCCTGTAGAAGCAATGCAACACCCCCGACCAGAGGTTGCGCTCGCCTTTTTCGTTGTCTGTCATTTTGACTGACAGGGTCATAAAAATCCCGTCATAATCAATTTTTACCGGTCACTTTAAATGATAATAATGACATATTCAATTGCATTGTTCATATTGCAGTGGAATATGAACAGTTCCCCTGTGGCCTAAACGCACAGTCTCACACCTTCCTCCTGGTCCACATGGACTTAAATTGCGTGCCTGCTTGCGCGTAGTTGCGCGTGGTAGGAAATCCCGCAACATGCGCTCCTTCTGCACCAGTGGATCAGCTGCACCGGTCACAGACGCGCTCCAAAGCCTCCTGTCCATAGCTCTTTAACACGCTGTCAGCACTACAAGGATAGCGAGATGCATTGAGTACGGTGTCCAGGTCAGAAATTATGCTCAGATTCTCCGATGGGAATCTTTATTTTGTCGCACAACATTTTTCTATCCGCCCTCCTCAGCCAGGAGAACTCCCGCTCCCACTGAACTCGCCTAACCTCCTTACTGCCGCTTCCTCGCTCCGCTGAGGCCAAGGGCTGAGTTTGTCCTTCATCTGCATCTATCCCTCTTTTTTCACCTCTTTTATCAACATAGTTTTTAGGGGTGTGAATTGCAATCTGTCAAAATGACGGATGGCTCTCAGATTTTTCCGTCACCGTTTTAAAAAAACGGTCAATGACGGAAAATATTCGGTTAACACGACCCCTGCCCCCGACATCCAAATGTTTGTAGTGTCTATCACTGAGGGTTTTAAATTAATTACACATATTCTATTACCACTATCATATGTCTGTTTGAATTGTCAGAACTGGGGAACGATAAATCCAACCCAATTTAAAGTGGCAATGAAGCAGTTTTCCCCAAAACAACACCCCCCCCCCCCCCATAATTCGTAAACAAACAATTTGACTGTAATTGGAATGGGACTATAAATATTGTCAAGTGAATTGTACTTTTTTAAAAGCTCAGTTTTTTGCAGTTATTTATGTTTCAGTGGTTATTGATCAACAAGTTCCCTGCTGTTCCGTATTATGAAATCATGATGCAACTGTTCTTGTGAATAATGATGCGTAGACTGTGAAATTCAGTGATGTTTAGTGATGTTTAAAACAGCAAGGTGGCTGACGGCTAATATTGATTTTTGATTTGTCTTGTTCTTTTGTCACTGAGACCCAAATAAAAAGTCTCTTATGCCTTCTATTTGAATTTGAAAAAAAAAAAAAGGGTGGATCAATGAATGTCACCTTATTTTCTGATAGGTTTATGACAGTTGACAAGGTGAATATTGGCAAATGGACCAGCATGTGAAATGACATTGCTCTCTCTTTTTGCAGAGTGAGTACAAGAAGAGGGGTTTCCAGGAGGTGGTGACGCCCAATATCTACAACAGCAAACTATGGCAGACCTCAGGCCACTGGCAGCACTACAGCGAGAACATGTTTTCCTTTGAGGTGGAGAAAGAGATCTTCGCCCTCAAACCCATGAACTGCCCTGGGCACTGGTGAGTGAGGGTGTCAATCTGCAGTTTCAACACAACACAATATATGTACATTGAAATATAACAGTGTAAGTGTTTAATATTGCATTTTCTTTTATTAACAGCCGAGTACAATAGCATTAGAAACACAATCCAAAATATTACCACCTTACAGCCTTTCCTGAGACTAAATCAATTATTAAAATAAGAGTGCATTGACTAAGTATGATGAATCAAGATTACATTGAAGGTTATTTTATGGTAGTATTTCACACTGAAAATATGGTTATAATATGGATTTCAGCAAGGAAGTGTAAAGAAATTATAAAGAAAAAAAATACATCCCCACTTTTGCACACTGTCAATAGATAAATGAAAAATAAAAAGTGATCCTTTGATTAAAGAAGGTTATTTCAAATCAGCTTGAAGTTATTTGCAAGCAAATCTTTGAGTAGGTATGTCAAACAACCAAGGTCAATAATCTATTTAATCTGATTCAATCGTGCAATATACAATAAATGTATTACAGTACTCAGTCTTTCAATCTCTCACAAAAACAAAAAATGAAATGAAAATAAAAATCTTACCACACAAAAAATCCTTAAGGGGAAATCAGGCTTGAGGCCTGTTATTCAAGATTCAATGTACTTCCTATTATTCAATAGGAAGTACATTAGTTCTACTCTTTAATTTCCCTTCGCTGTCCAATTGGGCCCCTTTCATAAGAAACATGACCTCCTAATGCCAGGCATTTCCATAAGTTCACAAGCAATTGCTCACCAATGTTCCCCTGCAAGTCTTTCCAGTTAATAAATTCAAATCTGGTCTCAAGTGGCAACAGGCTTGTTGACATGGCTAATAAATATAGATAAATTAGCTTTAGCATTGCTAAAGTAGCAATAATGCTTCAGCCAAGTTGTGAGATGACACTCACCATGTGCTGGGATTGACCAAAAGTCCAAAATAACACAACGTTTCCATAAAGCACTGGTTCTCCTGTGCCTGCGTAGGTTTCCGCCGGGAAAATGTGTCACATTTCTACCTATATCTTTTGCATTTAGCCAAACAAAGTCATCGTGTCCCGTTATGTGGGACATATGTACAGACAGAAAGACGTTCCAAAAAATGTTTTGTGTTCTATAATCAGAGAAAGTTCACACTCTGGGAAACTTTGTCATGACCACACAAAACGTTTTAACCTTGGAACATCTAGTATTAACCTATGGAATACATTTATTTAGCAAAAAGGAATGTCACAGAACTATGGCAAGTTACCACACTGTTCTCAGTAGAAGAGTAGTCTTTGTGAAAAAGCTTCATATTTCACAGCTACAGTTGTCTGTCATCCATTTCAGCTCAGCTGGAAATGGACTGATGCTGTTTTCAGCTGTTGAATGACCCAGTTTAATTTACTGCTGAATGCTGCATTGCAGTGTAAAGAGTCGGACTGCAGCTCTTTGTATTCAAATCCTTTCTCTTTTCTTTGTGCTCTTCACATGGACAGCCCCACTTTTGTCAAAGTGAATGTCAGTTAATCTAATATTGAATTCAGTCATCCATACTGGTGTTGAAGTAGTATTGGGGTTTTTGAATCATTTTAATAGCTCTAAGTTGAAGCTGTATTTTCTCTGGCTCTGTTTAGACCTGGTATTAAAATATGTCCTGAGAGTCAATCACAATTGGACAGCACTAAGTATGACTGTTCACATCTGGCCAAATCTTGATTTGTTCACATCTTGTCAAAGTGCATTTGTAATAAATCAGATTTATTTAGGTTGGTGGCTACAGATGAATGTATGTAATATGTTCACAGTGAAGCTACAGCAGGTCAGGTGCCAGTAATATATTGTGTCTCTGCCTTTCTCTCTGTTTGGCACCAGTCTGATGTTTGATCACCGACCGCGCTCCTGGAGAGAGCTGCCCCTTCGCATGGCCGACTTTGGCGTCCTGCACAGGAACGAGCTGTCAGGAGCTCTGACTGGCCTCACACGTGTACGCCGTTTCCAGCAGGATGATGCTCACATCTTCTGCACCATGGACCAGGTGAGTCCTCATGCTGCTCTGCTGCGTCCACCCAACTCGGGGAGAAGAGTACATTTGAGCTTCTCACATTTGCTTGGTGAATAAAAAAAAAAAAAAATAATAAAATTCAGTAAATTTTTATCCATATTTGACAGAGAGTTATTCAAACTGTGGTACTTCTGATAAATGATCAACTTGCTATTCAGATCAACAAAAACACTGTCAATACAAAACACTTGAAAGTGAAACAATGTTAAGACAAATGGCGGTATAAGTAGTGTTGAGCCATCACAGTGTTTTGAAAGAAGCCTCTGTGTACACCAGCAATTCACTTGCCTGTCGCACGCTGCAAAAACCTTATTTTTGAAGACTTTTTTTCTTAATGAGATTGTTGAAATGTAGTCACACAGCAAGATCTCACTGACTTTTCTTTATCAATAATGAGCACGGATTGCATGGTTATTTGTTAGCACTTTGTACAGAAAATATTTCACAGCAGCATCTACAAAGCACTTCTTATTAAAAAGTAACAAAAAACCTAATTAAAATAAATTAAAACAGATTTATCTTACAGCCATCACATTTATAATCAGTAAGCCAGATAGTGGCCCACATATTAAGAGTACAAAATATGTGTAGTAGAAGAGACTCGCCTCTGAAGGTGAGCTATTACATTTCACTTCTTGTCATTGTGTTTTATTTCCTTTTTTGATTAGTAATGTGCCACTTTGGAACATGACTGCCCCTTGGTAACTCGGCAGCAACATATGACAGTATTTTATTGTGACTTATTTTTCAATTTCCTCTTGCATAATACCAAAAAGGTCAAAGATGAAAACAGAGGCCATGAGAAATAAAACATGCGTCCATGTATAGACAGTTGAATAAAATTCTGGTAACATTTTGTTTGTCATCACCAGATTGAGGATGAGATCAAGGGCTGCCTTGACTTCTTGCGCACTGTGTACGAAGTGTTTGGCTTCACTTTTAAGCTCAATCTCTCCACAAGGCCGGAGAAGTTCCTGGGGGACCCGCAGTTTTGGGACGAAGCAGAGAAGGTAATCTTAATGTCTCTTCTCACTGTTGTATAGATGAAATATGAGCACACTCTAAAACAAATGTCTTAATGGACAATTAATATGCTGATATGAGATGATGTTGGAGGACATGTAACTCCACACATAAAGGCCCTCGGCCAAAACACCTACACCTACATGTAGTATCGGTGAAAAGGTGTTAATATAAAATTCAGTCTCTGTAGGTCATACCGGTATCTAAACCTTCTTGCTGTGAGGCAACAAGGCTCACCATTGCATCACTGTGGGGGCCCATGAGATGTTATCAAAATGGATATTACAGAGCCACTTTACATACGGCATATGGAAGAGAATTGAAGACAAATGGCAACCAGTTGTTGCATCACGTTACATTTTGCCAGACACAAATTAAAAATATCATAGTGCAAAACACAATATTTATAATTTGTTGTATTGCTTTATCTTTTATTAAAAAAGTGTGTAGCCTACACCAGTTTTCCACACTAGTCCTTTTGATGGGCACCAATAGTCCAAACATTTATCACAGTTACATGTTGGTATAGAAGATAAGTTATAATATTAAGATCAGATCATGGTTAATAAGTAAATAAAGTCGGGTTACATATCTAAATATACTGTATATCAGGGGTTTTGTAAGCTACCAGTAGCTCCCAGTCCCTTTCCAAGTAACTATCCAATCAAACTCAGAGGTGCCCACCTAAACTAAATGATGAATTGTCAATTAGCTGTCAAACAGTTGCGCTGCTGTCAGTGTGATGTGTGATGGACATTTAAATGACACTTAAGTGGATGCACTCCAGCATACACCTCTCTTGTTCAATCCATACAGTGCCAGTCACTGCACTAAATGAAAATACCCAGTATGCATCATACATTCAGCTGTACATGAGGATACTCTTGTGAAGTGATACAGTGACATGTGGGTAGATAATAACAAAATGAAAAGTGAATAAGACTAAATGCCAGTGTATTTGTTATTTTAATTAAATAGTTTGAGTATACTAAAAAGAAATGCATACAGAAATACCAAATAATATTTTTGTTATGTTTTTTGGAAAATGAGAGTTGTGGACACCAACATTTTGTAAATGTTCAGGCAAAACAAGTGTATTCAGTTTGTTTGGGTTGAACTAAGCATTAACCATTGCGAATAATTTTAAATAAAAGTAGCTCTCTGCCATTTTCATTTGGTCAAAGTAGCTGTCGGATTAAAAAATGCTTCTTTAAGTGTTTTAAAAAGCATTCAGTTTTAAGATGTTTGTCAAAACAAAAACAACATTTTCTCACTTTGTGACCCACAAGTATGATTCAGCACTTTGAGATATTCAGTGACTGGAGACATTTAAGTTTGTCAATCTGTTTATTTTATCAACACTTTTTATTCCTTGAAGAAATTTGCTCTTAAACATTGAATTCTTTTTAAGTCATAAAGTACACTGAACTGTTTTTCTGCTTTTACATTAGCGATAGTACTTTGGTGTCTGGTGAGGTTCCAAGCGAGCTGAGACGATACTATGTGTGAGGTCGTCAGAGTGCCATCCACTGATTGGTCAGAGTGTCGTCACTGGAAGACACAAGAATCAAACCGAACCATACCAAAGTGTAGATTAATTAAAAAGACTTAAAAATCCTGAAAATGTACCTTAATCTCCAACATTTAGCAAGGGAATGTATAAAATCTCCATATTGACCAGGAGTCTGGTGTATTTAGCGACAGCACTGCTGAAAGCCTGCAATCTTGAGCTGCGAGCCGCATCACAACCCTCGCTGCTGTATTTCAGTGCAGTGACTGTGTCAGACGGAGTCTGTGCTCCGGTCATGCAGGAAGTACTGAACGATTCTGTGAAGAAATCTTTTTAATCAACTGATTCTAATGATTCAGTACACTTAAAACAACTGCTTTACTTAAGTCACACCCCCATTAGCTCTTGGTACTTTCCTCCTAATTAAATTAACCATAGACTGTATGAAATTAACATGGCAACAAATCGAATATTCTTATATTGACGGGTAAAATTGATGTAACCCATTGGTTAATAATAAAAGGGTCAGTTTTTCTCATACCTACTGTTGCGGACTATTGTTCTCTGTCAAGCCTATTCTAACATTCCACACTACAAAATAAGTAATTAAAGTATGTTTGATTCATGCTGATATCGTATCAGATCGATATCGGTATCGGCCAATACTCAAGGCTGCAATATCGGTATCGTGTCGGAAGTGAAAAAGTTTTATCGGGACATCCCTAGTATTTAAATATAAGAGCTTATTGCTGAAGACGAGTGAAGATCAGAGACCATGTTAAAACTTAATACTTTGCTCGTTTGCTGCAGGTGTTAATTATAGTTCCTGTTTCTGTATTTCTGTAATTAAAAGTTCTTAAAATCAGGGAAGCGGTGCAAAAAAAAGTTTTAATAGCTTGTAAATCTTACAGCTGTTTTGCTCGACCATCAGGACACATTTCTCCATAAAAACTTTCTCTGAATTGAGTTATGATTAATGTGTACTAAAGTAGAAAATGATATTCACAGAAAAGTGACTTCTAAACTTGATCAGTCACTGGAACAGAACTTGTTTCATGTTCCCCTCACCTCATTAACTCCCACAACCATAAAATATTATTGAGACGTTAACATTTTCTCAGTTCAGTGATTAGTTCCAGATGGAGGAAATGTCACGTCCAAATATACGGCTTTGCTTTACGCCACTGTTTACTTGTTGGTCAGACACTTATACTGTAACAAAGCACTAACTGTTTGTTTTTACAGCAACTGGAGAACAGCTTGAATGAGTTTGGGGAGAAATGGGTTCTCAACCCAGGTGACGGCGCTTTCTACGGACCAAAGGTAAGCTGTGTCTGGCATTAATGATGTCGTTAGACCGTTAAACAGCAGGAGGGCGACTGCTGATCATGTCCTGTCTTTGCAGATCGACATTGAGATCAAGGATGCCATTGGCCGCTATCATCAATGTGCCACAATTCAGCTTGACTTCCAGCTCCCGATCCGCTTTAATCTCTCGTTTGTTAGGTAACTTGCACCTTTTAATAAAACAAAAAAAAAGTAACAGAAAAATAGGATAATGTGGTTTTATTGCTTTAAGATTAACCTAGATATAGAAATGATATAAGGAGGGGTTGTAGATTTTTAAATTTAGCTGTAAATGTTGAATTTTTTATGAAAACGTGACAAAACAGTGTTTCCTTGATTATAAAATGACACAAATTTCTGTTGTTTTCTTCAATTATTTGTGTATTTATAATGCCCCTCCCTCCCCTAGCCAGGACGGTGATGACAAGAAAAGGCCGGTGATCATCCACAGAGCCATCCTGGGATCAGTGGAAAGGATGATTGCTATTCTGACTGAAAACTATGGAGGCAAATGGTTTGTAAAGTTTTAAGTACTGTATTGATGTTATGTAGCACAACAAAATAGCTTTTTGACAACCCTAAAAAGTTGCCTTAAAGGCATAAAAAAGTGGTTAAAAAACATTTTAAATCAATAAAAATATGATAAATAACTACAAAGCTAAGAACTAAATACATGAATCATAGAGAACACATTCCATAAGTAGTGACAACGATGCATTATGGTGTAGAATGTTCAGCAGTGTTAACCAGCACCGTGTCGTCAAGTGTTCAGCATCATAAATTATTATTATTACTTATGTTCCAGTTTCACAGGTTTATGGCAATTAGGAAAAGGGTATTTTTTTTAGTCTGTCAGTATATAATAACTTTAAACATATTGATTTTAAAAGATGAATTTGTCGTGTATGATGTGACTCCAGCCATAAATATTTTAGTTTTGTTGCAGTTGTTTGAGATGAGCTTTAGATTTCTAGAAGAGAATGAGAGGCATCTCAGCTCTGTTGGGTTTTCTTCTAATCCACTAAACACAAGTATGTGTCGTGTTGCAGGCCCCTGTGGCTCTCTCCCCGTCAGGTGATGGTTGTACCTGTGGGGCCGACCTGTGACGACTACGCTGAGAAGGTGAGCATTGATCTCAGCTACTTCAGTACGTGTTGACATATCGAGACATGTGGCGAATAGTAACCTGAAGCTTTTGGGCATTCTATTTAAACAAAGAAGACAATGGGTCCATATTCTGTAACATAATTCTTCAATCTTCATTGTATCCGTTATCCACCAATGAAAGACAGAAGCTGGAAATCTTGTAAAATGTTCAAAAGTCTTTCTAAGTGTTGGAGTCTCTGTGGTTAATGCGACAGGTCAAGCAGGAATTCCACAACGGCGGCTTCATGACTGACGTGGACCTCGACCACAGCTGCACTCTGAACAAAAAGATCAGAAACGCTCAGTTGGCGCAGTACAACTTCATCCTAGGTCAGTGACAACACATTTTTGTTTTCACTCATTTCCTCGCTGTCCATCCAAGTATTCATTTATTTTGTCCCCTTTGCAAATTTGCCTCCTCATGAAAAGTGCTGGGAGAGAAGGAGAAGACCAGCAACACCGTCAACGTACGCACTCGGGATAACAAAGTGCATGGCGAGCGCAGCGTGGAGGACTGCATTGAGCGGCTAAAGCAGCTCAAGACCTCCAAGAGTCGCAATGCTGAAGAAGAATTCTGAGCCTTTCCAAACCTGCAGCTTCTATCTGGAACCTTCTTTGAAATCACTTTTCTGAATGATAAAACTTATTTCACATTATAGCCTCTTCACATTTTTCTGCTTTCATTTTATTGTCTCTCTCTACTGTTCTGTAATCCAAAGAATAAGATATAACTGTCAAATATCCCGTCTGCTTAAACAACTTTAGAGATCCTAATGGGATTAGGCCTCTGAACAACTTCACACATGTACTGCTGAATAAATCTTTTTAGAAAGAGAAAAGAGACTTTCCACATGTAATGACCTAAAGGGAAAGGATTTGTACCACTGTCTTAACCCACTTGTCAGGGAGTTGTACATGGATTTTGAAAATTAAACAGTTTTATTCTTGATGTGCATGTTCTCTTGATTTTTCTTTGAAGACTCACTCCATGTGGATCCTTTTTTTTTTCCCCCGTGTTCTTCGGTTTCTTCCCACAGTCCAAAACATGCAATATGGGGGTTAGGTCAAATTGGACACTCTAAATTGACCATAGGTGTGATTATGAGTGTAGATGGTTATTTGTCTATGTGTCTCTGCGATGAATTGGCATGTGGAGGATAAAGCGGTAGAGGATGGTTGAACTCCCCCTTTTCTCCTGCACCAAATTCTTGTTACCTCAGAGTTGTGTCCTCTTAATTACACTGCTGAAAACTAAGCAGTCCATCATTGACCGGTGTCAGAATTTGGACAGTAATTATTTGTAAATAGAATATTAGAAGTCAACAAAATCAGCATGTATTTAAAGAAGCAACAGACGATATTTGTGTTCCTTTTGGCAACAAAATGAAATGACAGAGTTCTTTCATGTCTTAAGTCAATTTGAGGTTTTCCTGTGAAAAACGTCTAAAATATATATATATATATATATATATATATATATGCACTTCATTATTTGATCTTATTTTTTCCATCAATTAGTGATGCAATTGCAGTTTTTCATGGCGCTCAATGGGATCTTGCACTAATTTCAACCACAAGAGGGTGCTGTATGTGTACACTCTCCTCAGACAGCTGGAAAAACAGCAGGGATCAGTGTGTTCAAAGAGTTTAACATCTGGGACAAGTTCACTCACTAAAGCCAACAGACTTACTGTGAGGAGGGGGGGGGGGGGGGGGGGGGGGAATCAGCAAAAGAAACTGCAATGTTTTGTTGTGGTTTCAACAGTTGCATTTATTTAGTCCTTTGGGTTTAGTTTTCATGAAGTACTCCACAGGTTGAACATTCTCAAACAGACGCATCTGGCCATGCCCTGTTTTTATTTAGAATTGACCTGTTTTATGCTGGTACTGTAGATGGGAGTCTGGAAAATAATGGATCTGATTACCACACAAAGAGTTGTGGAAGGCTACTGTTGCGTTTTTGAAAGAAACCTCTTTAAAGGATTTGATTGATCTAAGGTGACATGGCACGTGCTATTTCTGAACAGTTTCATATAAATCGTTAATAAAGAAAATAAACAAAAACATGCAGCTGCTGCATTAAACCAATTAACATGGAACAACCACAAAGAAATCATGCAGATTTCTCCTATTAATGTAAGTGGGAACATTAGCTATATCAGCTTAAAGATGGATTGAAACACAAGCCAAAGAAAGTGTTGATTTTATTCTCTGTAATCAAAATAAGTGAGAGGACGTCAGTTATTATGGCCAAATTGAACTCTTCAGCAACACAAAAAAATGGTTTAGTTATAAAGGTGTTGTGTTTTAATAAATATAAAGGGGCTGTGTGGTTTTGTTATGGCCCCAAAACAATTGGTCAATAGGTTTTTGTTTTTCTTTCAGTTGTTATTTTTAAGTAATTTCTCTGACCCCTCAATAATTACCAATACAAAGGAGCAATATTCAGATTCAGTTCTATCAAGGAAAAATGCAGAAACTAAACTTAAATGCAAAGACATCACATTTTAAAAACCAAAAAGTGTAAAATCATCCTGACCACAAGATGGAACAACTCAGCCAGGATCTTGTTGGAAGGGAGGGGACGTTGGGCTGATGTCAGTGGAGTGTGGGGGAGAAAAACATTTTGATAAGGGGTTAATGAAAAAGTCAGTTGAGTAGGAGAGTGTCAACAGACAGAGGAAGACGGCCAGGAATCTCTGGAGAATTCAGCTCGGGCTGTTGACTCTCAGTGAATCCTCACTCGCTCACTTCCCCGTCAGATCCTTGCTGAACGCTTCACTTGCAAACCTGGCCGTGAAGGGTCGCCACGCTTCAGTGAACTGAGCAAACCTCTCTTTCTCTCGTCACACATGCATTTTTAAGGTATCAATTCATGTGTTAAGAGGTCCCACTGCTGCGGCCCTTTACTGAGATGTTGCTGAGAAAACTTTACAACGTGGTCTCTCTTTTATGTGTGTGAAGGAAAAAGAAGGTCCGTCCGTACCAGTCTCTCTATCTCTGCAATGTTGTAACTAGTATGTAGAGCAATTAAATGAGTACATTTTTCTTTATTTAACTCCTGGCTGTCACTCCTTTAAAAGCAGATCAGATTTATTACCTATTTCTCAGCGGTAACAGATTTGCCTTTGTCGTCCTTTGTCGCCATGAAAACTGAAAGCACTATCTGCTGTTGTATGTTCAGTCCGTGTGATGAGTCCCCCCCCCCACAGCCAGAAGCCAGGGGGGCCTCCCGGTGACACACTCCTGTTTCTACCTCCTCTACCGCCCTTTCATCCGTCAGTCATGTTGCTTCTGGACCAAAGAAATGCATATTTGAATCCTGACCAGCCATTTTCTCCTGGAGAACATCCCGTCTGTCTCTGCAGCCCTACCACACACAGACACATGCGTACAGCCTCCTGCAGCACCATCACCCCTCTGCACAGCGGCAACAGAACCCCCAAATTATGGTCACCCGCTCGTGAAGTAAGTTTTGCTTGGGAAATCCAAGTTGCCATCTTCAATATCATAATGTTACCAAATTATATGGTGCTAATTAGTAACTGCTCGATCACACTGCTGTCATCTGGAAAGTCAGCATGTGACCTTAAAGGGCGTTTTATCGCATCTTGAGAGCATGACCTCGGCGTGTGACCCAGCATACATGAAGAAAAAAACACTTTACACCAAGAAGAGAACTTGCCGCCAGTCACACCCTGCACACACTTACACTACAGCAGTTATTCTACCACGTAGGTCTGGAGCAAACATTACATTACATGTCATTTAGCAGACGCCTTTATCCAAAGTGACTTACTTTTCACTTTTTTTAACAGTGCATTATTTTTGATATCTATTTTAATCTTTCCAGATGAACTGTTTATCCATTAACCTTTTGGAAAATTACTGCTAATTAGGAAAGCAGTTATTTTATGGTTTTTGGACAAAAGTCGTACTCTGGAGCTTAGACCGTATTAACTTACCTATTTGACAAAGTTGCTCTTAGTTTCTCTCTCCAAGGCAAAATCCAACTTTATGAAGCTACTGTATGTGACCCATTTAGTTACAATGTGTTGTCAGCGTGTTGTAGCATTAGTAGTTGCAAAATGACTTATAGGATCAATCTGGATTTCCCTTAACTTAATAAATATAACTTTCACATATCATTTCAGCTGCTGCAGAACGACTCCTTTAGGTATAAGATGTTAAGATTTTCCTCTCAGAGCGATCTAAAGGGATACAGGTTTCCTACAAACGCGATGAATTATTGTAACAGCTGATTAATAACGTTTAGCATTCTTGCAACTGCAGTAAAAGCAATTAGCTCCGGATGCTTGATGTCATTTCCACATATCAGCATTTTAATCCTACACGCAGAGCCAAGAGCATCACAGTCCCACTCAAAGTGCATTTTTATGCTGCTAATACATTCCTGACGGAAAAGAACCGCATATTGAGAATCACTTGTATGCAAAGTCCGCTTTTCTTTTCATGCCTGTGTTTGTTGAAATTGGCCTGAAGCTCAGGTCCAGCACGACTCCAGCAGCTTCATTACGAGCGAGCAAAAACCCATTACTCTGGTCTGCCCATGGGCAAGAACACCTTTCTCTTCATTAACCACTGAATAAGAGTTTTATCACATTGTACTGTAACACCTTAATGCAAAAGGTACACTTTTCCCTCTCAAACACAGTAAAACATAATATGTATCTTTGAGAAAATGTGCTGCAGATTTCTGTAGATTTCTGTTATCACAACATTATCGTGATAATAAGAAAAGTCCTGAATGTCTCTAAAACACTTACATCACAGACTAACTACGTGTTTTGTAGTATACACTTTTTTTTCATCATAAATCATCAATTCCTGGAAAAATAGGTCAGTATGGCCAAGAGGAAGGGAATTGCACTCTTGAACTTGAAGGACGTGGTTCAATCCTGTAACCGACCAAGGGAAGGGGGGCCCCTGAGCAAGGCACCCCATGAAGTGACCCCACTGCTCTTGTCTTGTGTGTGTACACTACTGCTGTGTAATAAGGATGGGTTAAATGCAGAGGTCAAGTTCATTGTCACTAATTGGTTTGTGTGCAAAAATAACTCATTCTAATTCATTTTAAAACCTGTTTTCCCTGTTCACAATTATCCCAACAATTACAATGTGCCACGATCAACTTATTGTGAATGTTTTTTACCACAATTTGTATTATATGTGTTACTTATGTACTTATGTGTTACTTACATGTATATATGTGTATATTGTGACCTATATGTGTCTCACTGTGGTCTAGTGATTTGTGGACGTGCCGTTCACTGTGTTACACACCACCACCTTCCCCTTCACCACCGCATGTGACTTTTTTAGTGAATCAGTTTTGTTTACATCAATCAATCAAAGTGTATTTAAACAGCAAGGCCATGCAACTCAAAGTGCTTCACAAGGTAAAACCATAACCAAAGAAAGCGGCCCATCCCCCAGCCAACAAACGGCTGGTATCACGACACATATGAAACAATTCCCATGTACATAACGTAAAAATGCACCATTTCTCATGGTTTGCTGCAAAGTAACATGACCCCCTGATTTTATTGATAACACTTGGTCTTAATAATTCCCTGTGAGCGCTAAGTGATCGCTCAGCAGTGTAAATGTGAGTTGGCTGTTTCAACCATAAATTCCTTCATTCTCACCTTGCTTTAACTCAAACACAGTCTCTTCCTCATATGCAGCCAGCCAGATGTTGAGGCTGGAAGTTTTCCACAGAGAAGGAGGCCTCGGTGGTATGTGTGGTTGTTATTTATCTGGATTGTATTTTTCTCTTTAACAGCATTTTTCCCCCCCCTTACGTTCTGCTCTCGGGGGTGGTTTACTTTAGCCCTGAAGTAGGAGGCGCAGAGAGGGAAGGCTTTTGCCAGCATACCCACAATTCACCAGTGGCTGACGGAGCTGATGAAGTTGAAGCTGACAGCTGCATAAATCAGCAGCTCATGGTGCTAATAGGTGGCAGTATAAAATCAAGCACAGACCACCCATGCTGCAGGGCGGGAATCGGAGCATCAAGTCATATCTAGTGTGCAGCACTGTACAACCATCTGAAACACTTAACCCCCCTCCGGCTGCCCAGGCTGTTCCAGTCCAAGGGGCTCTCTTAGCAACACAGGAAAGGCCCGTCTGGCATCCGCAGTGCAGTGATTCATATTTGGCACTTTCATAAAGGTTTCAAGCTGCTGGAGCTTTTTCAGGGCATATTGTCGAACGCTTCTCTCCTCAATTGGCCTTTTGGAAAAACCTATAAACATTTCAAGGCCAGTAACTAAACAGGAGTTTGCATATGCTTTATTTTCCCCTTTCACGTGAAGATCGCAGTGCGTTGGTGAATACATTTTTTATTTCTCCTCTTCAGAGCGAGGGAAAAAAAGCCACACATTCACCACTACCTTGATTTTTATTTGTCTTTCCACATATGAATGGAAAAGTGCTCGAGCCGCTGAGAGGGGTGTGAAGGTGCCTGCTTGTGGGGCCTCTTTCTTTGTGAGAGGGGAGATAAAACACAAGCAGAGCATGAGGAGGGGGACCCTCATCACACAATGTTGAGCATATTGCTCAATAACAAGGCTCGAATCCCTGGGTCTACAAACACAACAAAACTCTACCGTAGATGAAGGGCTGCTGTGCCATCAAGATTGACCGTGCATGTGGACGCTGAATGTACCCCCCAGTTTTCTAGCAAGCCTGAGCTTCTGTTGTGTCCCATTACTATTGCATGTGATAAGTGTGCTGCAAGTTTCCCAGGAGTCCAACAGACAAAACAATAGCACAGGCTATCGTAGCATTTTATATATTCTTCCTGACTCAATTGATATTTTGATTAAAAAAAAAAAAAAAAAAAAACATATTTACGGAGTATTGTGTAGAAATTATTGGCATCTAGTGGTGACCTTTTAGATGGCAACCATTTTAAAATGTCTCTGCTCCCTCCTCCCTTTCTGGGTGTGATTAAAACAAATGGTAGAAAAGAAGAACAGCAATTTCTGCCAATAAATTCCTCCAGTTGCTCTATTTTTCCTTATTTGGTCCACTTGGTACACATTTGGTAGCTACTCTTATATGTTTAAGCTTACAGTGCAAACAAAGAATAGCTCTGCCCACATAAATGAGGAGGAACCTGTAGAGAGAGAGTGGAACAGAGAAGAGATTTGTAAACTTTCTGGTATGCCAAGGCCACCGTAGTTCCCTAAAGTGCTTTGTAAAGGGATGCAACCTTGTTAAGGGACCCTGTAACCTTGTAACATCGTAAAGGGATGTATTCTTACTCACTGTGGATTGTAGAGACTATGTCTGGATTTCTGAATGTGCATGACTCTCAGGTGGAAATGGACAAATAGAGGAAGTGACTCGCTTGACCTGGATATTTATATTGAAAGGAAGTGGCCTCATTTGACCTGGACATTTACACTTAATGTCATTAGTGCATCTCTCTAATCTACAATGTTCTAGACACTTTTAGTGTGGGAATAAACTGTGAACATAACACACATAAATAATTATCAATAATTATTATTATCTGCTTTTTATTATAATGTTAGTATACTATGAATCTATCAATTCATTGAGAAAATCATCTGCGGATGAATAAATAGAAAGATGAATTGTTAATTATCGCCACATGTGGTTCTTCTTCGTGTGTTTTGTAATTGGGAGGCTATTACCATTACAAAGCCCCCGCAGAGACTATAATCCACAATGAATAGATGAGAGAAGACAATGACGCCAGCCTCATGCTGTAACACTCAATGCTTTCGACTCATTAAGGGTTTTTCCCTCAGTTCACTAAGGTGTGAGAAGAGTCTAAGCCTGCCAAACCATACGGCAGAAATAAATGTAAGAGACTGGATGGAGGAAGAAGGAGAGAGTGTTTCAGACAACACTCTCAGACCCTTCATCTGAAGCTCTGCTCACTGACCTGTCTCCTCTCTGTCTCGCTACACTGTGACCTCTGCCTGTAACCTCCTGCTTCTGATGCACTTAAGCTGCTGCAGCGTGTCCTTTACTGCCTATTAATGCCTTGAGGCCTTTTCCCATTAAACCAAAATGACTTCTGGCTGTTTTCACTACAGACAGTTAAGCCTGAGTGTTTATGGCAACTATACCTGTTCTCCACTCACGCTTTTTTTGTCCAGGTGAGTGGACGTGTGGAAAATAAAATAAATGACTGTCTGTGACCATGGTCTATGGTTTATGTTATTGTTAAAGCTACTGTCAGTGATATACTTTAGTTGAAATCTGTGGATGGAAAATGACAATTACAACAAAATAATAAATTAACAGAATGATAAATGTGTGTGTCATATGAGGTAGGAGGGTCTGGGCTGGTTACAGGTGTGTGATGATTCAGTTTTATTACTTCTGCCTTTTAAGCGTCACTGACTGTTCTGCTGTTAGTTTGTAGCTGTTTGATTTGGTGACATTTGTCTTGTATGAAGCCCTGGTTTATTGCAATGGCTTAGATTTGTACAGGTCATTGGAAAACCGTTCAGAAAACCCTGCACTCAACAGCTGCATTTAGTTTCGTATGACAATGAATTTTGCATCCAGGAATTTCAGTTTCCGGTTTAGCAGTAAGGGGGAAACGTAAAGGAAACTTAATTTACGATCATTTTCAAGTATTTACACCTCTTATTCAGTATGTTTACATGCACAGTTCACTCGAGCCAAGGCCGTAGTCTGACAGGCAATCAGACCACGTGCCTAGTCCAAGTAGACATGCAGAGGAGAATATCAAGTTTTTTTTTTTAAACAAGTATTTATTGAAGATTTTCTTAATTTTACAGAAGGCAACAAAACACACACAAGGCACATCTACAAACAGGAAAATAAATAAATAAGATGAGTAATAATAATAACAATAGACATTTTACCATCGGCATAAAAAGGGGAATACAAAATAAATAAGGAAAAAAAAAAAAAAAAAAAAAAAAAAAAGGGTCAATCCAGTTTGTCATCAATCCAACAATCCACATCCATATTGTTTCTCTCAAGGAATCTATAAAAGATGTCCCAAATCTTCCAAAACCTATCAAGCTTGTTTTTTGCAGTGTAACTGATCTTTTCCAAAGCCATGTAAAATGTCATTCCCTTTAGCCATTGTGAGGTGGCACAGGGTGTATCTGACTTCCATGAGGAAGCTATACATCGCTTGGCTTCCAAAAAGCAAATATTAAGTAGAGATCTTACTTTTTTAGAGGTGTTAAAGCCATCTGGGTAAAGGTTTAATAAACATAATTTAGAATTAATAGGCACATCCTCACCAATGATTTGTTTTGCTAAATATAAGATTTTTCTCCAGAATGTAAGTATCTGAGGGCATTCCCACATACAGTGAAACAATGTCCCCTTATGGTCTTTGCATTTGAGGCAGGTATCAGGTATGTTGGGATTAAAGTGGTGCAACTTAGATGGTGTTATATAAAGCCTACTTATCCATTTATATTGTAATAATTTGGAGTTTGTATTTATTGATTGCTTTTGAGCTAGAGAACATGCTTCTGACCACTCATCCTCTGTTAAGTTATCCTGCAGATCTGCCCTCCATGCTTTAAGTGTGTTTAGTGACGATTCTTTAGATTTGCTTTCAAAGAGCTTGTATAGTGAGGAAACCTGTCCTCTGGAGTGTAAAAATGTTAAAGTATAATCTTCCAAAGTGGATCTGAGGGGAATTGTCAAACTATTATTTTGTCTGGACAAGATAAAGCTTCGAAGCTGCAAATATTTAAAAAAATCTTTTGCAGGGATCCCATACCTAGTTCTAAGTTCCTCAAATGAACTAAAAACCGAATTTTCATTGTAAAGGTCAGCTATTTTGGCTAATCCCTGAGCAGCCCAGGCTTTAAACCCTGGGTCTGCTCTACCAGGTTGGAAGTCATCATTGCCATAAATCGGAGTAAACTGAGATAAAGTTATATTTTCTCCCAGGTATGCCAACGAGTTATGCCAAACCTTTAAAGTATTCTTTAGAAAGGGATTTTTGGTCTTTTTAATTAGTTTAGTTTTGTTTGCAGAATTTATGTAAAGACATAGAGGAATATCAATTGAGTGTGACTCTATGGAAACCCACGCTGGGGGATGACTCTTCTCAAAATAAAACATTCCTGCCCTAATTTGGGCAGCTTGGTAATACCACTCAAGATTAGGTACCTGTAAACCTCCCCTTTCGTATGGTAAGTATAGTAGGGAAAGCCTTGATCTGGGGCGTTTGTTGTTCCATATAAAGTTTGTAAAAAGCTTTTTAAGTAAGTGAAAAAACGAGGATGGAGGAGCTAAAGGAATACATTGAAAAAGATATAAAAACTTTGGTAAAATTGCCATCTTCAGAACATTTATGCGCCCAATCATGGAGATGGGTAGATTCGTCCACCTATTAATAAGGTGCGTAACCTTATCTGTCAAGGTGTTATAATTGCTTGGTACAATTCTGTCGATAGTAGGGGTAATATTGACACCTAAGTAAGAGAAACCTTCTTGTGAAACCAGAAAAGAAGTATGAATCGGAGGAGCCTGTCTCTCCTTTTCATCTAGGAAGAGTATTACTGATTTGGAGTAGTTTATTTTGTAACCTGCAAATGTACCAAAATTTTTTGTAAGGTCAAGTATAGTGGGTAGAGTCTGCTTCAGATTGGAGCAAAGCAAAATAATATCGTCAGCAAACAAAGCTATACGATGTTCAGCATTTCCTATTCTTATGCCTTTGTAATCAGTACTCTTACGGACTGCCATGGCCAATGGTTCAATTGCTAAGGTGAATAATAAGGGGGAGAGGGGGCAGCCCTGTCTTGTTCCCCTGTATAATTTGAATGGTACAGATGATAACCCATTTGTTAATACTACAGCCTGGGGATCAGCATATAGAAGTTTAATCCAGCAGAGAAATTTCCCTTTAATGCCAAATCTTTGAAGAACCTCAAATAAGTAGTGCCATTCCACCTTGTCAAATGCCTTTTCGGCATCCAGTGACAGAATGGCAGTGTCATTACATCCAGAGTTTTCAAAAATGATGTTAAGCACTCTACGTATATTATGGAAGCCCTGTCGTCCAAGAATAAAGCCGTTCTGGTCAGGGTGTACCATTGATGGTAGGAGTGTTTCTAAGCGTTTAGCTAGAACCTTACAAAGTATTTTAAGATCATTATTGAGAAGTGAGATTGGTCTATAAGAGCCACATTGAGTGGAACTCTTTCCTGGTTTTAACAACAAAGTGATTGCTGCCATATTTAGAGAGGGGGGTAGTGACCCATTATCCAGCGACTCATTAAACATTTCAAGTAGAGGTAATAATAATTTTCCTTGGAACTTTTTATAGATTTCAATGGGTATCCCATCTGGTCCAGGGGTCTTACCCCCTTTCATACTACCAATGGCTGCAGACAGCTCTTCAGAAATTATATCAAAGTCTAGGTACGCCAGGGAATTCTCATCTGGAGGCATAATGTTTACAGAGTCCAAAAATTCTTTTTGTTTTTGTAAAACTGAATCCGTATAATCCGTACTGTACAGATTTTGGTAGAACCCCAAAAAGGCTTCATTAATCTTCTCTGGGTCAGTAGTTTCAAGGCCATCATCTAGCTGAATAGAATTTATTGCTCTCTCAGTTTCAGATTGTTTAATTTGCCAGGCTAAGAGCCTGCTAGCTCTTTCCCCTTGCTCGTAATATGATTGTTTAGATTTCAGCCAGCTTTTAGTTGCTTTATTTATTGACAAAACATTATATCTTGCTCTAAGTTCAGTAAGTGATTTCATCGTTTGTTGGGAAGGATTTTCAAAATGGTCAGTTTCCATTTCTTTTATCCTCTTTTCTAACTCATCCATTTCTAACCTCCAAGTTTTATGTTTTGAACTAGTGAAACTTATCATTTGGCCTCTCAAAAAGGCTTTGAATGCTTCCCAACGTATAGCAGCTGAGGTTTGAGTCGTGTTGTTTTTAAAATAGTCTTCAATTTGTGCCCCAATAAACTCCACAAAATCTGGGTCCCTGAGCCAAAAAGACTGGAGACGCCACCTTTTGGTGAAATTTAGGCGTTGCATTAAATTCAAACTTAATGAAACTGAGGCATGATCTGAAATTATGATACTGTCATACCAGCTTTTGGAAACCATAGAAGCCAAGGAAGCAGAGATCAGAAAATAATCTATTCTGGAGAATGTTTGGCAGGTGGCTGAATAACACGAAAAAGTTAACTGGTTAGGATGATCTCTCCTCCATACATCAAATAGATTGAACTCTTTAATGTATTGCAACAATTCTTTCCTAGTCTGCGTATGAGAGGAATCTACCCCAGTAGATCTGTCTACCTTGGGCTGTAGAGCACAATTGAAATCCCCACCAATGATAAAATAGCCAGGTAAGTCAGCAAGAGTTAAAAAAAGATTTCTGAAAAAAGAGGGGTTGTCCTCATTTGGTCCATATACATTTACAAGGTTTAACCTCACTGAAAAGATTTCACATTGGACAACAAGGTATCTCCCAAACCTGTCTTCAATGACATTAACAAGACGAAATGGCAGTGAATGATGTATTAGGGTGACCACCCCACGGGAGTGGGAGCTAAAGGATGCTGAGAAAACTCGCCCCGTCCATCTTCTCCTGATTTTAATTATGTCTTCAGGTGTTAAATGTGTCTCCTGAAGAAAGACAATCTTAGCTTTAAGATGTTTGATCCTTGTCATTACTTGCTTCAGCTTGATAAGTTTGTTTAATCCTCTCACGTTCCAAGAGGCTAAATGAAGTTCAGATGACATGTCATACTACTGCGTGATTTTGGGACTGGATTAAGTATGAAATAAAAAGGAAAAACATTAAGGAGAAGCGAAAATATGTGCCTATGAACAAGAACAAGAACATAACAAAGCGCATTTCCCCAAATGAAATACACACATCCCTCCCCTGTTAAACACTTCCAATAGGCCCATAAACGGAGCCTAGCTACGGTGCTGCGCTGGTCCACCCATATAACCATGACGAGGAACAACCTGCTTAGCGACCATGACAGCTCCACGCAAAAACATTTTAAAACAACATAGCAGTCGGATAAATATATATATGTTTGCAATACCAGACACTGTAAGTTTGTAAATAGTCCAGGAACAACTATGTATGTGTCCTTACGCCATCCTATCGCTGCTCCGTGTCCGAAGCTGATTCACTTGCCTCTGGGTGAGTCGGATGTTTGGACTTCAACTGTTGCACAAAAGCCTCCGCTTGTGGTGCCGCGTCGAAGATGTGCCGCTTTCCCTTGAACGTCACAAGCAGTTTGGCAGGGTGAATTATTCCGTAGCGCAGCTCGCTGATAGAGAGTGAAGCCAGTTCCCTCTTTGCTGAATCAAACAACTTTCTGCGCTTGAGTAGGTCAGCAGAGATGTCAGGAAAAAACATGATATTCTTGTGGTCGACAGATATTTTCCCTTTGCGCCTGGCAGCGGTCATTACTCGTACCTTGTCTGCATAATTTAGGAACTTCATCACCACCACTCTGGGTCGCGTATTGGCTGACTGAACATTTTCCTTGTTCAGCCTGCCAACTCGATGTGCCCTCTCGATTAGCAGTGGCCCGGGAAAGTTGTGTCCACCGAGTGTTTCGGGGATCCACTTTTCCAGAAAAGCACACATATCCACTCCTTCAGTTGACTCGGGAAGTCCCACCAGGCGAAGATTAGAGCGGCACGCTCGGTTTTCCAAATCGTCCACTTTTAGCGCTAGCTCCTCCATAGCTGCTTTCAAAGTGGTGGTGTACGATTTCAGAGTAGCAACATCTTCTTCATTGTTGTTGATTCTGTCTTCAGCTTCTGACATTCGGCCCGCCATAGCCTTCAAATCACCTTGCACTCCCTGAATAGCACCCAGTATCCCCTCAAATCTCGACACAAAGTCATCCTTCATTGTCTGGATCGCGGCCAGAACTGTCCCGGGGCTGTCAGGTTCGTCATTGCTAGCAGCGGAGCTCGCTAGCGTGGTCGAATTCGAGTCGTCTTGCGATTTAGTTGAAGATTTCAGCGGTTTCGCTCGCGGTTTTCCGGACATTTTAGTCAGGTAGAAGTTTAGAGGCAAATAGAAATGAGGCTCTATGTTCTAAAGTGGTATCCGACTTGCTTATTTAGAATTTTAAGGGAGCTTTCTGTCACACGTCTACCTAGCAGCGCGCCATAACCGGAAGTCGAGAATATCAAGTTATTGGCTGCGTATCTGCGTATTGAATCAGTTTCCTGTTGACCTTTACGTCACAGAAACAGTGAAGGATGAGATGGACGATGAGATGGATCGTGCTGTGGTTCTGTACGTTTCATACCTGCTGTACATGTTACTCGATACAAATGAGATCAAACATGGCTCTCTTGATTTCCGGCAACAGTCCTGCAAATAATGCGTCATCCCCCTCCAGTCTGACGAAGCGCAATACATGCAGGAGTAATTGAACCAGATACACCAGCAGTGTAAGGACACAAACAAGCAATTGAATTCACTTCTTAACCCTTTGACACCAAACGTGTCGCAGACGTCACGTCTGCACAAGCACACTTTGCATTACTGCAATTACGCGATGGTTGGTGCTAGCAGAAAAATTACAACGGTTTCTGAAAGCTGAGAAGTTGCAAGTCAAAACCAACGTGTGGTTATTTCGGTAATTTCAATCGTGCTGGAATTGAATATTTTTTCTTTTTAATTTACTTTTGGCCAAATATTATCTGGCATCAGTTTATAAATAGACAATGAACTGTTTTCCTTTGTGACACATTATAAAACAACTTAATGTTGTAGAAGAAGCAAGAAGAAGTTTGCAACCTGGTCGCAACAAGGGCCTTTCTGCTTACTTGTGTGTGTGTGTATGTGTGTGTGTGGGTTTTCTCCAGGTTCACCAGTTTCCTCCCACAGTCCATAAACAGTCAATATTGACACCTAAGTAAGAGAAACCTTCTTGTGAAACCAGAAAAGAAGTATGAATCGGAGGAGCCTGTCTCTCCTTTTCATCTAGGAAGAGTATTACTGATTTGGAGTAGTTTATTTTGTAACCTGCAAATGTACCAAAATTTTTTGTAAGGTCAAGTATAGTGGGTAGAGTCTGCTTCAGATTGGAGCAAAGCAAAATAATATCGTCAGCAAACAAAGCTATACGATGTTCAGCATTTCCTATTCTTATGCCTTTGTAATCAGTACTCTTACGGACTGCCATGGCCAATGGTTCAATTGCTAAGGTGAATAATAAGGGGGAGAGGGGGCAGCCCTGTCTTGTTCCCCTGTATAATTTGAATGGTACAGATGATAACCCATTTGTTAATACTACAGCCTGGGGATCAGCATATAGAAGTTTAATCCAGCAGAGAAATTTCCCTTTAATGCCAAATCTTTGAAGAACCTCAAATAAGTAGTGCCATTCCACCATGTCAAATGCCTTTTCGGCATCCAGTGACAGAATGGCAGTGTCATTACATCCAGAGTTTTCAAAAATGATGTTAAGCACTCTACGTATATTATGGAAGCCCTGTCGTCCAAGAATAAAGCCGTTCTGGTCAGGGTGTACCATTGATGGTAGGAGTGTTTCTAAGCGTTTAGCTAGAACCTTACAAAGTATTTTAAGATCATTATTGAGAAGTGAGATTGGTCTATAAGAGCCACATTGAGTGGAACTCTTTCCTGGTTTTAACAACAAAGTGATTGCTGCCATATTTAGAGAGGGGGGTAGTGACCCATTATCCAGCGACTCATTAAACATTTCAAGTAGAGGTAATAATAATTTTCCTTGGAACTTTTTATAGATTTCAATGGGTATCCAGGGGTCTTACCCCCTTTCATACTACCAATGGCTGCAGACAGCTCTTCAGAAATTATATCAAAGTCTAGGTACGCCAGGGAATTCTCATCTGGAGGCATAATGTTTACAGAGTCCAAAAATTCTTTTTGTTTTTGTAAAACTGAATCCGTATAATCCGTACTGTACAGATTTTGGTAGAACCCCAAAAAGGCTTCATTAATCTTCTCTGGGTCAGTAGTTTCAAGGCCATCATCTAGCTGAATAGAATTTATTGCTCTCTCAGTTTCAGATTGTTTAATTTGCCAGGCTAAGAGCCTGCTAGCTCTTTCCCCTTGCTCGTAATATGATTGTTTAGATTTCAGCCAGCTTTTAGTTGCTTTATTTATTGACAAAACATTATATCTTGCTCTAAGTTCAGTAAGTGATTTCATCGTTTGTTGGGAAGGATTTTCAAAATGGTCAGTTTCCATTTCTTTTATCCTCTTTTCTAACTCATCCATTTCTAACCTCCAAGTTTTATGTTTTGAACTAGTGAAACTTATCATTTGGCCTCTCAAAAAGGCTTTGAATGCTTCCCAACGTATAGTAGCTGAGGTTTGAGTCGTGTTGTTTTTAAAATAGTCTTCAATTTGTGCCCCAATAAACTCCACAAAATCTGGGTCCCTGAGCCAAAAAGACTGGAGACGCCACCTTTTGGTGAAATTTAGGCGTTGCATTAAATTCAAACTTAATGAAACTGAGGCATGATCTGAAATTATGATACTGTCATACCAGCTTTTGGAAACCATAGAAGCCAAGGAAGCAGAGATCAGAAAATAATCTATTCTGGAGAATGTTTGGCAGGTGGCTGAATAACACGAAAAAGTTAACTGGTTAGGATGATCTCTCCTCCATACATCAAATAGATTGAACTCTTTAATGTATTGCAACAATTCTTTCCTAGTCTGCGTATGAGAGGAATCTACCCCAGTAGATCTGTCTACCTTGGGCTGTAGAGCACAATTGAAATCCCCACCAATGATAAAATAGCCAGGTAAGTCAGCAAGAGTTAAAAAAAGATTTCTGAAAAAAGAGGGGTTGTCCTCATTTGGTCCATATACATTTACAAGGTTTAACCTCACTGAAAAGATTTCACATTGGACAACAAGGTATCTCCCAAACCTGTCTTCAATGACATTAACAAGACGAAATGGCAGTGAATGATGTATTAGGGTGACCACCCCACGGGAGTGGGAGCTAAAGGATGCTGAGAAAACTCGCCCCGTCCATCTTCTCCTGATTTTAATTATGTCTTCAGGTGTTAAATGTGTCTCCTGAAGAAAGACAATCTTAGCTTTAAGATGTTTGATCCTTGTCATTACTTGCTTCAGCTTGATAAGTTTGTTTAATCCTCTCACGTTCCAAGAGGCTAAATGAAGTTCAGATGACATGTCATACTACTGCGTGATTTTGGGACTGGATTAAGTATGAAATAAAAAGGAAAAACATTAAGGAGAAGCGAAAATATGTGCCTATGAACAAGAACAAGAACATAACAAAGCGCATTTCCCCAAATGAAATACACACATCCCTCCCCTGTTAAACACTTCCAATAGGCCCATAAACGGAGCCTAGCTACGGTGCTGCGCTGGTCCACCCATATAACCATGACGAGGAACAACCTGCTTAGCGACCATGACAGCTCCACGCAAAAACATTTTAAAACAACATAGCAGTCGGATAAATATATATATGTTTGCAATACCAGACACTGTAAGTTTGTAAATAGTCCAGGAACAAGTATGTATGTGTCCTTACGCCATCCTATCGCTGCTCCGTGTCCGAAGCTGATTCACTTGCCTCTGGGTGAGTCGGATGTTTGGACTTCAACTGTTGCACAAAAGCCTCCGCTTGTGGTGCCGCGTCGAAGATGTGCCGCTTTCCCTTGAACGTCACAAGCAGTTTGGCAGGGTGAATTATTCCGTAGCGCAGCTCGCTGATAGAGAGTGAAGCCAGTTCCCTCTTTGCTGAATCAAACAACTTTCTGCGCTTGAGTAGGTCAGCAGAGATGTCAGGAAAAAACATGATATTCTTGTGGTCGACAGATATTTTCCCTTTGCGCCTGGCAGCGGTCATTACTCGTACCTTGTCTGCATAATTTAGGAACTTCATCACCACCACTCTGGGTCGCGTATTGGCTGACTGAACATTTTCCTTGTTCAGCCTGCCAACTCGATGTGCCCTCTCGATTAGCAGTGGCCCGGGAAAGTTGTGTCCACCGAGTGTTTCGGGGATCCACTTTTCCAGAAAAGCACACATATCCACTCCTTCAGTTGACTCGGGAAGTCCCACCAGGCGAAGATTAGAGCGGCGCGCTCGGTTTTCCAAATCGTCCACTTTTAGCGCTAGCTCCTCCATAGCTGCTTTCAAAGTGGTGGTGTACGATTTCAGAGTAGCAACATCTTCTTCATTGTTGTTGATTCTGTCTTCAGCTTCTGACATTCGGCCCGCCATAGCCTTCAAATCACCTTGCACTCCCTGAATAGCACCCAGTATCCCCTCAAATCTCGACACAAAGTCATCCTTCAT
Organism: Solea solea; assembly: GCF_958295425.1. NCBI lineage: Eukaryota > Metazoa > Chordata > Actinopteri > Pleuronectiformes > Soleidae > Solea > Solea solea. The sequence goes on along the minus strand of NC_081141.1, from coordinate 10,604,440 downwards.
TGTCTGGATCGCGGCCAGAACTGTCCCGGGGCTGTCAGGTTCGTCATTGCTAGCAGCGGAGCTCGCTAGCGTGGTCGAATTCGAGTCGTCTTGCGATTTAGTTGAAGATTTCAGCGGTTTCGCTCGCGGTTTTCCGGACATTTTAGTCAGGTAGAAGTTTAGAGGCAAATAGAAATGAGGCTCTATGTTCTAAAGTGGTATCCGACTTGCTTATTTAGAATTTTGAGGGAGCTTTCTGTCACACGTCTGCCTAGCAGCGCGCCATAACCGGAAGTCGAGAATATCAAGTTATTGGCTGCGTATCTGCGTATTGAATCAGTTTCCTGTTGACCTTTACGTCACAGAAACAGTGAAGGATGAGATGGACGATGAGATGGATCGTGCTGTGGTTCTGTACGTTTCATACCTGCTGTACATGTTACTCGATACAAATGAGATCAAACATGGCTCTCTTGATTTCCGGCAACAGTCCTGCAAATAATGCGTCATCCCCCTCCAGTCTGACGAAGCGCAATACATGCAGGAGTAATTGAACCAGATACACCAGCAGTGTAAGGACACAAACAAGCAATTGAATTCACTTCTTAACCCTTTGACACCAAACGTGTCGCAGACGTCACGTCTGCACAAGCACACTTTGCATTACTGCAATTACGCGATGGTTGGTGCTAGCAGAAAAATTACAACGGTTTCTGAAAGCTGAGAAGTTGCAAGTCAAAACCAACGTGTGGTTATTTCGGTAATTTCAATCGTGCTGGAATTGAATATTTTTTCTTTTTAATTTACTTTTGGCCAAATATTATCTGGCATCAGTTTATAAATAGACAATGAACTGTTTTCCTTTGTGACACATTATAAAACAACTTAATGTTGTAGAAGAAGCAAGAAGAAGTTTGCAACCTGGTCGCAACAAGGGCCTTTCTGCTTACTTGTGTGTGTGTGTATGTGTGTGTGTGGGTTTTCTCCAGGTTCACCAGTTTCCTCCCACAGTCCATAAACAGTCAGATTTGGGGATTAGGCAAATTGGACACTCTGAAATGAGGTGTGAGTGTGAGCGTGGATGGTTGTTTGTCTCTATGTGTCCCTGTGATGGACTGGCGACCTGTCCTTTCACACTATATCAGCCGGGATTGGCACCAGTGATCCTCATGTGGAGGATACAGTGGTAGAAGATGAATGAATGTTTATTCACCATAGAGCAATGACTACTGTACGATTCTAAGAAAATAAGAACTAAAGGAAAATAAACTTAAGCTAGTCTGAAGGTGTCTTTCATAGTGTTGTGTCCAGTCCGTAGAAACAAAAGACACACAAGCACCTGAAACAAGGTGGACCAAGATGTTTTTTCTTGGAAAAGGAAAATTCTGACTAAAATTCCAGAAAAACATAACTTAATTCCCAGAGCTCCGGTCTTGCCAGGATGTTTAGTAAAATAACTGGCAAATATAAAACCGTAACTGTTTCTGTAGCTCAGTGTCCTGTCTGCACTCAGGTAAAATCGCTGTTGACAGAGTCACACCTGTGACTCTTTACGCACAGACCTGTCTCTGTAACCACTGGCACACTTGTCCATATTTATATTTCCACTCATGGCAACAGATTGAGTCACCACATTGAAATAATTCAGTATAGTTCAGTGTCATTAGAGCAACCTTTACATTTCACATAAATGAAACACTCTTTTGTCAACAACACACCTCACTTTAATGCTGCTTGACGGGGCGTCCCACCCTAAAGTGACATCATGTGACCTCATCCACGGTGCTGTCAGTGACTTTGGGCCTACTTTAATGTTGTCATGGAAGAGATGACTATGTGGAAGCAAACAAAAGACCCTTTTGTCCCTCCATCCACATCTGCTTGGAATCACCTCCCCTCATTACCAAAGTTAGTCTTTGTAATTGACAGTGTAAATATTAAACTCTGTCTGTTGGCACCGCGTTTGAATGTGAGTCACAACTGCAGAGGACGTCGGGAGACAACACCCTCTTTCTCCCTGCTGAGCATATGGTCAGCTCAGAGGAGAAGTGAACACCTTTACCTTCATTCCTTTATTCCTTCATTCCTGCTGCCTGTTAGCTAATGGTCTACACCAGTAGTTCTCAAACACTTTATTCCAAGTAACACCTGAGAAAATAGTAACACCATTATCACCAACATTAAAACAATTAGGCCGAGTAAAGTCAGCTGTGGATTTTTCATTCCCAATAATAAATTGTAGATACGTGAATATCACATATGACAAGTGATGTAAATAATGTTGAGAATGTGCAGTCTCTCAGTAACACACAGACATTTTCTTTGCCACTGTTGACAGTGAAACGCTCCTTTAGCCTTAATCATTTTCCAGTCAAAGCTCAGGATTGTGGCTGTGGAAGTGTTCTGCCTGCAAATCTATCAGCGGCGATCTTTTTAGATGTGGGCTGAGATGGAAGAATACAGCTGAACTGATGGGCATACAACCTAAACAAACTACACTGACAAGACAGAGAGCTGTGCAAACACAAGATTAGAGGGGAGATGAAAGAAGTGGAAGCTGCTTCAGTCGCTCGCTGCCAGCACTCTGTGGCTTCTTACTACTGTATTCACTGAAGTGTTTTGAAACCTGAACTTACAAGAGTCAAATGATTGGATTTATGTATTTTAGTCCTCAATGATTAATAAACACAACTCAAAGTTTGCTGTTTTTGAAGTGTTGAGAAATTGATGGCGTATTTCCACCGGCTCTACTCGCCTCACCTCACCTCGCCTCGGCACGGCACAACACGGCGTGATTAGGTTGCATCTCCACTACAAAAAAAGAACCTACTTAATGTGGGCGGAGTCATCATTGCACGGCTGCGTGAAACTGCGTTTACTTCGTTTTATACGCGACACACTCACACTCATACACATGAGTGACTAGTGACTTTACACCAAACTTCTGCAGTTGTTGGAGATTAAACCACGTTTTTAGGATTGTTAAGTAGTTTGAAGTGATCTACAGTTTGGCGCTGTTTGGACGTCTCTTCCTGTGACGGCACTCTGGCCAGTCAGAGGCCCGCAGTCTGACCAATCATCGCATAGTACCTACTCAGCACGCTTTTGGAACTTCACCTGAGCAGGTACCAGGTACTGTGCTAGTGGAAACACTACTTAAACTGTGGCGTGGCGAGGCGTGGCAAGTAAAGACGGTGGAAATGCGTCATTATTGTACTGTAATGCATTCACTGCGGTGAAAGACATGGGGTCCTGAGTTTTTTTTTTTCTTAGTCAGGGAAAATAACACATTTTAAAAAGGTTTGGTTTTTTTAAGTATAATGATATTAAACAGTATCGAACAGTATTTATTTAAAATAAGGAATGTCTCTGATCTTAAGAAAGTCTTCAAATGTCTGTGGGAATGAGAGGGTAAACAGTCCCCTTTCATAATCTGAGTGGAGGAGGGGGACCAAGGTCAAAGGTCACGACATGGTGTAGGTTGGTGCAGTCTTACTGCAGCCACACTTTAATGGAGCGCAGTCATTTCTTCCACTATGCTGAGAACAAAGCTGGCAACAGCATCAGGCTTAGTGGAGCCCAGCTTAATAATAATACTTTCATGTTCTGCATATACAGTACACCTTTCATACATAAATGAATGTAATGAAATGTATGTAATAGTGCTTCTAATACAAAGAACAACATAGCAAGCGAGAGTGTATGTCAGCCCTATGATGGACTGGCGATCTGTCCAGGGTGTAAACCCACCTTTCATCCCATATCATCAGCTGTGATTGGCTCCAGTTTCCCCTGTGACCCTCATGTGGAGGATAGAGTTACAGAGAACGGATAGATGTGCATTAAATGATGAATAACAATACAGTAAGAGTAAAAGTGCTTCAAACTTTTTATAGACATGCCATGAAAAAAAAAATATTGTGTGTAAAAGGCAGCGAGAGAGAGAGATGGGAAGTCCTCCTGTCACTGAAATTCGACAGTATTGTACAGTATTGTGCAAAAGAGGCGCCACCAGCTTTGTTGTTTTTAGGTTTTATTTAGATTGAAATGATGTGACTGAAAGTTGGTCTTGTTTATGAGCAAACTGTCAACGAGTTTAACTCATGTGACTGTAATGCTCAGGCATGTCTGGAATAAACCTGGCAGAATGGACTTTTTGTTAAAAGTTACGACAGATGAATTAGCCAGTGGCTACAATTAGACACATTTACATGTGAGTGTTTATTGTTCTTATTTTCACAATAAAATAAATTAAATATATGACAACTCAATGGGGGATAAATGATGATTTGGGTTAAAATGATGCATTTACAAAGGTCAATGAGCTTTATTGTATTGAGTAAAGCATCCATCCATGCATCCATCACAACCTCTCGCTGGATTTCCTGTTGTGCTTTTGTATAATTCTTACACATTTGTCTTTTGTCATTTGTGCCTGTTGTGATCACATTCCCCTGCCAACACTACACACTGCTATCTATGCCAGATTTTTACCACTTTACATAACTGTATCACAATCTCTCTGCATGTCTTGAGAAATTCACCAAAATGTTCAAAAAATAGTCAAAACAATTCCTGTATACAAAGTCTTAAATACACCATCTCCCCCAACATCTACCAGTGATTGATGATTCAAAACAAGCAAGTTTTTAAGTATTTTCTGATTTAATTTAATAGATCCAAGCAATTAATGATGGAAAATATGAATTGCTTGATTAATCAATAGTACAAATTGTTTATAATTGTAGTCTTTATAAATGTATGTAATAAATAAAAAACTGTGAAACTTGTCAACACTGTGAGAAAATAGTACCGTTCTGTGTGTGTGTGTGTGTGTTTGTGTGTGTTTGCTTGCACTTCCAGTGACTTTTCAGCATGAAAGGACACAGAGTGGAATATCCCGATCGCTCCTCCTCTTTGGTGAGGCAACAAAAGCCGCCATCGTGTTGTTTGGTTAGTTTGGCTGTAGCCCCCACATCCACCGCTCCATCACACAGCAGGACCAACACAATCGAACAATCACCGTCAGCCAGAGTTGGTTGCTAAACAACCAAGGTAGGCATCCTCAGGGATGAGCAGTGATCCCCGGGTCTCAAGGACCCCTATCTGTGCTGTTGGCTGGCCATGTCCTGCCTGTGGAGAAGTGTGACATAGAGACCTGACAGTTCTGCTGCCTTGCCCAGGGACACGCTGTCATTGAGGAATAATAGGAGCAGACTGAGTGGCCCCCAGCCATCAACAACACCACAGTGCCCACTGGACGATAAGAAAGATTAGACAGAGCTTCCTCACAAAGAGGTTTCCAACAAAGGGCCCATGTTAAATCAGGCATTTAATTCATCACTCGGTCACAAGGGCAAAGTAATCAGAGGGAAATCCTTAAAACATATTAAAGAAGGAATATAGCGTCAGATGATGACACAATGATGACTTTAGGTTATACCAACAAAACTGGCCCTAAAATACTCAGTGTGGGGACTTCTGTTTGAAGGTCTCAGTATGGGACGCCCTTCTTTTACCTTGTCATGTCTCAGATTTAGTTACAGAGGACAACTGATGTTATTCTATAAATCATTATTGGGACTGGATGGAACATTCATGTCAACAACATACACAGTTAAAATGTTTTGTTGCTGACTGCAGCAGCTGTCCCTCCCCACTCCCTGGACATAAATGATGTCCATGGAGACAGTTTTACAAAGGATTTATTTGCATATAACAACATCTCAAGGAAAATACACAGCAAGCACTGCACACGTTGGTACCTGTGACAGCAGAAAGTGGAAATTGATTAATGCATCTCCAACTCTGCTTCGCCTCGCCCTATGGGACATTACTTTATTACTGTGATTTTGAGTTCAAATATTCAAATACACAGTTACAGATTAAATACTATTCTATAAATAGTGTACTCTGTCTTTAAATTATAACATAACCGCTTCAAATAAAATATGTTTTTTGTTGTTATTTTGGGAATCTTAGAACATTGGCGGGATAATTATGTGAGGCAGTCAAAGCATTTGGTGTAGCAGCATGCCTAGATCCAGCCCTGCATCTCCCTCTCTAAACAGTCATGTCTGTTGTCTATATGTAAAACAGAGACTTTATATAAATACCTTATACTACTACATCAAGGACGAGGTCAGCTGTATCTGTGATGTATCTCAGGCTTAAAATTAAAAAGAGTAAGGCAGGATTTTAGGTTGAAAACCTGAAAGAAGTGTGTTTCCCAGTGTTGAAGACACGCTGCTAAATGAAGCCACAGAGCAGGACTCAATGATAAGCAACAAACAGAGCAGTGCTTTGAGTGGCATAAGATGTTAAACTGTCAAATCAAAGTGTGAGTCAACAGGTCAGAGGCTGCCATGTGCAGTAACATAAGGAGAATCAGTGTGTATCTGGTAACCTGTTCAAACTTGTTATCTCCTGGTGTGTGTCAGGTTACACAGCGACACTCCTCAGGACGCCAGCGCTGCTTTGTTTCTCAGCGTCAGGCCTTGAGACATGAAGGCCCAACGCCTTAGCAATAAAAATCAGGATTTATGACACAAGTTAAAAGATGGCATAGATGAGGTCATCTGGCACGCACCCGTTTCCTCAAATCACAGTCTTACAGTGCTCGTTTTGAAAAGTCTGAATTTGCAGTTGTTGTTATTTTATGATTTAATTACAAGTGTCAGGCTCTGAGGTATTGCAGGAGGGTTAAAGGAGCGCTGCTCTCTCAGCGCTCGCTGAGTGGAGGATAATTATAGGGAGGGAAAACCATGTCAGAGTCACAGGAATTCACTCTGATTTGTTCAAGAGTGAAAGGATTCCTTGTAAGCCTTAAATAAATTATAATTGCAGTAAGCTGTCTAACACAAGATGACCCCCCCCTCCATCCTGAACCCTGCTGATTTAGAAAGTTTGATTAGATTACAAAAGAAAGGGTTTAAGGAGGTATTAACGATGAAGGAGACGTGGGGCTTCCGCGCTCACTGCTTCATTACATTGAAGGACTTTTCACTCCAATGCAAAAACGTGCACCACTTGCATTCATTCACAAACGTTCACAGCAGCCTCGTCACATGACAACATGATGATTCGTCAACACAAGCCTCTGATTTGTTATCTAAGCGTATGTTAATGAAAATCAAACTTGGACTTACTTTATCTGCAAACCAGAGAATAAGAGTCTAAACACACAGGTAAATTGATAACGATTCCTAATTGACCAACACTGGAATGCATGTTTCCGATATGCTTTGGAAAAAAAAACCTCCTCCTGCCCTCATGACTCGCTTGTCAAGTCATGTTGTGGTATTTACAGATTTTATTTCTTCCTGTAGTCTGTCCCGTTTCAAACCTCTCACTGCCTGTGAGTACATGAGCTGCTTAATGTCTTTCTATCTATCGGATCGCTGCAAATGCATTTAGCACTTCATATGCATGGTGGCGATGAGCAATATTGAGTAACAGTAAAAAAGGAATTATGTCATTTGTGATATTTCTTATGGTAACTAAGTATCATAATTGCCAAAACAGTGCAACACAACACTTCTGAAATCAACTCTTTTATTTTGTCACTGTCATGGAGTTGCAATGAGGTCGTAGTGTGGTGATGCAGTGGTCTGCTTTATATCGAGGGGTGTCTAATATGATGTCCTCATCTGGGAGAACAGAATAACAAGAGGGACCTAATTCATTGCGACACCATGCAAAACACCTATGGCTATGCCTAAGACAACATAAGACACAGCAATGCAAATATCATTTCATGATTAACCTTTAAACTGAACGAGGTCACACTGGGAATACATAATAACCAATTTAAGACATGGAGTATTCTCATGTGCCGTCATTGGGTCAAGACTTTGCCGTGGACATCATGTACATGAGTCATAGTAATAGTAATAAAAAGAAATAGTGATACATCTAATCAGTGGTAATAAATCATATCTTAGAGGAGAGGAAAGAGGTTTTTAGACTAAAGTCAGTGCCCATGGTTTTCATCACATGACTGTGTGTGTGTGTGTGTGTATATGTGTGTATGTGCCCTGGAGAAACAAGCCAGTAAAAGTTTTAAATGAGCGTCAGACAGGTGTTAGTGGTCTTTTAGAAAAGACAAATCTGTCCACATGACATTTGATACTTTCCCCGCAAAGCACTGGTGCAAACTGTCTGGGCGGACAGGAAGGAGGATAGAGATGGATGGAAAGAGGGAGGGAGAGCTTTAAGGGAAATGGATACCTGTGAATATACTTTCACTTTCCCTTCATTCCAATCCTTATTTCTTTTAATTCTGCCAACAGTCGTCACTGAAATATGTGATTAAGAATTCATTTGTCAATTTAATCTAGTTAATAAATATTGCTTTGAATACATTTGGCTTGAAAATAACTCGTGCGCCACAAATAGCGTCAAGGTTACCAGAAATCCGGTCTGCTAAATGAACGAGTGACACAACCGTTTTTCTGTTCTAACAGCATTTCAAGACCCTCACACAAGTCAGAGCCTGCCGGGTGCTGCTCAGCCCCTGAGGAGGGAAGAGGTCCGATAATTGAGCTGGAAGGAATGGAAGGAAGGAATCACGTTCCTGCAAAGAGTTCAAAACAAAACTCCTGTTTTAATTCCCCTCCCTTCTTTTCAACTGTCTCCTGCCTTACACATTCAGGGAATGAGGCCAAGAGCATCTGGGAAAACGCTAACTCAGCAAAACCTAAAGCTGCTTCAGGCCTACACATAATCCTGTGATATGTATGGAACAACATTTCAAATATTGAAGTAAGTTTAATGGCAGAATTCAGGTCAGGCTGTTATAACAAATTAAATTGTCAAATATTCATGTTTATTGTTATGATTATGATTATTATAACATTCATGTAACCAGAAGAGCCTCACTGAGATTAGGACAACATGAGGAAGTTGCCTCCAAGACCTTTTACCTCACCGGCATGTCATAGTCAAGCCACTTCTCTTATTTTCAACAAAGTAAAATGAACAGACATAGGAACGCTTCGGTGGCTTATTCAAGTTTAAAGCTTTTGGACACAGCGTGCTTCCTTAGTCCTTGGAGGAGGAAAACAATTGTGCAGTGCTTTGCATCCACATTCCCATCTTATTTGCGGCCGATGACCAAAAACATTCCCGTTTCATTAAAGGCTTTTTGCTGTTATAGCAACTCCTGACACACATGGTACCTGTTTTCTAGAAGTAAAAACTACTACGTAAAGCTACTTAAAGCTACACAAATACTGACTGGAAGTGCCTAACCGGAAGTCTCACGCACACAAGTGTGGACGCCTACTTTCATGTTTCTGCCAAAAATAAGGTCTATACATTCAGCGATAAAACAGGACTGGATGTGGCTAAAAACATTTACAAGCAGATTCAGGTAACTCTGTTATTCAGTGTTAACTTAAAAACATATTTACATTTAAGCATTTAGTAGACGCTTTTATCCAAAGTGACTTACAAAAGAGGAAAAAGCTAGTCTTGGAAAGAACTCCACTAGAAACAGTGGACTGATATAGGGTGAGAGTGCCGATCCAAGTGCAGAAGGAGATAGTACAGGGGAGGGGGGGTAAGGTACGTACTTGGAAGAGCTGGGTTTTCAAGAGCTTCTTGAAGATAGACAGGGACGCCCCTGTTCTGGTAGTGCTTCATTTCACCAGGCATTAGCACTGGCATCACCAGCCAGAGACCAGTGTGAGACCAGCTCTTTAAGATTTGGCTGATTGCAAACTGATGCAGACATTTGGGAGAGTTAATAAAAACAAGTCAGAATTTGCACGACTTCTGGAAAAAATGTAGGACCCTAAATATGACAGTTATAAACTATAAGTAAACATGTGCCAGTGATTTGATGCATGGACAGATAAGGACAGCCATTCAGCCCTGACATACAAAAGACAGTGGTGAGTAGAGGGTTGGAATTTGACTTAAATGAATTATTTTCTGTGTGAAAGTCAGTCAGTTAAGTGGGGAAAAGTCAAATTTAAACTGTCACCATTACTGGTTTTTAAGGTGGTGATCTTGAGGCTGCAGAGGCGTTGGTTGATTGATCTGAGCCTGTCAAAAGTCCCGAGGCAACATCTTCTGGTCTTCAGCAGCTCCGACGACTCAGCAGTTTCTCTTGATCTCCACAGATGGATCATTCTGCAGAGGTTGCCCCGTTCTGCAGGGTCACAACCCTTGCTGGTCAGGAAGCACCCTGCCACCAGTCACTCGCTGAGAGACTCTCTCTCTCTCTCTCTCTCTCTCTGTCTCTCGCCTTCCCCTTCATGTCTTTCCAGTGCATTTAAATGGTGGTAAGTGACTCATACTCACACCCCTGACTGAAAATGTAGCTGTCAGACATCACAGAATCACTAAGGAAGTAACTTCATTATTTATAAATGTGCCACTTAATGACTGATCGAATGTTCAGTCAATAAAATGATAAAATGGCAGAAACACGTGAATCTGTTAAATACATGCTGAACAAATTCCTGTTTGGAAATTATAATGAACTTTAACTTCGTCTGAAAACATGTGGGCTTGTGCGAAGAAGAGGATGAGTTAAAAAAGCAGTGTGAGCTCAGATGGAGCAGCGCCCCCTGTGAGAAGTGTAAGAAGGTTGATGCAGGAGAAAAAGAGGAAACCACAGGCGTGCGTCTCGGTGGAGAGCCTTATCCTGCCTCTAGCTTGATCCCCCTCACAAAGGAGAGGCTTTGGTGAGCTGAGGCAGCGGCTTGTAATGAATATCAGCAACAACATCTCCACACCTCCTCCTATGCATCAGTGAAATGACACAATGATGCTGTCAGCAGATACTTTGCAGCATAAAGGCAATTCCAAAAAGTGTTTCCCCTCATATAGACGCACAAGAGCGCTCCTCAAATAGACTTCCTTAAAAGAAGAAAGCGCTATATGACTTTAAAAGGAGCTTTTAAACCATATACACACATGTATGTGTATGTGTGTGTGTGTCTTTCTCACTCCCAGCTCTTTAGAACTGCAGGTCTTGCATTAATTTCGTACTGTGGTAAGAGTGCAATCATCCTCCCTTCCTCCTCCGCTTACATGAAGCTCCCTAATGGTCGTGGTATTTTTCACCCAGGCAGGACAGCAGTAGTGCTGTTACTCATTATCCCATGCAGCTGTTACTGCAGGGATAACCTCTGATCCCTCTGAACTGTCAGAGAGGGCCACGTCTTAACTTGAGATCTTCATCGACCAGAGTACATGCAGGTCATCCTCCTACACTGACACATATGGCTCTTATAGGGCCTGTGCACTGGTGCCCATGTCACGATTCTTTTAGGAGTTCTAAATTTAACGACCTGTGTTTAAACAAACTATATGTATGAAATGTATATATTAAGTCTTAAAAGGACCATCACTTGTCAACAGACATTAAGGAAACATGGTGAATTGAAATCTTGGCTTCACTGATAACAATTCACAAGTCAAGTGTTCAAACTGTGTTTATGGTTTTGTTTGGTTTGTTGTTTTGGTTTGGTCTGTTTGGTTTGTTGCCCCACCAAACACCAGCCACCCAATTACACAGCTTTATGCACTTTGGTGGCAACGGTAGCTCAGTGGTAGAGTGTGTCATTTTTCAACTATAAGGTTGTGGGGTTCAATTCCTGGCTCTGCTAGTCTACATGCCGATGTGTCCTTGGGCAAGTCACTTAACCCCACATTGCTCGGGAAGGCTGTGCTGGCAGATTGTGAATGGGTAAATGGCAAAAACTAGAAAACTAGACAAACACAGACCATTTACTTTAACACACAGGCTGCCAGCAGCAAGCTCCTCCAGCTACAGGTGAAGATTACCAAAGGATTCCAAACCTAAAGAGCCTCACTACCCCTTTCAAAAATGTCTTGATCAGCAGACAAGAAAAACTGCAGTGGAGATATATGTTTAAATATAGATGGCAGATGACGGTCATGCCGGTGTGGACAGTGTCTCCTGGACAGGGACAAAGGCCGCCGCCTACCACATTCTAACTGCTTCATTAGTATGGAGTGGAAATTCTGGACACGGGGATTCAATAAGGACACACCTGGATGCAGGTCTTTATCATCACCTGGTCCACATGGAGTTATGGCTTCATATTGATGAATCTTGTAGTTGCTTATAGGGGAGTATTTAGAGTATTTAAAAGTATGCTTTAGGATTTTCAGGAGCAAACACAGCAGCAGCTCCCCTGTGAAACTGGCCATGGACACTTTTCCTTTTCAGGTTGATTTGCAGAGAAGTAGAGAATTGTTTTTTTGTTGGAGAGGCATTCCACCCACATGGAGATGGTGTTTTAGGGGACCTGAAACGGTATTTGTTTTGCATTCGGAAAATGTTGATGTCATATTCCCTGCTCTCTCCTGCGCTGTTAAGAGTTATGACAGAAAGTCACTAGATTTGTCGCTAAATTAAAAAAAGGTCACAGAGGGGCCGTTAAGTTGCTAAATATGCACACGGAAATGGCATAAACCGTCAACGTAAACAAACAGACATTATTTTTCCTTTCTTTCTTTCCCCGATCAGTTCAATTTGTCTCCGATTCTGTTATTATATCTAATGTTGACAACGTCTTCTGCTCTGTTTTTTGGTGTAACGTTACAGAAGAAGGTCATTTGCGTTTATCATTGTTTCCGTCTGGACATGGACTTAATCTAGTTTAGTAGAACAACAAATTGGAGGCACACTCTTTCTCTGAACTGCACTCGATTGGTCAAACTTTCATGTCATGGACCAAAGCTGTAAACATCACCTAAAGGTGGTGCAGAAGTCTAGTTATCTCTTGGATATCTTGATTTACATTATGCTGAAAGGTTATTGTCAGTCTTTGAATTGCACATCTTATCCTCATGCCTTTTTTCCTGGTTAGATCAGAGGAACCTTAGGCTATCGCTCTGTTTTTAACAAAAGCAACTTGTTCCATGAAAGGTACAATTAAGGAGTGGGAGGCAGGAAGATTACACACAGGCTTTATAGGCACCTCTAAATGACTCAAGAGCAGACTATTCACCAGCTGGTAAAATTATCCACCATTGTCACGAAACAGTCAGAGTCAATCTGTCTCTTGCAATGCACCCAGCCCTCCCTCTTCCCACTAGTCTAGGTTACCTCTGTGGGGGTTATATGGAGTCAGAGGGAGACTGAAAATAGTTCTGACATATGGGCAAAGTGAAGGGAAAAAAAGGTGCTCAGTCTGGCTCCTGCCAGGACAGATAAAGTCCCGACAGTGTCAAAGAGTCAGGAACATCGCGCACAGTATGTTAATGCAAAATATTGGTTAATAACTTTAACACATGACATCTTACCACTTTCCAACTTCAAAGGGAGAATATGGTATTTGTTGATGGGCCCATAATTCAGTTCTCCTCTAAAGCAGGTCAGATTTCATTGGACAGGGCAGAGAGAATAGAAACCAGATGATATGAGGCCAGGGCCTCAGCTCTGGCTGAGCTTTCACTTTAGGCCCGCAGGTCGCCGCGTCGAATCCTGAACCCTGTCCTCCATAAAACAGTTGTGCTGCTGCATAGAAAAGTACGGTATACATTCTCAAACCAGTACTGTCAAATGTAATATTTTCAGTGAATATTTAAAAATTACTTTACAAGTTTATGAATCACACACTGCTTATTGTAAATATTAGCATTCTTACCGTCTATATTTTTTAAGATGACAATACATTCACTAAACATTTGGATTTCAGCAGTATTTAGTATTTCCCCAAACATTAATTTTCGTCCTCTGCAGTAAACACACACAAATAATCAAATAATAAGTATTAAAACACCTTCATATAAGCAGCTCAATTTAGCGCCATTATCACAGGACTTATTTTCTTTCTACCACTATGTGTAAAAAGTTATTTGCGCCACCATCACATTTACTACACTTTTTTTTTTTTTTTTTCTTTCTGAAAACACACAGCCTCTAATGCGTGCCATGCAGCCAGGCTTGTGTGAGCCATCTGTACCATCTCACTGTGCAAACGCCAGAGGGATTTCCACAAAGCAAACACTGGTTAGCCTCGCTATTTAGTGTGGAGAGCCACCACGGCCAACAAGCTTACTTACAAAAAAACAGCTCAGTCTGCCCCTGATAGGGTACCAGTGTGTGTGTGTGTGTGTGTGTGTAATCCAGATGATTCTGCACTGCCCTATATAGATTAAGCAAAGAATAATTTGCTGGCAATCATCCAAACTGGATGTGGTCATTGCTGTCGAGTTTCTCCCAAAGTGGGGGTTGATGGTTTAACTATATCGATTACAATGGCTAGAGCCCTGCAATATGAGATTGTCACTGATTCATCCATCGGCATACATCTGCATGCCTGACTGTGTCTCATGTTCTCATGCAATAATCACCATACATGTGGTGGAGAAAAAAAGCAACCTTCACATGTCTGTTGTTGTTGATTCACTGCAGGCTGTCAGTTGTTTCATATTGTCGATGGCATCCATGATCAGCTGTAAAATTCTAAGAATTCAAGATGCCAGGAACAGAGCGCTTTAAAACAAATGACAGTTTTCTTGCTCTGCAACTGGTTAAGTACAGATGTTTGCAATGTCTTTTGCATTTCCTGAAAGCAGTGAGTGCACTGCTTTTCCCACGCATATGTTAGATGGTGTGATGTAATGCAGAAATATTTCCAATGCAGTTTGATGGAGGTTTGACTGAGGAGCACTTTCTGTGATTTGAAACATCTGCATCAACTCCCAGGTTTATATGTCACATGCAAACAGATGAGGGTTTTTTTTGTTGTTGTGTGGCGTTACTATTCTGCAGGGAAACGTACAAAGCATACTGAAGGAACTACATGTACGATTTCACTGATATTAACTCCAGGTGGCAGAATGCAAGGCAGCCACAATAGTGTGTAACATGTGTGCACATGTCTTTCTAGGCTCAAAACCATAGTTATGATAACAGACTGGCCCAGTATTCACTACGTCAAATGGCTTTTAAAAGGTCAAGGCTTGAATTTAAGATTAGAGTTTGATTAGATTATGGTTTGAAATATTTAAGATTAGAGTAAGACGTCTGTGGATGCATTACAGGATAAAGGCCAATTTATAGTTTCTGTTAACTGAAGTAAATGTCATCATTCTGAATCGTCTACACAAGGACCCAAAAATGTGGACGTCCACATGCAGTCCAGAAATCCTTTACCACCCGGACCATACGTGACGATCATATATGCCTACATGGTAAGCGAGACAGACAGACATTCTGATTTTGTTCTCATTTTTATGAATGTAAGTGCAGGCATGACTCAGTATGTAACTGCACACACCTCTGTGCAGAAGGTGCGACATGCAGAAAGTATGAAGACATCTCAAAGGGTTTTGTGTGTGTGTAGAATAACTTAATGCATTCAATGGATTTTCTCCAACATTGGGATTATTACCTGGGCGGATATCTCTGGATGATGAACTTTGAAAGCTAATCAAATTTCAAACTCGCCAATAATATGCCTGATAAACAGTATTATAATTACACATCATCTGTCAAGTGAAGCAATGGTGAAGTCACTCAGTAGTTCCTTTGTCTGAATCTCCTCAATGATTGAGTTTGGCTGATTGAGTTTTGGATTTCTAATCATCGCTGTATCATGCAAATCTGAAATTCAAACATTTCTGTTTGAGCAAGTGAAGTGAATGACACGTTGACGTGACTTGCATCTCTTTGGGTCTTTCCGCTGACATAGCATGCCAAACAATTTGTGTCATATTTGGTTGGAAAACACTATAAAAGCAACTACTGCCAAAACATTATAATTCCCCCATTTTTCTGGTTCTACTGTTATTTTTGACGAGTTTCACTTCTACAGCCACAAGCATGTGTACTCTCCCTCATGTGAAACCCTGAAGGTGTTTTTTTACAGCCACATTTACATTTCTCATTAGAGAGCACAGAGTGAGTAACCCCTAAAGAGACGTCAGAAGCTGCTCTGTGAAACAGTCATTCACAGGGAATTCTTTGATTGCCCATTGGACAAATTGATATACTGCGAATACACCCTCTCTCTTTCTCACGCACACACACACACACACACACACACACACAAACGAGCCTCTTATTGTGTAGCTCAGCCATCTGTCTCTCAGCAGTAGGTCCTTGTTACCTGTTGTACTCTTTCTTACCAGCCCCAGTCTTCAGTGCCAGCAGTCTCTTTTACCATCTCACTTACTTACCAACAGAAATTCCTCACAGAAAGAAGGATCCAAGTGTCTTTCACTCACAAAGATGGGAAAGGAGGATATTCTCTGTGATACTTGTGTGAACCCTTTAGTATTGTCTTCCAGCTTCTCAGATTCTTTGAGATGATTCAATCTTAAATAAACTGAGGGACTGGAATTTTTTTAAGCCGTCTAAGATTTCAAATACGAGCCACGTCACTGTCAGAGCCTTTGGCGATGGGTGAGGTGGATATTAAAAGTGAAGGGGGACAGATGCTTCTCCTAAAAGCGAAAGAGGGGGAGGTTTGGCCGTGGCCCCCGCTCACATGAGCTGCTAAGTTTACATTGTACCAGTCTGCAACAGTCCTAGAGTTCAGTTGGATGTCCAGACCTGCACCATATGGAGTTAGTTACGAGCAGAGCAGTGAGCCTCAGGTCTCTTTCTGTCTCCATTGAGGTCCCGCGGTGAGCCGTCACCTCAATGAGATGTTTTCCAATCGCTGCAGGCAGCATAAAGCTTCAAAGATTACAGTCAAAGTTTATGTTTTTGGGATGTGAGAACAAAAAGCTGGCATCTAATGAGGATGAAAGGATTCCTGAGGAGGTGCTTTACCCACAAAAGCATTGAAGAAACATGGTTGGATGTTATAGCAACACAACGTAGGATATTGTCACATCAACTTACAACAAGGTGAACGGCAGAGTGGGTCTGCATCATCTGCATTGGCACTATGGATCTTCAGGTGGACAACATGGTGACATCATAGTGCAAACAGCATTGTATTACAGTATAGCCTACAGTTCAAACAATTTGCGTACAGTGAGCAATAGGTCATAAAAGGCCAGGTTGAAGACGCAAGTTTCTAATATCTTGAAAAATAAAACAACGTAATCATATGTGTACATGTATTTTACAACAGTTGTAAACCAAAGGTTTAATTTAGCGGCTGTTGGCCTTTTCTAAGAGCATGTTTCTTGATGTATCCTGCTTTGTTGTAGGCAACAAACCAGCATGGACAAGACTGACTTTGACATTGAAGATTCACATCATGGTTTGGTTAAATTTGTAATATTTGTCTTAATGTTTGCCATTTCAGTAAACCCACCAAACTTTTTTTTTTTTTTTTACGTAAACGAGCAACTGCCATCCTTTCTAATGATCTATAGTTAACTTTGCACCCACCTAATGTGGGGTTTATCACTGAATAACAGGAAGTTAATTTTCCTGTTCCTAAACCATCCAACCTTCTCTAACCAATGACCTTTCAGAATAAGGGGTCATGGCCAATTATAAGCAGGCAGCTGAAAGTGCTTTAGTGAGTCCAGATGTGTCTGGGCTCCATTTGTTAAAGTCAATGCACAGAATAAATGATCACGGCAAAATAGATCATCGTCAAACTAGGAAAGGAATGGTGTTATATTTACTGGTTTGAATTAGGTTCTCTCCATAAACCATAAAACCATAAACTCTGTGTTGCTTATCTTATGTTTTATTTCTTATTTCTGTGTACAAAATACTGTAATGTCTGTGAAGGTTCTCAGGAATCCAGGTCATCGTCATCTTCAGAAGTTAGCTGTAGGCAACTGGACTTGAAACTTTCAACTGTACTAATAATATGAAAATGATAATTATACTATAACAAAAATACAGTACTGTCTCCTTACGGTCTCACTGGATTTAGAAGGGTTTACTGTCAGAAATACGATACAGCTTTTTTTGTTTTAGATTTTTATTCACTTTTAATTTACCTGAAGGTCAAATACATAGTATGTTTACACAAACATGTTTATATACGGTATATATACTGTATATATAATATCCAGAACATGTTCACGTGACCTCAAACGAAGTGTCCAGTCTCCTGCTGAAAGCTGAACATCAGTTCATAACATACAAAAAAAAACCATGAAACTACAAACTCCCGTGACAGCTTATTATGTATGAAACCTATTCTGTGCTGCTCGAGTTTAGTCTACGAACATTTAATGTGCTTTTATGTTTGTTTACTGTGGTTTGCTGCTCATAAAACCGAAGTTGGCTGAAGGAAATTTCTCATGCTCGTATTCCCTCACTCTCAGTGTTTTTCTTTCACACACTCTCTCACACACACACTTGGCTGGCTTAAAACCTCTCCGAGCCATTTGGACAGTCACACCCACCCTTGGCTGGAGATGAAATTAATTGCTGTCTAAAAAAGTGCCTAGCAACTCCCTCGCCGCGCAGCAAAAACACATCAACAGGTTGTCACTTGTGATATCAGGCGGTTTGCTTTGTCTGAATTATGAGAGCCTACACCAGTAAATGATACCCTGCCAGAGGAATTTACATGACATCATAGAGTTTACAGCATTCGACACAATGGCTCTTATATGTGTCTTTAGAGAATAGAAAAGCTGTGGTGCAGAGGTGCAGTTCTTCTTTCAGTTTTGCAATAACCCGCACCAACACCCTTTCCTTTGAACATCAAATACTCAATACAAGGTTAACATAAGCAGGAGTATCACTTCTTTACTATACAGTTCAGAAACAAGTCAACAAACACAATGATCAAAGCTGAATAATGCAGGGTTACCAGAGGAATAGGTGTTGAGTCTCATCTCAGGTTGTTAAATACTGACATTATGGGATGGAGCACGTCTGTCCTGACTCTCTTTCATCACATCAGCATGAACAGATGTACAAGATTCATAAACAACACATGACCCAAGGCAATACCTCCATGTCTGAAAGGAAATTACCTGAAGCGTTGTATAATTTGCAGGATTTGCATCACACAGCACGAGTGATCCAAAAGAATTTGCATCGTTGCATCAACTGTGTGTGTGACTGACACCATTAGGTGGCTCTTATGACACGAGTGTGTGTTTGTATTCTTTCTTTTAAGTGGTGCTATGTCTGTGTGACTGGTTATGAATGTGTTTAGGTTTGTGCACAGCCAGAAAAACCAGTGGTTAGGTTTAGGCACAACAAGCACCTTGTTGGGGTTCCTTCCTTATTGTGTCAACATGAAGAACATTAAAATAAAAAAAAAAACATGTGGTGTGGTTGAAACACACAAACATGTCCTCATAACAGCATTAAAACAAGCAGTGTGCCCGCCTTAAAACACACCAGGATGCCATCATTACAGCATTAAGACGCACTAATGACAATGTTAAAACATACTGTAATGATTAGTCTTAAACTGTCATCTGCTGCTTTGAGAGCATTGCTCACAACTACAAACACCCCTGGATTTCCACTGGACGCGGAACGGCCGCGGAACGGCCGCGGAACGGTAGCCGTTGCAAATCGCTTCCATTCTAATCAATGTGAGCATTCCCACCGGCCGCGCTGCGGCGCGGATCAGCAGCGGCCCAGAAGCGGCTCGCCGCGCCGCAGCGCTATCGATAGGAATCAGTTCTATTTTTTCCGTTGCCGCTGCTGAACCTCGTAAATTTCAACGAAGCAGATCGCACAAGACAGGAAGTCCGACACAGTATCAAAGTAAAACACTTCCGCCCCCCTTTCAAAATAAAACACAATACGCAGGTCACAACTTCACCTCAACGTTACGGTGCTCCCAGGTCAACAGTCATTTGATCCGAGGGTCTCGGAGACAATGGACGACGAGAGACTGATTATGGAAGTGGAGAAATGAAAGAAGCTGTGTTGTTGTTGTTTCATTTATACACACAGTCTATCGCGGGATCTCGCGTCCGTTCGAGATTATCGCGCGATCTTCCGTGAATACCGCTGGCTCCCAAGGCTCCGCGCCGCTGCCGTAACGCGCCCGGTGGGGATTGACGTTTGGGAGAGGACGAAGCAGAACCGCGCCGCGGCCGTTCCGCGGCCGTTCCGCGTCCAGTGGAAATCCAGGGTTTAAACCATATTCCTTGTATAGAAGTTGTAATAAAATAACAAAGATTTCCTGTGTGTCATATATCACTGTTTATTCTAGTTATTGTAGTTGCTTTTCAAGATTTCTTCATTCTTTGAAATAACCACAACCTAATTTTAAGACAGCTTTCAGTGACAGAAAGTCTTCTTGACGGACTCATTGACCTGACATGTCCATTGTACATGCTGACTGCACAGGAATTTTCCGAGTAGGAAATTGAAAACGCTCACATACATGTCAGGGCAGCGGAAATTAGAAATAAAGAAGTCGAGCGTTTGGAGGCCCAGGTTTAAAACCTGAGGGGATGAATGGGTAAGAGACTTTTTTTTTTTTTATTAATCTTTGTCTTTTGTCAGGGAGAGTGTTTATAAAGTGCAGCTGGCAAACAGTGCCCAAAGCAAGAAACTTTTAAATGAACCTCGGTAACCAATCATCATCTCATACACTTTTGGTTTCTCGACATGCTCTGTTTTCTTTTCATTATTCTCAGATTTGCACAGCCACCATATTCCTCTTTAGAGTATTGGATACATTTCTAGACGCGTTCAAATACCACAATGAGAGTCAAGTCTTTTTCTGAACTCTGCCAATCCTGAATGCATAAATTCCTTGTGTGACTTTGTGTCTTTCAAAAGAAAAAAAAGCATGCATGTCATGACAGTCATTCCTTATCTTCCCATCGCTTGCTGGTGTTATCTTCCTCTTCTGGCAAAGAATGTCTGCTGCAGTGTCAGGGTGTGCAGGACGAGGCTGCATGAGTGCACACACAAGCAGAAAAACGAGCTGACATAAAAGAGGCACGGCTCTTAACTGCTTGAGGTTTTACTCCCCCTGAGTTCACGTTTAAAACGTCAACGAATACAAATTTGAATACATAACCCAATTACATTTAATTTGTTTTACACAAACAACTACAATCTATAACCTGACTCCTGAACAAATTATTAAACGAAATGTCTCCAGTCAAGTGACAGCATAGCATTGGATTGCTCTACAGCTTTGCAAAGCCTCCAACTTTTTAGTGCTGTCTTCTTAAATATGTTTTCTCTTTCTGCCATGTGCTCCCTCACTCTGCTGTCATGTCAACCCTCCATGTCCACATTGCCACCAAGTCTTTGCAGCCTCATGTGATCCATCATTATCAGGTCACCAACCACCATTAACACCAGTGTGTGCACTTAAGGGGTTTTCCTAGTCAGTGCTCCTACACACTTTCAACAAATTATATTCAGTCTGCACATTATTGTGTTCAGCGTGTAATCAATTTATTGAAAGAGACGTACATTTTGCTTATTTTTCAATCAAAATGCATTACACTGTTTGTCACTATACTACTGTTAAACATCTCTTTGGTTGTAGTCACCCATGTGTGACGTCAACATGGATTAACACACCTCCGATTGAATAATGGATATCTCATCAACTAGACAAGGTTCTTTACCAAATACACAGGTGTACTATCAAATCCTCTGTTTTCAGGAGAGATTTCGGTGTACTGCTGTTATTTTCAGTGAATAAAAGTTGGCGGTTGATTCTTAAAATGGAGCCCCACTGATATTACAGTACACTGCATATGGAGCACTTGTGTCGTTTTTGGCCTGATCTTGGTCCCGGGGGCCCCATTCAGACCCTGAACATCCGTCCTCAGTGATCCAATCATGGCCAGATCGCATTAAGCACAGCTATTCGTGTATTTTTGCACGTTTGGGAATGGTGGTTTCTGTGACCGGAACTGAGGACGCCTTGACACATCAGAGAAATGCTGACATTTGAAAACAAAAACACGTCAAGCCTTGTATGAGAACAGACTGCAGACGTTGAAGAAACACCGGTCACAAGGGAGTGACGCCTTTCTGTCTGCCAATCAGCTGACTGTACGGTCTCGCTCCTCCTCTACCGTACCGTACCATTACTCTGGTACCCCAAGGGAACGGTACTGAAAAGTTGAATGGTGAGAGCCAGTTATTTTGGTACTATTCCTAATGTAAACGCAAACAAATATAAAATAAATAGATCAATAAAAATATAGATAAAGCCGTACTAAACCAAACAATTCCATTCAGTGGAAACACACCATTTGGTAGCTAAAATGCTCATGTAGATGGAGCTTGTTTTAAAATGAAAAGTTGTTATGAACTTACACATTGTTTCCAGCACAGCTAGTGTGGCTAAGGTTGAAATAGTGAACTGATGACAAATATCTAAACAAGTGCACGTCTTATACGGATGGCATCTGGACCCTTAGGCCTCAGTTGACCCAGGGCTGCTTTAATTGTGAATTCATTAAGAACGTTACGTAGCTGGAGGGCCTAAATGTAGGGTATAGGACCCAGAGCAAAGGGCTACTTGATGGTATCATGGGGAAGATTTGTATCTGTAGCTCTATTCATGGGGAAATGTTCAGCAGGGTGAACCAGAAGATAAGAGCGGTGACTACAGACAGGAGACAAGCTAATGGGTTGGAGATTTCCCATGGCTGGCCAACCCACGAGCAGCTGGCCATCTGCAGAAACACTACAAAGCCCAGCAAGCTCAGGCCATCATGAGGACCAGATTCACAATTTAAACCCTTTTTCATCATTCTGAAATCATGCTTCCTGGGCTGCACAGGACAGCATGTCGTATCATTTATCACACAATTCCTGTTGTGGTTTGACTTGAAATTAGAAGCTTGGCCACGACAGGCAGTCTCCTTAAATACCTCACTGATTTTCAAAGTCACATAAGAAAATTAGTTTCATCTGTTTTCTTGTCTTTGTCTCCAAATGTGTTTCCTGTAAGGAAGGGAAATACAAACGAGCTGCCACGGTAGTGTCAAATGACTTTGTTTGATCCATGAAATGACAGAAAATGTCGACCTGTGTGTACTAAACCTCAAAATAATGACAGCTTCTAATGTTTTGTTCTGTTCTGTTCACAAACATTTATTTAATTTATTGTAATAGAGACACACACACGAAACACATCAATGAATCTGTCAAACAATTGGTAATAAGCACTTAATTATTGTAGCCCTTCTTGGTTTGGTTTCTGATTTGTTTTTGTTTTTGTTAAAACAAGAAAACAATTGATAGATTAATAGATAATTCAAATAATCTTTTATTTACAAATGTTATTAATATTAAACTTTTTATTAAATTGACTGTCATTAC
This sequence comes from Solea solea, assembly GCF_958295425.1. Classification (NCBI taxonomy): domain Eukaryota; kingdom Metazoa; phylum Chordata; class Actinopteri; order Pleuronectiformes; family Soleidae; genus Solea; species Solea solea. The sequence goes on along the minus strand of NC_081141.1, from coordinate 10,581,273 downwards.
AAAATATAAAACATTTCTACTTGTTATAATCAATGTGTGTTCAGTAGAAGGAAAATTCAAAAGTAAATGAAGCTCTATTTAATGTAAGTACCACGTAGAAGTAGGAGACTGTCTAAATCACAGAAGAGAAGAGGAAAACATTGGCATTGATTATGTGCTAATTGCAATTTGCTCGTTCTCCCTTAAAACCATCAAGAAACTGAGAAAGTGAAACACTGATTTGTGAAAGACTTAGTGTGGGAAATTAGAAAAAAAAAAAAAAAAAGTCTTGTAGAAATCATAGACACGATCAAGGACCCAAAACCACCGGCGGAAAGCCTGCAGTGCACAAGAGAAAAAAATTGTCCATAAACACGAATGTGGTTTTTTTTTGGCTGGAACATGTTTCTGTCTCTCTCTTTAATGGGCGTGTAAATCTTTTCTGCCTGGTGTGCTGTGACTGTGTAGCCTTAAGCAGCCCACGATGCCAGTATGTTTTTTTCCCTCCACTGTGCTGTGGTGCACAGTCGTGTCAATGTTCCCCATCTCTGGCAGTGGCGAGGCCTCCTGCCAATGCAGAGATGGAATATAGTCATACACCAGTCAGACTAATGGCTCTGGCTGTTTCCTGTGGTGTGTCACTGTGCAAACGGAATTGGTCATCGAGAAACTCAGCGCGGTGAGAATGTTTCTGTTCTTTGTCAGGCTTTATATGTGAGCAGACTGCTGCACAACTGCCCTCTGTTTTTACTCAAATCTGCTCTATACTTTTGTTTTCTGCACTTTCACCCCTTTCACACACACACGTACCACCACTGTCTTTCTCGTGCTGAGATGACTTGAGTGTTTCCACTTTGTTACATGGACTGTAAGTGTATTTGAAGCTGTGGTTAATCAGCAGTTTATGATCAGTATTAATTCTGTGGGAAAAATCTGACCACAGCGAGGTCTGTCCATGAAAGGAAAATATCAAGACAGACAGGTTTGTGAGACTTTTTCAGCCCAAAGAAACTGACAGAGAAACTCAATCCAGGCCAATGAAAATATATTTCTCTCTCTCTGGTTTTGTGGTGACACCACCAGAAGAATGATTGTGACCCATCTGGTTTTCTGAGGCCTGACTTCAATGAAGAATAAACCCCAAAACAATATTTCTTACAAAAAGACTCACACATGACACTGAACACATTGTTCCACCTGCACTGATATTATATCCTCATAACAGGGTGTGTTTTAAGTGACACAAAATATCTCCTCTGACTTTGTCACGCCATAGGAATATGTGTTACTAATCACAAATGATGGGAATGTGCTTAGTAACACTTTAAGTGTGTGTGTGTGTGTGTGTAGAATATAATATTGATGTAGAATATAAATGTAAACAGTATCAAACCACTTCAGAATCAACATTTACATCATTCTGATCACAGTTTAACAACATGGGAAAGATTCCACACACACATATACTGGTCTTTTTTATCCTTGTATATAGCTTTAGTGAAGTTTCAGTAAGATAGTTAGATTGCACTGAATGGGACTGCATATCATTCCGTATCTTTTGTGTAATGACAATAAAGAATTCAGGGTTACACCATATTTTGTATGTTCTTGTTGAGTTGTAGATGTTTCCTGGGTGTCTCGTTTGACAAAAACAAGAGCGCGCCACCAACGGGACTGGAAAGTGTTGCACAAGGGAGCCTGTGCATTGAGGCCCTGGTATACTTCCTTGCATATGCCGCATTATGCGCCACAGTGCGCGGACCTTGGTATGCTCGCGCGTCAGGGTCCTGTAGTATCTCACTTCACCATGGGGGTGGCGGTACAAGTCTGGACGCAGGGAATAGGACGCATTCCTACCAAAGAAGAGGAGAACGATGCTACAGCTCCCTTAGACACATCTGGTTTGAGTGGCTCACAGATGATATCCTTGGCCTTCTACCGTTGAATAAATGTTTTCCTCTGCTTGGTGACCGTGGTTTATACTCCACCTACTGGTGGGGGGTGAATTCAGTTTGCACATGCGCTGTCCACGCACACCCAACATGTTTTTGCATGCAGTGCGCAGAAGTATACCTGGGCCTTTATGCAAGCTTGGTCCGCATGGACCCAAATTGGAGGTTGTGCTTGTGTCTGTCCTTGTAGGGTCCGCATGGACCACCACAGAAATGGGCAGAAGAGGAAATAACGCAGACCGTAGTAGAACCCAGCCAAAAGAGAACACACAAATGTTGCTTCTGCTATATGAAGCCAAACACACCTAGTAACAAATTGTCTGTAATCATTCTTGCACTAACAGATCCCCAGTGAAACCTACAGCACCAATGTTTGATTCTTTGTGAGCTATAGATTAAGATAATTGTTTTGTTTTTCACTTCAGTGTTAAGTGATCCTTCACAGGGATTTGGAGGGCTCCTGCATCTCCTCAGTGCCGCGCTCACTTCAGTGTTCAAGGGGATGTATTTGTTTAGTGTTGAGCCAAGCATTGTCTGATGAGGATTTGAAAGAGGATTGGAAAGTTTCACATTGTGCTCAAGTTGTTTGAATGGATTTAACTCCTCTGAGTACCATTTACACACTGTGCTTTGTTTATTAACCAGAGTGACAAAAAGCACACAAAACAGTCCTCTTTACATAAAAGTGACTGTTGAGTGACGGCATTTTAAGGATTCTAATCCACATTATGGTGCATGTCCTGACTCACAAATTAGGATTTAATAAAACGCGGTACAACGTTTCTGAATGGTTGCAAAACCCTAACCTGTAAATAAAGCCACAAATACTTTAATAGACTATTAAGAGATAAGTCCATGTGTGCAAGAGGATGAAAAGATAATCTTGGCTCTGCCGCCTTTGCTTTTCTTCTTTGACAGAACACTATTCTAATATTAATCAGGTTAAGACAGTAGTCTGAAAATGAAACTGACATATAAACAAAGTGATTACCTAAATCCACAGAAATCACACTCAAAATAACTAATAATCACATTAAGACTTGTGGAGTGTTCTGATGCAGACATGTATCTCTATCAGATTAGAATGTTCTTTCAGGTGTTTTAACAGCAGTGAACATAGAAGTAGACAAGGGTCACAATCAGACCTTGAGCATGAATGGACAATTCTATTAGCACATCATGCAATAATCATAATTTTTTACGCAGAATAAAAACAATAATCTGCTCAACCCGAGCTCCAGTCCCTTTCCTGGATGCTCATTTTTTGACTCAATTCTCAGTCAAGGTGTGCTACCTTTGTATTATTTTCGCATTAGATTCCATTCATTCATTCATTTGTGCATATATTTCTGAAGTAAAATAACTGTAATTTTTTTACAGTACAGTTTTTTGAACATCATAAAGGGAACTTTATTTTCTTTGCTGCAGAATACGCTCCAGCAACATCCTTCATTTGACGGTTCCACATATTTGGTCTGAACTGGGGAAAACATCCAGTTTTGCTGCCCCCTCTGCCTGGAATATTCTCCAAACTGAACTCAACACTGACAACACTAATTTCACTGAAACTTTTCGCTGCGTCTTAAATGAGAGGCAATGGAAATCCATTGATCAGTGTCTGTGTTCATTAAGTCCTTGCTCTTCAACTTTTATTACTTTTATACTATTGAACTACTGCTTTTCTTTAATTTACTGTTGGTAGTCTGTTTCTTGTACTTGTGATATTTATGAAGGCATGTGCTAGGTCAGGTCACCCTTGTAAATGAGATTTCGATCTCAATGGGTCTTTCACCTGGATTAAATAAATAAAGGTTAAATACAAATAATAATATAGGGTTTCTCTCCAGGAGCTGGTGGTGGTGATGGACTCTTGCCTGGTTTTGTATTTAGAAGACTGAAAGTTATAATATGATGTCTGACCAGCTGTACCTTTTCAGGCCAGAATAGACCAGCAACTTTTTTTCTCAATGTCATACATGAAGGAGAGCTGCAATGACAATTTATTTCTTCTTTTTTTGTGTGTTACATGTCATTTAGCAGACACTATCCAAAGCGACTTACAAAGGAATTGAGCACAATCAGCCAGGGGTGGAATTGAACTTGCACACCACTGAGCCACTCCACCGCCAAGATATATGAGCACATCCTGCACTGCATCCCAGGTAAATTAAAGAAATCAATCAGTGAACAAAACATTTGCTGATCGATGCTCTGTTATATTTTTTTCCCTAATGCAATTTTTTTGTCACTTATTATGACAAGGCAGAACCACAACAGAACAACAACGGAACACCAGAAACAGAAATGAAAATGTAATTCACTCAGGGTTTATTACACAAGAGATATCAAACTATTTGTGTATGGTTGTAACAGGCTGAGCAAATGTTTTGGTAAAGCCCAGCTGATGAATGAGCACATGTACTGCATCTCATTAGGATTTTTTCTTTGGCTGGTTAACCACCACCAAACACACACAGCTTGGCTTCATGCCTGCTAAACAAGTACTAATGTCAGGATTAAACATTGTGGTTTCCCCAAAAAATGGGGCCAAAGCACGACTGCACACACACACACAACTACTGAGCTGAGCTGAGCTATAATGTTCTGCAATTAGTTTGTGTTTTGTTTGATGATGATCTCCTCTGCCCCCAAGGCTCTTTCAGCTATGTGATGAATTAGTCCCACTAACCTCATCTTTTAGCTCTGCTGCTCACCGTCTCATGCACCAGTGGCTCATTAGTTAGTGGGAGGGGTAAAAAAGAAGAAGAAGAAAAAGCACACACACACACACAAATTGTTGTTTTTGCCACTTAGATACTGAATAAAAAATAAACCAAACCATCTTCTGAAATCAGAAAGTAACCATGTTTTAACTTAAATTTATTTTATTTTATTTCATTGGTGAAACCAAACACACAACTTAAGTTGAGTTAAGTTACAGCCTGTAAACACACATTACTCTACATTAACATTTTGTCATTTGGCAGATGCTTGTTTTCCAAGTGATGCCTGAACTACGGCCAACTCTAGAATCTTCGAGCAAACAAAACATGAGAGGGTCAGAGACTTATCTTGAAAACTCCAGGGTTGCATATTACCAAGGCTCAGTATGAATGAGCAGAAACGGAGACATTTCAAAACAACCGCCCAGTCACCTGTATGAACTGTATCAGTCACAACTACCTGTAGTGAATGAATTGCATTAACATTTACTTTAACGTAACACAGCTTTTACTTTCATCAAAAATAACCTGGTCTTTTAGTTTAGTCAAAAAACTGTGTTTTGTGTAGAAATAGAGGGAAATGGCCAAAACTGCCACGTTTGATTAAAACATGACAACATGAGCAAAACATCTGTCACACGACCGAGCATCAACCAGCACCATCTTAACAAGAACAATGTGTTTTACCAAGAGTATAACAAGACCATGACCAAGACTTTCAGGGACCTACACCGAGTCAGGACCATAACTCATAACTGTATATGAGTTTATCAACACTAATACAGTGCAGTGGTGTGGAGTGTTTGACATGTGTTTTTTCTTTAGTTGTTTTTGAGCACAGCAAAACAACTAAACAACTTTTTCCTGCCTGTTTTTGACTTATTATTATCATTGTTTTTTTTACTTTTTATATTTTAGACTTACAGTTTATGAAGGGTATTTACATGTTTATATTTGTAGAGAAAGAGTGCAGATTTTAAATGTGGCCGCAGTTTTGATGTAAGAGTCGCTCCACAGAGACAGATCCCCTCGTCCAGGAGCCCTGCCGAGGAGCTGCGGAGCTCTCCAGCAACATGTCAGATTCTCTGATTAACATTCCTGCCCAAGACTCATTCAGCAGCTCTGTCAACAGGTGGACACAGGGAGACAGGCGGCTCGAGGACAGAATAATTGGAGGGAATTCTGACGTTGTCCTTCATCGCTGCTAATAATGAGACAGGTGAAAGAAGGAGTTGAACCTGTGCGTTTCAAGTTTTCCCTCGCCCGGTCCACCACCACTGAGATGTCAAAATGAAATTAACTCGTGGGTTCAGTTTGTTGCAGATTCCTTTGCTTTCTTGTTATAAAATAAAGGGACTTTTTTCTTAGACCCCAGGTTAGAAATTAAATCCTGAGAAAGCAACAGCTGTTGCTTCCTTTGTTCCAGACAAAGGGCATGGACCCAGTGGAAGCTCATCTGCTGTTCAAGGATCTGCCGGTTGTAAAATGAAACTTTCGCAGAGGAATGAGTCAGTCTTTCTCTCGAGTCATGATAATGTGTTGCTGCGGGCAAATCAAGTCCAACACGAGACTTAAGCCCCATTCAGACCTGGTATTAACATGCAGCCTCAGTGATCCAATCAGAATCATTTCTAACATGAAAGTTCTATATCAAGTGTGAAATCTTGGGTCATTTAGTCGGAACATGCTAAACATAGATTTCTTTTTCTTCATTGTGGTAAGTGCATGATGGTTCTGGGATTCTGCTTTTACTATTTTCTCTAGACAGTCTCTCTACTTTCTTCTTCAGGTCATCATTTTTGTCATTACAATTGTGATTTATTTATTTTTCTTAAATATTTTAACATTCTTGCTATGAAATTCCATAAAAATCTTTCAGCATATAGTAAATATGTAAGTAATGTAAGATACAACTAGACATTTGCATCTCACTCTCTCACAAAGAGAATGTAGGACAGTATCTAAACCAACACCAACACTGTTTTTATGAACATGTTGCTAAATTGCTAAAAAATATAAAGAAATGGTGAAAATCTCACTTCTCTTCATTTGTTAATACCAGATTATTTACAATAATATTCTGTACAAACAGCGGCATTCACCTGCTTTGGTCCCCACTAAAGCCTGTGTGTGTGTGTGTGCATGGTTAAGTGAGGATCAAAGCAGGTGAATGTTGCTTCTCTACATGTTTGTTGCCCAGGTAATTTGATACCCTTACAAAATAATATAATATATGAATTAGCAATACAATTACGTTCATGTTTTCCATATATTTTCATAGTGATTCACAGCACTTACACATATATAAGACGTACTGTAAACAACACAATTGCAAAATTACAAATCTCTAGGAAAGGGTAAAATAAACATTTGAAATTCAAAAAATAGATATTTACATATCTTCTGACCAAACACAGGTCAGCTGAGTAAGGTTTTCAGCTGCACTCAGTTTTGTTTGTTATTTCCACATATTTCAGTGTCAGCAGCAGAAATGCACATTTCCATTATTCTGTTTTGACTGTGTTAAGTGTGTGAGCATTTTAAAAATGTGCCGTGTTTTGCAGGTGGTTAAGTTTATACATTTTTGCCACTGTGGTCACTGAATGCATTTTGTGTGACAGCAATGAAATGTGATTCACACGTTGCTCCACATACTACACAGTCTGAGGAAGTGGTTAAGTTTAGGGCTACGGTTGGAATTGTGGGTAGACTTGGGGATTAACTGGTTATGGTTAAGGTTAGGGATATCCCTTTTGTTTAGGCTGACCAAATGAATGGAATTCAATGCAGTGTCCTAAGAAGAATAGCTGCACAAACCTGTGTGTGTGTGTGTTGTGTCTTTAAGAGGGGCCTGTTTTTTGAAGACAAGCCCATAAATGGGTTACTGGTCACCTCCTTTTTCACTGGGAAGGGACTGGCTGTAGTTTGAGTTTTCCTTGGCGGGTCAAGCCAGCTATTGAAGTTTGAATGGGCTGCCATGGCAGATTACACCACACAGCTGTCCCCCTACCGTGGAAATTAAGTTATGCCCCGTGTCAGCAAGTTTTGTGTTTTCCTCTCACTGTCTCTTTCTCTGTCCTCCCCCCCCTCCCTTACTCTGCCCCTCTTCTCTTATTCCTCGAATTGTGGGGGCCTCTCTAAAGTGCACAGCTAGAGAAGGCTTTTGAAGCAAGAGGTAAGTTATGGGTAATCACACTGGGAACAGGAAAAAAAAGAGTGGTGGGTGCATCCATCTCTAACATCCTGTTCAGACCGAGTATTAACATCCGTTCTGAGTGACCCAATCACATGTGAACAGCCTCAAGTACAGGTTTGAAGGCACCCACCCCTAATCACCAAAAAATACCTTTTGGGTTAGAAGACTTCGGCTGACGTCCTCTGACCTCCTGATGTTTCACAATATTTTTGTACTTTTCAGTGCCGGCACATTGATTTATTTGTAGCCACCACAACAATATAAAGACTGATCAACATTTTTGTTCTTTGTCTAGTGATCAAAAATGTAACAGATGCTTTAAGTAGTGCTTTCATTTACTCAGCTCCTCTCAAAACTTTACCTTGTTTTTAACAAGTATGACTGTACAGATGTGCCTGCTGGCAGCGTGTCAGTGTGTGTGTGTGTGTGTGTGTGTGTGTGTGTGTGTGTGTGCAAGTGACAGAGAGAGAGAGAGACAGAGAGAGAGAGAGAGAGACCAAATGAGCAGTTCCAAATTATATTACAATCAGTGTAGTAATTGTGGTGGTGGCTGCAAATACGTTTACACATTAGTCCCTTATTAGGGTATTATAATAATAATAATAATTATGATCATCATTCTGTTTAACTACCACTGATCAGAAAAGTCAGCCGAGAATGTCTTTAATCCGTCCTGAGGACACATTACGATCGTGCAACTCAGGAATGTGAAAAAATGCATTTTCAAACCACCTGTGAGAATTTGGTTTCTGTGATCGAATCTACGGTTGCATTCAGGAAGGTTTGGGGCCATTCAGACCTGTACTAAGCACAATCTGGCCTTGATTGGTTCACTGAGGACAAATGTTAATACCAAGTCTTACCAGGGCCTACGAAAAAAGTCTTACCATTCACTGCCGTCGTATGGATATCAGTCTGGCCCACATTCCTCCACGCACATCCACTTTAACACACGAGAAACACGGAAACACAAACACGAGCATGTAAACAGAAGGCAGCCCTGGTTCGGTGTCTCTTTCCTTGGACTGTGTCCTGTTGCACTCGTTGCCACTGCCTCCTGTTTTGTTTATTTGTGGGTGAAGTTGTTTGTGTTGTGGTCAAAGTGAAAAGCAAACACTCCGGCTCCTCCAGCGATGTGTGAATGTGTCAGGAATGCCCCCCACTCCCCCCCACCCCCCCCATCCCAAGCCCGCAAAGCAGCTGGACCCACTAGCTGTCACGAGGTGATGGAGGGTGAAGCCTCTGCAGCCTGACGAACAGAACTTTGACACCTTAATTCAGAGGGCTACGTCTTAACATTGACTGGATAACATGACTGCAGTGTCCTGTATCTTTTTTGAGGTTGTTGTGTGGAATTGATCCTTGCTGTTAAGCCATGTTTCATATTAATGTTAAAACAACAGAAGACATATGTGTTTTTAAAAGGTTTTCTAAAATGTGCATTTGTCTAATACCTCCTTTAACCAGCATGCACTGGTTTTCTTTTTCTTTTAGTCATGTTAATAATATGAATGCAGATTACTTCTAATATTCAGCTGAATTACAGAAAATAGTTTTAGTAGTATGTATTTTAAGACACATTGACAAAATGCTGTGCAGTGTAAGGCAGCTGTATGTATAACTGCGGATGAATGATATTTATTTTATGACTATATAATCTACATCTGCACATACAGGACAACACCACCTTTAAAAACAAGAAATTCTACATTTATTCAGAGCACTTTTCCGTTCTTCTGCAGATTATGTAAAATAACCAATGGAAACATTTCTAACACTGAATATATCAAATGGCTGCCATACAGAGTCAGGTAGCAAAACGTTTTCCTGGTGACAGTGGGATTAGTGCTGCAGGTTTTTCTCTCAGGACCCGAGGAGTTGGGCTGTAGCTTGAGTAACTGGATTACAGGCCTTTTCTCATTTCAAAGGGTTGTGAACTCAGCAGAGGTCTTCCGTGATGAAATCAAAGTGGCAGCTGAAATAGACGAAGGGGAAAACAACAAGAGTTTCTTCTGGCATCGGTCAGGCAGCTAATGATCTTTGGTTTGCTGTGTCACTGGAATCTCCTTCCAAAGAGCAATCACCAAGCACAGGCAAGGGAATATCATCAACACCATAACCCATCCTTGCAGTGAGAATCACAAGGAAACAAAACCAGCAACGAAGCATTTCTCTTAAAACTTCCTCCTAACGGCTGGACTACTGCACCGACACAGAGGGGAGTCAAGGTGGAGCCCATTCCATTCAGTACCCTGTGGTAACTTTGGGGGATTATTTCCAAATCCTTTCAAATGAACCTTCCAGCTCAGTACCTCCTCCTCCGTCTCAGCCATTCCAACTGTCCAACTGTTTCTACATCACTCTCTGCACAACCTTGCTTGGAGCCGAGGCCAAAACAAATGCCTGTGAGAAAAGTGGTCAGCGCACACCAGGAGCAAGGGGTTCCCGACAAGGCCTCAACACACAGAATATGGTTTTGTTTTGTTAACGTGGAAATCAGACACAACAGGCTTACATGTGTTCACCATGAAAGAAATCACTCAGATGCACACACATGTTGAGACTAAAATGTATACACTCCAGTCGCCAATTTCCCAGAGAAAAAATTAAAGCATTTTGTTTTTATTAAGGAAATAAAACAACTTCTAATTAAACTGGGTCCATATTGTTTACATTTATCTCTCCATGAAAGGAAACATCTATGCCAGGAATTAACACTGCATGAAAAAGTAGGGCTAAGCTCAAATATTCCGTATTGTCATATATCCCTTAACTGTTGGATAAATCCAGATGAACAATGGGAAATTAAAATAAGATTAATTTTATGAATAAAAATAACATGAAAATACTCTAAAGGATTATATCAGATCGCGTTACAAGCCGCCGATATTGCATCTCCGGCATCAGTGGTTGAGCGATCTGCACCTTTGTAAACACTCTGCTGTGTTATGTGAGGGGTGAAGGGGTGAAGTGATCTGCGTGGGGTGTGTGGAGTGTGGGCCGTTTTGTTCAGGAGGCCAAAGGAACAGAGCCTGAAAGTGAAGTGAACTCAGTGAAGCACAGTCGATGGCAGAGATACCTACACACGCTCAAAGAGCTGGAACACAAACAGCCACAGTTTGTAAATTAACCCCAGAACCACCCCTCCACACACACACACACACACATACAGGGAGAGACTCCTCTGTGTGTGAAGGAAAGAGAGGAAGGCCCTTTTTTTTTGCCTCCTCCTGTATTTGTGAGATGGAACTACAACAACACTTCATGCCTTGAACGACACAAAGAGATTCTATAACTATCAGATTCAAGAGCTCATTGTGCACCACTTCCATTTTATGACAGGCACACCAGTTTCGTGAGATTTTTCTCGCACCTCATTCATCCATTCACACGCCGTGCATTATTATGGCTTAATAATCGCATGCTGTGCCTTTTTCCAAGTGCTGAAACAAATGCGAGGCGAAAAGAGAGGAGGAGGGGGGGAGGAGGAGTGGGTGAGAGGAGGAGGAGGAGGAGGAGGAGGAGGAGGAGGAGGAGGAGGAGGAGGAAAGACAGAAGGCTACAGAACTGTTCCACAGAAAACTTGATATATGGCAGATATCACATACCAACACTGTAAAGTAAGAGCCATGCTTGAGACGAACATTTCTTTTGCAATGAGAATCCATAAACTGCAACAAAACTGTGGTTTTAATTATACCTTTGTTTGTTGCAAATGTTTAAGTTCCAATAATGTGAGTTTTGTAGGCAGAAGATCCGCTGCAGCGAACCCTAAAATAAGACACCAAACGAAGTAGACTTGAGATTTGTAGGCTATTTCCATTTTATGAAATGTCTTCATGTAGAAGTAGTATATTGAAAAAGAATAATTGAACAAAAAACAAGAAGGGAGTTAAGTGAAGAATGTGGATAAAATGTCCTTTGCCAAAGCCTGTCATTTGTTTTCTCCTTCCTTATTTTCTTGCAGTCGAGGGTTGAGACCCAAGCGGCAGCAGATCGTTCCCACATGCTTCCCCGCTGCTCAGCTCTCCAGAGGTGTCAAGCCGGCCTGAAAGAATGAAGTGCCTCCCTATTGTGCGACCCAACTATTATGTGCTTAACATTTCCATGACAAAGATGCCACTCGACTTCTCTTCCATCCATTAAACACTCCCCACCCCCCCACCCCATAAAACATTTGGCTGCAAATCATCTGTTTAAAGCCCCTAAAGTCAACCATCGAGAGGGTAGGTATGATCTGCAATAAGTCCAGAAAATAATTGCTGTATCCATTTGACAAGTAATGATAACACACACTGTCAGGAGAAGAATAATATTGCACCACACTATTTCTAATTGTCCCAATTAATAACCTAAGTATAAACCACACAGGATTTAGATGATTGACAGGTGTGTAAATAAACAATTTTTAAATCGCTAATTTCTCCTAATGCTGTTTGCATTTGTAACGAGAGACAGATTGTATTTAAATAGCATGGTTGATAGCTATTCTAAATATCTTAATTTCATTATTTCAAGTCTCACGTTTGTAAAAACATTACAGTGCCTTTAACAGCTTTAAAAAAGAGTGTTTTGTGTGAGGGTGTGAGCTGCTTTACGAAAGCCAAGCAACTACACAATGGAGATTATTGCCAGGAAAAGCTGTCTAATGACACTGATATACTGTAAATAAGTGACTTAATGTGCTCCCTTCCTTTTTGTAAATGCAGGAGCCTTCACAGTTACAGAACAGCAAAATATCTGTGGATTTATAAATTCAGGAATAATATTTAGTGTCATGTTAACCCAACATGTAAAACCTCAATTTAAATTAAATTTACAATGGAACAACATAAGCGACTTTTACACTTTATAAGTGGCTTTTCTTTAATTATTATGCAATGGTTTTAAAAGTAAAAATGTGTGTGTTACGTAAAGATTACTTAAGATACACTTAAATGGAATAATTATTATTATTACTTATGTTTGTATTGTCTATGAATGAAGTAAGTTACTGCAAACTGTAAAATTAATTCAAAAATTATTTTCAGTGAATTTTGCTCATGTTATTGTTTTTTTTTGTACAACACCTAACTGATCCATCAGTTGTTCTAAATCACGCTTATTACAGAAAAAGAACACTAATTCCACTACTTATGAAAACCAGAATTTCAGTGAACAAATTAGAGTGTTATAACCTGTTTTTGGAGCCATTAAAAAAACAGTTTACATTCGGAAATGAGGCACAACAAAGTCGGGAGATATCTTCAAGTTTCCTTTATGCCTTCTATATAAGTTTATCAATGAGGCAATCATACAGTGGATTTAGACATTTCTTTCTCTAGGCAATATACACAGTGAATAAATCATCTCATAGCCTAAAACATAGAGGATTCTCTGCCAAAAAAAATCTATATATGCTATAAACATATATACAATGTACATTATCTTTGAAGAGAATACATTCCAAATAAGTTCCCTTTAAAGCTGTAATTCTCTGTCTTCTATTCACATGGTGGACATTTGGATGTAACTATAGGTTTGAATGTAATAAATTACTGTTTCACTTGAACTCCTATCTCCTATCTATTTACAAATTCATATCAATTCCAGCATTAAATACCTGTAAAACAGCAAAGCTGGTGCCAGTACATGGCCATAATCTATCATAAAAAAATAGTTTGGATCTTTAAGAAAAAAAAAAAAAAGATAGGCAGTGACTTAAATGTAACATTGTTACCGAGTGTGTCTTTATCATGGCACGTTCACGTTATCAGTCTGATGCTGTGAGAAAGTGAGCTTATCACATAAGCAACGCATCTGGAGAGCAGAGAAGTGGTGTGGTTTAGGGTGTGAGACGAAGAGCAGCCTTGAGCTCACACTGTAAAAACAAAAATCATGTCTGTGTTTACTTGCATAGTAAATGTCCTGAAAAATCCTTCGAACAAGGCCTGCGTCACACCACCCTCCCCTTTGAGTGTCTGAGGCGCTAACCTTTCTCAATAGAAGGTCAGAGGGTCAATGGGTGACAAGAAGTTGAAAGTGCCATTTATCCGGACAATAGTCTTGGGCAGATTATGAACCCAGGGATTAAATGAGGGGCAGGAGAGCCAAAATGGATGCCAGCAGGGTCAAAACGCAGCGAGAGACTGGAAGAGAGGCTCCGCTCTCAAGCTCCTCAAAATAGTCCGGATACAAAATGTCATCTTCGTACTCTTGATCGATGCCCAAGTCTCCGCTGGCCTCGACCTTCTCTGCAGAGTCGAAGCACAGCGCCTTCATGCTGCTCTTCACAAACTCACAGATGGCTCGCTCCGTCCCGTCGCACATGCAAGTGTCCAGCTGCTGACCCTTGGGTGTTTTACGCATGTTGGCGATCACATTCCTGCATGCATTGGTGCACACGGCGCCGCTGAAAAGTTTCCCGCAATGGTTCAGATAATCGTGCATCGCGGAGCTGCACTGCTGGTCCCTCTCGCACTGGCGCCGCGCCTCCGTGCAGCCAGTGCTGGTAGTCCTGGGCAGACACGGCTCGATGGCCCGTTTGGTGCTCGTGCACATCGCGTCATGCGCGCAGCTGCAGTCCTCCAGCGCCGGGCCGTTTTTGGTGAGGTTGAGCTGCACCAGCGAGGAGATGCAGTGGCTGGGACACTTCTTCCTCTCGCCGCTGAGCACGGGGCCACAGGCGCGCGAGTAATGATCGTATGCGTAATTGCATTCGGGTTCGGCTTGGCAGTTCAGGATGGCTTGCCAGCATATCAGCCGCCGACCGTGGGACGGCGAGGCCACGGAGAAGTAGCCGAAAAACAAAAGTACACAACTCAGAGCCGACACGGATCTACAGACGCTCCGTGTCAGTGCGTCAGCGGCTGCCATTATTCTGGCTACAGACAAACTCACACCAGTGTCATATGTGAAACGTACACACAGCTCCCACTGATAATAAAGAGTCTTTGCTGTTTATTGCGGGGCAGATGGTGCGTGAAACGGGCCCGTGAGTGGGCGTTCAACAGGCTGGCAGCGCACGGTGAAATCCCGGCTCCCGTCAGCGCTGATCCATTAACGCCGGAGTCTTCAGAGAACCTCCCTTTATTATCCATACATGATTGAGCTGGAAACTAAAAGAGAAACTCGCCAACACACTTAGGAAGAAGAAATAAAAACAATCCCCATAAGTTAGGAAGAGTTCCTTTCTGCAGCGGCTTCTTCCATGGCAGTGATTCCGAGCTCGTAGCGGATTTCTTCAACACAAGGGAAGCTGGACAAGTCCCGAGAGTCCTCCTGGAAGACTGCGCTGGATCAGTGAGCAGTCCTGATGTGGAGGAAAGTGCAAACAAAACGTGCATGGGGAAAAACAACAAGCCATGCGGGTCGCGAAGTGGTCATCTACTCTCTCCCCCTCTGTGCGTTTGTCTTTCTGCTTGTCGACCCCCCCCCTTTCTCTCCGCGCACTGGAGAGGTGCGTCTCATTGGTTGGACCACTTGTTGTGGGTTTCATACGTCGTGATGGGCGGGAATTGAGGGCGGGAGGAAGAGGGTCTTGAGAAATGCAAGGTGAGTGAGAATGAATGCGTTAGACAGTGAATTCATCGAGGGGAGAACTTCCTTTTGTTTAGAAAAGATTCCTTAAATGTGCATTAAAACGTTTCTATCTGCATACATTTAGGGGAGTATTGTTCATATATGTCCACATGTATTTTAATATTACTAAATATACAATATCATTCATTATTTTTTCAAAGACTGCTTTATCCGCCACATTAGGTTAGGGCGAAAAGCGGGGCACACACTGGACAGACCATCACAGGGCCAACACAGACACACAACCATTCTCTCTTACACTCACACCCACACTCCAATGTCCAATTTACACCTGCATGTTTTTGGACTGTGGGAGGAAAGTGGAGAGTGGAGAGTGGAGAGTGGAGAGAACCCATGTGCACCCAGGAAGAACATGCAAACTCCGGGGGGTTGAGAACCTGGGTCCTCTTCCAGTTGAGTCATCTTTAATTGAGTTACGTATGTTTTAGTCACAAAAAGGATATTCATGTTCGTTGCCACACTGTAAAGCTGCTTGCAGCATCTGTCAAGCGACACTATTGGTGCTTTTCCACTATACAGTTCTAGCACTACTCAGCTCTACACGATTTGGGTACCAGGCATGTCGTTTTCCTTTGTACCTGCTCAACACCAGCGGGGCTGTCATAGCGTGGCCACTAAAAAACTGCTGCAACTTTATTTTATACACGACACACACAAACTAGTGACGAGCAAAGCAGTTGTTTTTGTTCTTTTGGTGTACTGAAACATTAGAATCAGTTCATTAAAAAGATAAGTTCACTACATCCTGCATGACTGGAGCACAGACTCTGTCTGACACAGTCAATGAATTGAAATACGGCTGAACAGGTTGTGAGACACGATAACACACGATCACTTAACACATCAGACTCCTCTGGTAAAGATTTTAGACCTTACTAAATGTTGGAGATGAACGGATGTGTTGGGGACTTTAAAGTCTTTTGAACTGATCTACAGTCCGTCTGGCGTCAACACGCAAAACAAATGTTATACAATGTCCAATAGTTTATCACCTTTAAACAATCCCTGTATTAAAAGTTTGGGAAACACTGTCATGCATGACAGTAAGTCTGAGTCTGAAGGTTTTGAACTAATGGTTTGACAAGTAATCACTATTGTAATCACTGTTCCAAGCAGAGTTCTTTTAGTATAACATTAGTGTGATGCACCAGCATGGCTGTTCATTACTTGGATGTTGATTATATGGTGTTTGGTGATGGGCTGGGCAAACAGAGAGTAAAGCCAGTGGATTTTTTTTGTGTGTGTTAGTCTGTTTTGTTTGTTTTTTTTTAGCCCATAAATCATGATATCTGAAAGCAGTCTGGTCAGTGGTTGATATCAGTGGGGAAATGTGTGGTAAAACCACTGCTTCCTTTCTAATGGATTTCCCACTGCATTATTATGTAATTTGGGGATAAAAACCCAAGGTGATCTCTGTGGCTCCTTCCTGCTTATTAATAGTTAACAGAGTTTATTCCATTAAACTCCACAGCATAAGCAAGCAAGAGAAACAGAATTACTAGAGCTTCATCACCAATTAGTTGCCACTCATCTTAATAATGTGATTTCAGCTTAAGTGTGAATATGTTCTGGTTTCTTTGCTTCTCCATGAGAGAAAATTTGGTTTGTGAGCAAAAAACAAATATTTAAGAAAATAATCAACAGATGAATCAATTATGAAATGACTGGGAAAAATACACTCAACTACTAATCAAAGCCAGAAAACTATTGCGCTTTGTTAATGTTTTGTTAGTATTAAAGCAATCATAACACTTTATTTGGAGACATAAAGATCACACAGTGATGCACAACAGTTTTTCATTTACATGTGTGTTTGTTTTGTATAGTTATGATTGAAGTCATTGATTTCCACAGAGAGCATAATGTGGCAGGCAGAACATTTGCCTCCCACAGTTTATGGGACATCATTTTCCAGTGTCTGGTTCTGGGAGACAGTGTTTTTCTGTTTGTCTGTTTGTTTTAACTGGACCAACATTTACCACATGACAAACTTAAACCCTTACTAAGGGTTTTGCAGCCAGACATTATCCTCATTATTGAGTAATATGCTGAGGATTTTCTCAGTTAATCAACTAATACATGTTGGCATATTCTTGTTTTGTCTGGAATGAGACAAAGAAAAAAAAAAAATCTTTACTGAAACTAGAGATTGAGGAATTTCTCCTTGAAGTACCATTCAAAATTGGACCAAAAAGTATTTTCTCTCTTTGTTGAATCACTTTTTCTCTTATTCGAGGAATAAACTGACCTTTTTGCAGCCCTTTAGCTGTAAACAAGACAAATGATCCCACACAGTCCAGGGAAGACAAACCTTTAAGAGCTGTAGCTCCTTTCAAAGATCGCATATATTTTTATAACTTCAAGCGGTCAATAAAATCTGTATACGTTTGTTATAGGAATAAGTTGTGATGATAGCTTCTTTCCAAAAGATAGTTACCCTTATATACCTGCCCGGACCTCATCATCGAAATGACACACACAAGTGTCCGTGGGGGCGGGGGGAGGGGGGGGGGGGTTAAATGATAGTCCACATGTTGACACATGAGCAGGAGGAGGCAGTTTAGTTCTTCAGGCTTGATGTGGATGAGGGAGTCAGGGAAAGAGAGTAGTGAGGGCACAAAGGCTGTTTGTGTTTCAAACAGCATTCTGATCTCAGGAATGTACCTTTAGGCCACAGCTGTAAGCTTCAAACTGCAAACAATGCACTCAATGTCAGTTACGGCTGGCTAGCACAGACGCTGCTGTCACTACTCCAAGGTCCCAACTCGTCGAAAATGATGGATAAAGGGAATTCAATACCTCAGGAGTCCCTCATCCGCTTTTCCCCTGCAGCACAAAGAATGGAAACAGTGTGCACCTCGACAAAAGATATTCAAACACCACAGTCGTATTGTTTCACATGCTTTTTAGAAACAACTGTCATATTAAACAGAGACAACGTAATTGATAAATGCATTTATTATACATTTCATAAAAATCCATTCTGTGTTGCAACTTCAAGTATTTTTCAAAAACTTTGTCAACCACATAAAATATTTCATTTAAACAGCAAAAAAAGTGGGGAGCGAATTATCTAATATCCCAGCACTGTCTCTGCCAACAGCTGTACCCGTAAACCAGATGTGCCGCTGCACTGAGAGTGGAGCGGCATTACTTTGTGGGCTCAATTAAAATATAGTTCTCACCGCAACAGTCCAATTAAGGGACATTAGGAATCTAGTAAGTGCTGTGTTTTCTTTGTGTATGTCCTCTCCTTTTGGACGTCATCTAGTCTCTGCAATTTTGATACGTTTGCCTTTTTTATTGACTGTGGATCAACCCTTTTTTGAGTGTGCAGGGTTTTTTGGTTTTTTTGCCTCCCTATGTGTGCGTTGTCCTGCATCAGAGTCCAGTTGTTGTAAAAACATGATAATAAAATAAACCCCAGCTGATGTCAACAACACATGGTGATGTTATGTGAAGTATTTCATACCATGGCTAATAAATGAAGTTTGTATAATTACAAGGTTCATTGTCTTGTATTTCATGTGGGACCCAAGCTTTTCAGCGGGCAGCGCAAATGTCATTGCTAATTTTCAACAAACACAGTTGTCATTTTCACACCCAGCGCCCACATTTGTGTAGGCAGCAAATGAGTCCATGGAATGCGTGTTTGGTATTAAAATGAGTGGTTGGGTGCTTTGCAATCAGCAGCAGAAACTAAGGAATTTGATTCAGTGCTTCTCGTCCTCCTGGCCCGGCACGTGCACACATAAGGCCCAAAGGGTGCAAGTTGCCTTCCACTTATTCAATGTGGGTAAATATGAGTCATATTTCAGAGAACCGCCCATGTGTGCTTGTTAAGATAACTGCATGTTAATGAGAGTTAAGAATATGTGTGCCGGCTGTTTATCTTGCCAGATATTGAGTTTATTTTGACTTTGCTGTTGTAAACAGTCACATTAGAAGCAAGGACAATGATTTTCACATTTAAGTTTTTTCCATTATTTATTTTTGTGTTTTTTTCGTACGTTCAATGTTTCACTGTTCAAGGTTAAAGTATTTATATTCAACAATAAATAGTCTAATGGCAGAGAAGAAAGGGCCATGAACAGAACAAAGATGGAGAAAGAAAACCCAATTAAGTCTCTAAAAACACTGGGACCAAACAGATGAGTCACCAAATACATTTGCTTTAGATTCATTGTATTTCATGCGTGGGTTATGAATCCTGACCCACGCATGAAATACAATTTTAATTTATTCAAACGTATCTTGAACATATTGTTACAGTCCGTAACATTTCCATAACTTACAGAAATGCAGTATAAATGCTCAGAAATGTTGATACCAGAGGCAAAGATAAGATTTTTCAGGTTTGAAAGAAAATAATTTTATTAACAAAATAATTTCCAAATATCTCAACAAAACTCTAAAAAGCACAAAATTAATATTAAAGCAAACAATTAAAATTAAAAGGGGCAAGGATCTACAAACTAAAGTGACACTGAACACCAACCAAAAACGGGATTGTGAAGGAAACACCACCATCAGGACAGCATGTGTCTCAACACACTATCAACATGGCCTCTGACACAAACAAAAAGGCATCATTTAACTGAATAATCAATAACTGAAAACTAAATCATTTGCAATTTACATTGAATTTCACTTATAGCCCACTCTGCCAAGTGGCATCTTTATATTTATAACAACATGGACGGCTTGTTTAGTTTAATCAAGTTTTACTTTGACCTGGGTTTTAGACATAGTCCTGTCCTTAAGTCACAGAGATGGTATTACAATTAGTTTGTCGACGCAGGCACCTGAGGACTTTGCGGGTGTTCAGAAGGAAAGCTCATTCCGATCTGCTAGATATAGCAATGTTTCTCCAGAATCAGTTGGACAGATATGGCATGCTCCATGGATTCTTCTTCAATTCCGAAAAAAAATTAATCCGAAAAACAGAAAAAATTACCCCGAAAAACAGGAAAAAAATTAGAAGAAGAGTTTTTTGTTTTTTTCAAATGAATGCAATGCACTTCAGATTCTGATAATCAATAAAATATTTTTTTCATTCAATCTTTCTTTGGGCCTGGTACCAAATGGACCGGCCCCAAACGGACCGGCCCGATGGTTGGGGGCCTCTGCATTAGGGCATCGGGGGCAGGGGCAGACCACGCCACACAACCTTTCAGGATGCAGCCACCACAGGAGAGAGCAGGAGGAGAAGGAGAGCTCAATATGACCACACCTGTATATATAAGTGCACACGACACTGCCCAGCAGCTCATCAGTGAGATGAGCTGGTGGGCAGTGCCGCACCTCAGCATGGAGGAAAACACCTCTCACCACACATCCTTCTCTCAAAATAAAACTATATATATTGTATTAATGACATACAAGCAAGTATTTGTATACCTTCTAAGAATTCCTGGTTATGGGGCTGGTGCAGCTGACATGTGGCAGTCAGTGAGCTGAATCCCAGCAGAGCAGGTTCAGTGGGCTTGCATTGCTATCTGAAAAAGGAAATATCGGAATACAGGAAATTAGTTGGCAGGAACTATCCATTCAAATTACTTCCTCCTTTGGATTGGAGAGAAGTGATAATAGCAAGTGATAAGTTATTTGGAATGCAACCAAACAAGATTAAAGATTCATTTCCTTCCTCATGCCTGCCCATTCATTTGCCTTTTTTTCCTTTCTTTTTTTCCCTTCCTCCGGGGATGTGTGTTGATTTGTTCGCTTTGGAACTCCAGCGAAACTAATGATTACAACTGTACACGTTGTCTGGTAATGGTGGAGGGCCATAAATAAACCACCTCTTTTTTACAATTGCTATAACGCTTAGGCTGCAAATGTCACGAAACCCTGGACATTGCAGTGATTATGAGAAAATCCCCCGCTGTCTTTAACGACAACAAAAAACAATGACATATTACAGCTTCAGGGAACAAACACCATTAACTTCTCTCCTATAGAGTTTGAGCTTAAATGTGACTATTAGAAGATGTTGGAGCCCTGAAACACTCTGGTGAAGGGGTTAAATGTTAAATAAAGTCTTATGGAGTGTGTGTATGTGCTCCTTTTCAGTAAGATTAAAGTCATCCATCATGGACATTGATCTTCTTCACCCTTTTTAAAACAACACACTGCACATTCATTTCACAGGATGCAGCATTATTTTGGCACACACATTTCAAAGACACACACTCAGACACAGTTTTCACATTTATATCTGTGTGAAAGTTACAGTAAATAATTGCCATTGTAGCCCCTGCAAGGCCTACAGAGCTTGACCATGTACAGTGTCCTTAGATCACATCTGGCCTCAAACCTCTCATCTACTTCTCTTATTTATTTATTGTTTTTGCTGCGATACTGTTGAAGTCAGATAATAATCGATGCTCTATTGAGTATCTGTTGTTGCACTGTTGTTATGGATGCCAACCTCTGCTGTTTGCTCTTAGAGTCTGCTGACATAATGGTGATATCCATCCCCCAGACATCAGAAGCACTTTTGGCCTCAAACCATGACCATTATCGCATGCACTAATAAACGAACAGTTAAGTCCATTTGATGTGGAGGGCATGCTTTTATAAGTGTAATTACATCCAGGTAAACTTTGCAGTGTTTCCTGCTGACGGGCCTCTGTGAATCTCGACGTACACATCTCCACACACAGCTGTTGCAACATATGCTGCTCAGCCGTCGGCCGGTGTGTGCGGCTGTTTTGACAAGCCTGAAGGCATTTCATATCACTGCAGACAACCAACCTCGACACACACAACCTTCATTTCCCATTCTGTACAACACTACAATGCTTAAAATATCATTTGGACAAAAATAGGAAAGGAATTTGTTCGCATGCTAATGTTTCTTGCCAGTTGATATATTAGATTTTTATTTTTATTGCAGTTAACAAAAATGTTTTTTCAATTTTAGTTTTCTTTCTTTCGTTAGTTTTCATTTACTATAACCTTGTCGGCAACTCATGTGTAACTGCCCCATCGAAGTTGAAATTGAGATTTGACATCATCAAACTTTGTCACGGAACATATTCTGAGGTTTGGCAGATTTTCACGCCGCCATGGTAATGGGACCTCTCTTAGATCGGTTGCCTTAAGCTTCTTAAGCACTTTATCCTCTCTTCCTTGTTTTCTTTAAAATAAAAAACATTCACACTTTTTAATGCTGTCTGTTCTTGTGGTCTTTACATTTTTATGTCTGATCTGTGGAATACAGTATGTGTATGCTTAACGGTCTCATTTTTCTTTTTCTTTTTTTGAGGGGGGAAGGGGCCCTTTTAAGAACCACACTCCACTGAACTCCCTTAGGCTTTGTGTGCTCAGTTGATAGGATATATACACAACTGAACACACAGCAGAATACCATCTCACCATCTTGTACAGCTTTCAGACTTGTGTTCCAGGACCCCTGCTGTCTTTTTTTTTTTTTTTTTTGTTGGTTGGCGTCCAAACCTTGAGAACCAATTTAAGAGATTAGACGCTGAAAAAGCACACAAAACCAAGACAAATGGCCCCCACCAGATCTCCCCCGGCCAAACTCTGGCAATGCAGTCAGCTACAGAGTCATCAAATACTGTGAGAGGGGAATGTGAAACCCTAGCATGTTCCCCCATTTGGCACGTTCCTCAGGCTCCGATGCAGTTATGAGGCCACTTCATAGGAGTGCAAACTGTGTATTTAAAAAGCCGTCATTGTGGGACTAACGCCGGCCCTGGTGTAGGTTGTTAGAATAACTGAATGACACAATGGTTTCTTTTCTAAATAAACAGATGTGGGTAGGCTGTTAAAACCTTCATTTTTTTCTCTCTTCCTCTTCATCTCTAACCCTCCTCCAACCCACACTCACACACACACACACACACTCACACACACACTCTGTCTCACTCTCACTGCTTCACTCTCTCATTCTTCCTCGCTCTGTCCACAAGTCTAAGAAAGGCAAAGGGCCAGTTTCCTCCTGCAGCTGTTCAGTACAGACGTTCCACTATTCCAGCCTCCACAGTGAAGTGATATTGGTCGTCTGCTTGGCCTGATTGATTGTGTGTCACTCTTAACTCGGACCACTGTAGCCCCCCCCCAAGGCACCCCCGTCCTCCTCCTCCTACTTCTACTCCTAGAGGAAATGAACTCACCACGATCCTGTTGGCAGTGGACGACTATCGGATATAATTCTCTGTGAAAGATTACTGTGGAATAAGGCTAGTGCAAATAATAATAATAATAATGATTCATAATTTCTGTGGACAGCGAATGAAATGTGCTTCACTAACAATTATACAAATCATATGTGACGTATTTTATACTTCTCAGTGTTCACAGGGGCTGAAATATTCTCATAGAAAGATTTTTCTTCTTGTATGAGAAAGAAATCAGAGGAAACAATAACAGCTTTTTTTTTTCCTTTAACTAATGCAATCATTAATGCCTAAAAAAAAGTTGAAATAAAAAATGAAAGGAACACTGTAGACCATTAAGGAGAGTTTACTGGCAGAAGAAGACAAAGACGTGGTTCTCCAGCAGCCTTATCAGACAAACTAGCCAGAGCATATGTTCCATATTTTGAAGCAGAATCTTAGCAAACAAAATAAGAGGAAGTGCTCCGCCCATATAAGTTGAAAGAGGAAACAGCGGAGAGTGGGGGAGCATGAAGAGATAAAAAAAAATAACGTTAAATACAGTTAAAGACAACAACTTATGGTTTTTTGGGGGAGGAGATTTGACAATAAGGCTGATAGAAGCGGTTGGTATGCATCAGTTGCATTTTGAAGCCTGTACACTGTTCCACACTTTATAGGAATACACATGTGTCTAGTAAGTTTTACCAGAGAAAGGGGCTTAAATTGGGTTAAATATTTGAAATATTTGGAGTGAGCAAAAACTTCTCAACTAACTCACAATGTCCTAAAGTTAAGGTTGGAACCATTATCTGTTGCTGGTCTTAACTTTTCAAAGATTGTATCATTGATCTTTTCAATTGCTGTGCAATTTGTGTCATGTTTACCTTTGTCTATACCTTTTATGCTTTGGAACCTTTTATGCTTTGCAATGTTAGGCATACACCGATATGTAAGCTTGTATTTGATGCAATGAGCAATATCCAGTTTATGTCCAGTGTAAAACTGTTGTGACCACATAGAAAAGCAGAGAAACACAAGAACATAGTCCTTTCAGAGGGGAAAATATGAATTGATTGTTTTACAATGCGTTGGAAAAGATAAAATACACAAAATGAGGGCATGAAAACTATCGTTATATGACATATTTATCAAACGTATGGGCTGAAAGTTTTATTCAGAACGTTTGAACTTCTCAGTAATGTCCTCAACAAAGCAGTGCAGCAGCAGCATTCCCAGCTGGTTCTGCTATGCTGATAAGTCATCGTGGCTGCCTGGTGACCAAATAAAAAGCACATGTCTGACATAACATTAGAGATGCATCAATCCTCCATGAACTCTTGACTCTGAGGGGGATTACCATGGATAAGAATGATATGTCCATCTACATAATGCATAGATCAAAGAGACACATGCAGGCGCCATTTTGGAGCTTCAGTTTAAAAAAAAAAAAAATGACACACAATGATTTCAAGACTATGGAGACATGTGGGCCAAAACTCTCCATTTCCTTAAAACGGCCATCTATCATTTAATAACATTATCAGAAAGAAGCAAAATGAATGGTAAGCCAATGTGAAGACAAGATTTCCTGAGTAATCCCAAACTCCAGGATTGTGTTTTTCTTCTGCTTCTACTGCAGTCACTTTGGCGGACTTTGGAGTAGATGCTTATTGACTGAACACAGAAGAGTACATGAGGAGAAAAGAGTAAAGAGTACATGAACCAAAAAGGGCAAATGTTGACACGTTTGTTGATAGAGCAGCTATTTTTGGTCAGGATTTAAAGCTGGTGTTTTTTCATGTGAGAGTCATGTCTAGTCATCATTTCTTAAGGTATTTAAGTGGATAGATTTTGCGGTGTTGTTGTGATTTATTAAATCCCAGTAAAGGAACATTTTTTTAAAGACATAATCTCAGCAAAGCCCAGGTCATTTCAGACAACACTAAAAGCAACACGGAGACATTACTGTCTGTTCCCACTCTGACCATTTTCTGTATTATTTTTCTGTTACTAGGGCAGAAAAAGCACAATTATCACATATTCACAGCGAATAGACTGTCTGTTCCCTTTTACACACAGACACCACCACCCACACACACACACACACACACACACACACACACTAATGGATACGTGGTACGTTCTACCAACTCTGTTCCATCAATATTCAACCTGCATATAACTGAGGAGGAAGGGGTGTAGAGTGTAAATGCAACTTATGCCGCCACTCAAATAAGCATGACAAAAATATAGATATTGTTGTTGGTCAATGGCACAGTAGCTTTCTGTTGCCTCATTTTAAGACCAACACATCCACGGACGCACTGATGGGTGCAAGTGTCTTTGCCAAGTTTAATGTCTGTGGCTTGTCTTCTGAGTAGCATAGCCTTATAAAAAACAGTATTTTACAGATCTTCATTGAGTGTGAGCTAACTGAAAATTTGTAAAAGTAGGTCATTTGACGATTTCTTAGCCATTCAGTGAGACTAAGTCTATTCTATGGCTGTTCAGATTGTGTGAGCCTGAAGTTTACATAACATTTCTGTATTAGGGCAGGGCACGCATATTTTTTTGCCTAATGACATAAAAGTAGTTATTTTAAAATGAAAGAAAACGACCTATAAAAATGTATAACTGTGGAGCATGCGTGAGCTTTTTATGGCTTTGTCTTAATAGGCTGTGTTGAGTTTTAATGGTGCTCAACACGCACACATCTGCTGCATGTTTTAGGACAGAACGCCGTCAGCTTATATTTATTTCACCTACTGTATGTTCTGTGTTTTTTTTAGTAAAAAAAAATCCCTGTCTTCCATCATCAGAAATCATAGCTCTCTGCAGGGACCTACTTTAGCCACTTTACAAAAGGCTCACTAAATAATTTCTACAGCATCGTAATGATAAAGTGTCTTATGTGTGAGCCACTTTATTATTTTACTTTACTCATTCATCCTCACTGAAGTCTAAAAAGTTCTAAGAGAATAAAAGTCTAAAATCAGCGGGTTTAGTCTGTGGTTTGTGCTACTTATATAACTCTCAATGCAGACAATCCCAAAGTAATGCATTTTGAGGTGGTGATCAAAAATGTGAGTCATGTAAAATGTAATTTTGCCATGGACTTTGGTGTGGGAGAGTGACACAGCATATAAAGTGAATGAGTCTGTATATAAAGTCGGAGCTGGCTTTGTCTCTGTGCCTCAATCAGCCAAACTTCAAAAACAAGAACCATCACTTCACCTCAACATTTCTTCACCTCAACATTTCTTCACATCAACATTTCTTCACATCAACATTTCTTCACATAATTTGCCTGCTGTGTGTCACAGAGACACCACAATGATCTAGTGTCACTTTGTACAGGAGCATGAAGTTAGAAACTAGCAGAACTGAAGTTACAGATAAGGCTAATTGAGTGAGAATGTACTGACACTATAGTAAAACCTGAAATCATTATTGTGTAATTAATTAGTCTGTTTAAAGAGATATTTAAAGCGTATCTGATTCAGTCTATTAGAAATCTAGAAGAAAATTACTTCAGAAATTCATTCCACTAAATGTACTGTCCTTGGCAAACATCGACAATATTGATGCACTTTATCCACCCACATGAGTCATGGCCTGACCTATTTTATGTTATTTGGAATTATTTTGAAATCGCAAATATAAGATAAGCGAGACAGCTGCATTTGTCTTCTGAGTAAGAATCCAAACTTGCAGATATTCAAACCAAAAACACCTTCGTGCTGATGTTTCGCCACAACATACCCTGTCAGTTTCTACTTTCGGCCGCTGAACGCCAGGCAATAACTCTAGTGGGGCCCCAGATGGTTTTGGACAGATTCATCACAACTAACACCTCAGGTCAGCTGCAGGTAATCCATCAGGACGCTGAGCTAATTCACCGCTGTCTTTTTCCTCTGCTCAGTTCAAGCCGAGGTTATGGCTCCATTGACACAGTTTATGGCTTCTTCCGAGCTCTGTGCACAGGTCGTGCTCTGACATACTGTAATACGCAGCAACCAACAGCATCCATTTACAATGTCCAAAAAACAGGATACACATAACTACTAACAGTAAAATCCAGAGCAAAACTCTTTAGGGAATTTAAGGGTTACATTCATGGAGCAGACTTTTGGAGTTTATTTGTGTGATATTGTGTTACAAACATATTGTCAACAAAAGAAACGTGTGGTTAACTCTGTATTTTCTCTGCAGGCCAAGAAAAAATAATGACTTCATGTCCCACTGAAACTATACTTCAACTGTGATCCAGTAAGATCACCATAGGGTTGGTTGAGCTTAGATATTATAAATACTTAATATCCAAATATCACACTCACTATTACTCAAGACATCAAAAGTGCATGACTGTCTGTGTGATTTACTTCCTAAGTGAGAAAATTAACCAAAAACCTTTGGAGCCTTTGCTCTGAACCAGGGCTGCACAATATGGAAGAACAGTCCATCATTTGTGATTATTGTAGACAAAACTGCGGATGTGATATAATTATGATGTACTGTTATAAACAAATTATATTCAGGTGGGGAAGCTTTTGTTATATGCCAGTGCACATATGTTTTTTGTATATTATATTTCTAAATTTAAACATACAAATGTATATATTTGTTGAAAAAAACCCAACAAATTTGGTTTTGTTTTGTCACAAACATAATTTTAGCACATTTATTAGCACTTTTCATTACAGTGAAAACATAATAAAGCTGAGAATAACATGAGAAAACAAGGACCAAGTGTGGTTTGCACTGAGTGAACAATCTAATGATGGACAACTTTCAATGTTTTGCAGTTATATAATTGCAAAGGCTTGTGATATATTAAAGGTTAACTAAACTTGAATGTGAACATCTGAACACGTTAAGATGTTTAAACTCATGTTAATATGACATATTAAGATGTACATTTTATGCAAACCTATAAGATTTCATGCCGTTTCACAAATAGGGGGTCTACAGGTGATAAATGTAAATTTGAGGCGTTGTTGAAATTGTGGTCACCATTATGGGCAGAAATCTATAATTCTTTGTCCAACTGTCCACCTAGCAACAAAATGTGTGTCTATTCATTGTATTCCTCTGTTTATTACTATTAAAAGTAAATCAAACAGCACATACTTAAAAGCTAAATCAGGATGTGTTTAGTTTAGTTTCTTATTACTAAGCGGTAATGGCTCTGCTTCTGGGTCCCCATTTTGTGTGCTCTATATAGAAGGACTCGTGCATGCTAACAATGTGATACACAATCCTGCCAGTGGTTTCACAGTATCCCACTGACATACAGGTGTCGGTAACAAACTTAGAAAGGCGACAATGTGTCTTATAAGCAGGGACACAAGGATGTCAATTATTTAAAACTCGGGTACACAGATATAAGGAACAAAAAACGGTGGCTCATTTAAAATTTTAGTATTTCTTATTTTAATATTTAGATTTCAAGCTTGATTTCCACTTTCAGTGTACTTATCCATTTCACATATTCATGAGTTTGACTGATTTAGTAGATGTAAAAACCTTATAAACTACCAATAAACTACAGCTAAAACAGGGTATTTCTGTACATGACTACACGTTAAAGGAAGATAATTAATTCATAGTTTGTGTTCCACAGTAGTTGGATTTGGCTTAGAAATAAAAATTGAATGAATGGCTTTAAACACAATGTAAATAAACCAAAACGTTGTCATGGTCCCTTTGGCAGTTTGGTATGTTATTGGACTCACATGTCCACTCCAGGTGTGCACCGATGATTCCTCCCTGTGTCTCTTTGTGTTTAACAGCAGGTGTGTCCTGCTGTGGCGGCCAAAGGTTTACAACCTTCCATGCTGCCATGTTCTGTGGCCTCACACCATAAGCCTCTGCTTGTCAGCTGAGCAAGTAAGAATGTGAGTATAGATTTGTTTCTGCTTGCTCAAAACAGTTTTCATGACCTTTGCTATGTCAGTCACGTTTCCAAACATGACTGGAAATGTTCTGCTTCAAGATGTATGTTACTTTTTTTTTCAAAACTGAATCAATCCATCCATCCATGTGTATTAATATATCACTTCACAATACATGCAAGGTACTCAAAGTGCTTCACATAAATTTTTTTTAATAAAAACACATAATTAAATAGTAGGAGTAATATATACAATAAAACAGAAACCGTTAAAAGCTGTTCTAAATAGATATGTTTAAAACAAAAACTAGAATAAAACCTATAACTATAGTGCATAACTTTTAAATATAAACAAATATCTGTTACATTCAAATCATTGTAAAAGTTTTACACTGTTCAGAAAACCCTGTCATTCATCAGTTTGACAGGATAAACTCTTCTTTCCTTCGGTCACCCCTGCACTGCTGGTGTATACACACAGATGCTCCCTCAGTCAGGTCTAATGACGTATTTCCACCGGCTATAGTAGTATTCTATAATAGTATTCTTCGGCGGAGCACATTTTCAAATGAAGGACGCACCATAGAAAAAAATGTTACAGAGTTGGAAAGAGTACTGATATATTCTACCACCAAGTACCACTATTTTATATACAAGTAAAAGTACTGGTCTAAAAATGTTAAAGTTAAAGTAAAAAAGTAGCTTGTTGAGTAAAACTTACTGAGTTACTTTAATAACAAGGTTCTTTCTTGTGTCGTGCAAAAAGGACACAGGGACACAAATCTCATATGAATTGTTTTAATTAACGGCAAAACTGTGCAGTACTATCAAAAAAACATCACCAAAGGTTACTGCAGCTTTCAAATCCACACGTATAATCATTTTGGTAAAGAATGCATATACAGTGAGCAGGGCTCATCGCTGAGCTTTTGTAATGAAGGCTTAACTCTCTGTAACATATATCCATCAATCCACCATGAAGAACACTAAGGCAAATGGGACATTTGGCATAATCGCGGTCATTTCCTGAAGCCAGCCTCCCCCCCCGGCCGTCTTTATGTATGGAGTCTGGCAGTCTGAGCTCATATAGACAGTGCAAACACACTCATCCATCCAGCACACAGAGGACCTCTGCTCTATCTGTGACAGCAGTCGAACAATCTATTCCTTCTTCTGGCCTTCTCTGTCCAGACATACTTTCTGTAACAGTCTTGCCTCCCCAAAATGAAGATAGAAGCGAGCACCAGAGCCATGATTTATCAGTCACCAACACAGATGGCTGGATAATGTCAACTTGAAGACCTTTCTGTCCCCCTGCTGATTTCTTTTATCTACCTCCTCCAGACATGTTGCTGAGAATACTCAGGAGCACTGATGATAATCCTTCAGTTTTAAAGCCACAACTAGACGATTTTTTTTATTATTTTTTTAAAAGAGAGTTTTTGTTGCTACAGCAACAAGGCCAACATGCACATTTAGGGAATTTCAGTAGAATTTGGGATAATGACTGTAAAAATAAGTCTACATTTTCCTCTTATTAAATCCCCGAGGTGAAAGAAGGGGTCAAGAATGTCCGGCACTCAAAAGCCAAGCTGGTAAAATAGCTGCTGCTGCTGCTGCTGCTCAGTCAGTTTCTGTTAATATAGTTGTTACAAATGGCATCTGGTCTTGTCAGTGCGGATAAAGGATATTGTGACAGTATAGTGCCTCAGCTAATTTGGTGCTGGCTTAAAAAATATGTATAAAAATGTCATACATGTCAATTATCAATCATGAGTTTTGTAACCTTGGCTCTTCTAAGTCATGGACCAGAGTGGTTGTGTGAGCATCCACTCTGCATCACAGTATATCTTGCTTTTCATTTTGGCATCCATGTTAACAAATTAGAGCAGCCACACAAACGGCGTGGGATGGGCGTCTCAGATTGGTCACACATAGTCAGCTGCTTTGTTCATCTTAAGAATAGAGTTCACGCTATTATCTCTGCATGCCTGAGCGAACGTCACAGCGAAATAGACAGTGAGAACGATCATTTTCCACAGTTTCAGTGACTATACCTGTTTAATATGTCACAAAACACAACTTTCTCTACCAATAAAAGCCCAACTGCGTTTCTCTTCCCTTCTGACGAGGCCTTTATCTGAAATATTTGACTACAAATGTACATTATGAAAACACAATCAAGTCTCAATGAATAGTTAATTCTGATTTAATACGTGGTGTAATCCTTGTCTCCCTTGAGATCCAGTTAAATCAATGATTAATTTGTCAAAGACATTTGGCAAGTTTGAGACGACTGGCTTTGTCTGGTAACATGGATGCCAAAATGAAAAATCATGATGCAGACACACTGCTCTGACAGAGGCTTCCTCCTCTCTCAGGAAAGGTCAGCGCATCTGGTCCTTGGATGTTTGCTCCAACACTCAAGTTTTATCAGAAATGCATATTCTAGTGTTGAGTAAACTAAAATCAGAAGGGTTGTGGGTTTGATTACACTCTCATCTGGCTAAGTTATTATTGGTTGGACAGTCCGGCACAGACCTGTGTTACTTTCATAATAAGGAAAGACTCCCAGTGAAAACACCCTCACCTCCATTTAGTCTAACAATCCTGTGGAAACTATTTAAAGGCTATTTGCATCATTAAAGCATGAATGGAAATGCAGGCAATTAGGAAAAGAAACACTTGAGAACATTAGAATCAAACAATTACTATTCAAAAAACGCACATACAGACACACACACACACACCTGACAGGAGCAGCTGCACTTCATGACAGATAGACTATGTCATCTCCAAAATTCCAGCCCTGCTCTTATTTCTGTCACCACTCAATATGACGTTCTAATTTTACCAGGGCAGGCACGTCTGTGCACCCTGACCGTGCTCACTCCTATGTACGGCACATGTTCAGTTGTATTGATACAATGTTATTTGGCAACATCATATACAGTTTCACTTTCACTTTCATTGTACAAGTAACCATGCTGACCAATTCATTATTTCATTGAAATGATCAACATTTTCTGAATAAGACAAAAACACCTTTCTGTCCTTCTGCCCTTAACTCATCAAATGAAAGAAAAACCAATGAGAGTGTACTAAATGTGTCTGTCATTTGTCTGTATGTATCTAAATATTCCAAGCATAAAACATACACATGCCTTTACAGACCCACTCACCCGTAAACACTTTATGTACTTACAATATCTAATTACAAAATATTCTAAATAAAACAATGACAAACTATCCATTTTATTTAGCCGAAATTACTTTTTTCACTTTTACCAAACAGAGTGATTCCCAAATGACTTGCTGGAGTCACAGGATTAATTGGGTGCAAGCTGAAAATATCTACATATATCTTTGATGTACATGTCTTTTTTTTCTGTTTTGTCAATTGTCACTCTGAGTCTGGATCGATCATAATCAACAACTAATGCACATCTAAGCAAACGCCAACATGCTTCCTCCAAGGTCTTGTTAAGGTGAGCTGCAAAGGCCCCTGGGTAATGGACCAGGGATGTGCTGGAAGGAAACTCAAGCCCTCTTGTCATTCCAGGCAGAGCACAGTCGGCCATGTTCAATAGCAATGACAAAAGCAGACAGACAACAAGCACAGATGCATAAAACACCAGCCTGAGAAAGTTAGTCAACTGAGGCAATTAATATATTTATTTTCTTCTCCTTCTTTTTTAAGGGACATTGAATAAGATGCTGCAACAAAATGACTAAATTAATGTTTGGTGAACCACATAATTAGTTTATTCAGCAAAGAGAGCTGCCATTAGTTAAGCAGTGTGAATTTAAAGGGTGCCTCCTTGTTTTCCTTTCTGTGACCTCACTTTATAATCTGAAACAGTAGAAAAAAAGGTAATCTGACACTCTCATACATGACACAATGTTTTAAATCACTCAACAGAGGGTAAACTTGAAGAATTATTGGGAAAAAAAGAAGTGCATACAAGAATATTTAACGGAAGATGACTTTGCTTAGGCACGTTAACTCTAAGGCAAACACATTTAAACATGCATGTAGTCAAACTACTGTGTCGTCCACAAAGATACAGCAGTTTTGCATGAATCCAGACGAGGCCAGTGAGTTGTTTTGGTTGAAACCATGTGGGACTCATTTGTGAGGGAGCTCCTGGCATCGATTCCAGGGCCTGGTTTTGATGTTCAGATAGGCACAGTACACATTTCGGTCAACACAAAACTATTCCAAGACAAATGTGTTGCTGACATCGTAATATGCAAGAAAAACCTAAATCATGCACTGCTTTTATTTCGTTTTTTTCACTACAAATCAACAAAAAGCATACACGTTAGGTTGTTTTTTCATTTTCTAACTCCATTTAACAAATGTCATTTTGAATATTTCTCGTCTATTATGTCAAGCACAGCTTTTTATGGCAAGATATTCCAGTAACTGGTGTCCACTTTAAAAAAAAAAAAAAGTAGGAAAACAAAACAAAACAATTACAGTGAACATTTCTGAGTTGGACTTTAAAAGGCATTCTTTGTGTCTGCTGTTCTCCCCTGCTCAAAACAAATCAGTTGAGGGGCCTGTTCAGGGAGAACTCCCGCTACAGCAGGGACCAACTCAGGGTTCAACTCCATAACGTCTTTCTGTTGCATCAGATTCTCCAGCAGTTACAGCAAAACTTAGAAAAAAAGTCGAGAGAAGCTCCTTGAAACAATAAGACTCTTGGCAACTGGCTCAACTAACCCATGACCCATAAGACAAGGTGCCAAAAACACCAGTAGAGGCTGTTCATTCACTACAGTGCAACTTAAAGGAGATAGTTTATACACACGACATACAACATCTTCTGAAATTTGGTTAACAACCGCGATTGGTTGGAGTATTGTATTGGTCCCCCATTCAAGTGCCCATTTAAGTTTAAAGATTGCCAGATGTCCACTGATAAAAATGCACCATGCAATCAGTGCTTATCAAACATCATGAACATTTATTTTTAAACATGAATTACTTAATCAGATATTATCTATACCACACACACACACACACACATGAAAATAAGTTGTAGAGTGAGTCTTAACACTGATGTTGATCAGTTGTCTTATTGATCCTCCCACCACTCAGAAGGGCCCCGTCAAGGTGGTTTAGATGTAGCAGTGGTGCGCTGCATATTAGTGAGGTTTTAGGGGCTTCATGGGTGTCATTTCAAAATAGACTTGTTATTTATGTTTATTTGAGCCCACAGACACTACTCATAAAGGGCTTTATGAGTTGTCACTGATAATGTACCTGGGGGGCCCCCTTTTCTTCACCGCCCCAAGCATTTGCCTGGTATGCCTGTCCTGTCAGTGCGCCTCTGGCAGTGATTACAATCTGAGCAGCTGTGAGAACGCCATTTGCTTTAGCTGTGTGCTAAATCACAAGGACAAGGAAAACAAAGCGCGCGCGCACACACACACACACACACACACGTGGTAAACATGCATGCAGACAGTGTGGCACCAAATACCTAAAATAAACTGATGTGGTACACTACACGATAAATTAGACAAAGTTTAAACAAAGAGGTATTGGGAGGAGGATAAATATCTAAATTCTAAATAGATTCATTAGGGCTGTTGCAGTAATTGCAAAAATGAGGAAGACAAGATTCAGCACAACCGCACATGATGTCACCTCGTATAGTTTTAAGACTGGTTGCAGAGACAACGTGCAGAGACAAACAACCACAGTCAGTTTAGGGCAGGGGTCTCAAACTGTAATGACTAGGGGCCACTGAGCATGTAATCTGGTCAGAACGGGGCCGGTCGTGTTGAAAAAAAAAGTTAAACTTTTTGGGAAAAAGCAACTGTTCGGTAGGTGTCTGTATTGATATGGAACAATATGTAGTTTAAAATAAAAATGTCTTTACAATGTGAAAGGAATCTTTGCATTAAAAAATAGAGAGAAATAACGAATAATTAAGTGTTGGTTCCGCATGAAATCTACTGGAGGGGCCGCATGTGAGACCTCCGGTTCAGGGTGTCCAATTAACCTCTGCATGTTTTTGGACTGTTGGAGGAAGCCAGAATACCTGGAGCGCAACCACGCACACACGGGGAGGACATGCAAACTCCACGCTGTGTTACACGTTTATTCACAGAATCAGCTGTGTGTGTTGTACACCTGCAGCAGACCATGGTTTGTATTGCTGAAATGTCTTCATTGTGAGTGAGAGGGAGAGGTCAGTTGATATTGTGCTCTGTGTAGAAACTGTATGGTTCTCATCTCACTCAGTTACAGTTCAAATGATGTAGGTCCCTGTGCTTTGGTGTTCAATTTATATGATACTAATAGAGATACAAAACTGTCTACGCTCTGTTAGAAAAGCAGGTATAAAGAATGACATTTGTAAACTAGAGAGCAAGTTAAAGGGAATGTTTTTTTAAAGAGTTGAACAACACTTCTGCAATTTGTGAGAAACCTTCCATTCAGTACACACCAATGCAACATTCTGGAATGAAAGAAAATTCCATGAATTTTTAACTGTTACTGTGAAAGAATCTGTGAAGGTTATGAAAAAGATGAATTCAAGATTCAAGAATTCTTTATAGTCATTATGCAGACACATAACTACATTTCGCTTGGGAACAAGACAGTAGTTCAATAAATAAAAGTGTGGCACAGTGCAAGTCCCTGTCTTTAAGGCATGGTGTGTGTGTGTGTGTGTGTGTGTGTGTGTGTGGTTGTTGAATATTTTGGAAATTGTTGAATATTTAAATTATAAAAAAACAAAACAAGTAATAATGTCCTACTTGAGCTTAATGTTTGAATGAAGTTTCCATGTTGAAGTATGTGGCAGTAGTACAACGTATAGTGGAATGGGACAGTTGGCTTTGGAGCAGGAAATTTGAAAGTGCTTTTCGGTGCTGGTATCATTGAGAGGCTGGAGACTCAAATCAAAGCATGCATGGAGAGCCTCAGCCTTTCTTTTCTTTAATATGCCACAAACAAGGGCTTTTTTTTCCGAGAAGAGCAAAGTCTCATCTTAATTTCCCGCAGCTCATGACTCTTTCAACCTGTAATTTTATTCTACCAGCAGCTGTGCACCCGCATGGAGACAGAGCCACTGTCTGTCTGTAGCCTGCCGACAGACAGTGAGGGAGCGATTTCACATTCATATTGATCAGATGAGACAGAGGATCTCTTACAGAGACGTAGACGTCTTCTTTGACAAACTCACACAGCGGGTGTGCAGCATGTTTGTTCCACTCTGTCCGTTTCATTTCCACTGAAGATTTAAACCATAAATCATTACATTTAGAACATTTGGGGTTGGAAAGTTGATAAAAACAAGCTTGTTGTGATGTACTGATTAATGAGATTTGAATCCATGGGAGATACTTTTTGTTTATTTTTGTTTATTTTTGTTGTATTATCTTGAATAGAGATACCAAAAAATGAATGCATTTAAGTAAAACCTGTCCAAATAGCTGTCACATTACATTGCAGAGGAAAGGAATTGTGCTTGTAACCAGAATGTTGTGGTTCAATCCCAGTAAGGGCCAAGAGCAAGGCACCCAATCCACCATTGCTCCCCGGGCCCAGAAGTGCTGCCCACTCCTCCTGCACCTGGCTCTTGTATGTTCACTACTGGTGTGTTGTAAGGATGGGTTTCATCTACAAATCTTATAATATAGAATATAAAAAACATTATGATGAACACACATGTCAACATGGTTCTGTGCTGTGTTTAGTGTTATGGACAACAAGTTAGGTTCCACAGAGTATGTCAGATTTTACAGCATAGGTAATTGCTGTACTATATATATATCTATATATATATATTTTTTTTTGTTGAACTAACTACATTGTCTGCTACATTTAATCAAAATGGAAAAATTCTGATTTTAATTCTTCTTTATCTTTTCACATTCTTTGTTTCTAAGTGAGGGGCAAATACTTAAAGGAAATACATAAGGGAAAGAAGATATCTTAATTTCTGGTGGCGACAGCTGGTTAGAGAGAGAAAGAGGGGGTGTGTATGTGTATGTGTGTGTGTGTGTGTGTGTGGGTGAGTGAAGATGCAGCTGCAACCTGGCTGTATGGTGATAGGGGTCTCGAGGCAGATGGGGGCTCCAGAGTGCGTTGCAACATGATAGCCATTTTTGAAATACCCACACATGTTTTAATAAAAATAAGTAAAAATCACTTTTACACAGATTTTCTCAGACAAAAACAAATATCTCCAAAGCCCATATTTGTCTTGGTTGTTACGATATGGTTTTAGCTCACATATCCACATGACATTTTCATAACCTGTAAAGCTGCTTTCTGATTTTTGGAGCGTGCAGATGTAGTTTTCATTGTTCTGTAAATTTGCTTCCCAAGACAAGAGGTACCAGCTGATTATTCAAGACCTGCAGACCAGGACTAGAATCTAGCTTTTGTCAAAGGTCTTCGGGTTTGAAATGACTGAAGAACACTGGCATCTGAATTGAAAGAAACCTAATATTAGGCGGAAAAAATCCCACCATCAACTCTTACACACATCTCCCCCTCCCCCACTCTTTGCTCTGAGGGCTTTTAGCCTACATCCTGAGGCCCCTGTGTCTCTCCATTGGGAGCAATAATGAATACTGAAAGCAAAAGGGTAAGTCATATGTACTCTATCCTACGAAATCCAACATTTGCACAGGTTAAAGATGTCTTAACTTGAATTTGTATAGTTACAATCATGGAGCATATATAAGAAAAATGGATGGAGTCTTCTGGTTTCCTCTGTGACTATATGAGGAACTGATTAAGTTAAGGGCTAAGATTTGAATTGTGTTTAAGTTAACCTTAGAGTTTGGTAGTGACTGGTTATGCTTAAGGTAAGGGATAAAAGTGTTTTTAGGGTGCACAAATGAATGGAAGTCAATGCAGATTCCTTAAAATGATAGCTGTGCAATCCTGTGTGTATGTTTTCCTACCAAGTAATAAACAATAAACAACTGTGGGTGAAAAAATAGCCTCTTTACTGGAGAGCCTAATTTATATTAACAAATGCTTGAAGTAACTTATATCTAAATATTAAAAAGATAACTGAACTGAACTTGAACTGAGAGTTTTGAGTTTCGGTAGGTTTACAGACTAAAAATGACGAAGGAAAAAGATGCTGCATTGCCCTGAATGTGACCCAGACCTGGCATCCTCAGAGGAGGTCAACCCCATGAGACCGCACCCAGAGAAACTCACAAGAATGTCATCAGTCTTCTGCCAAAACCGTTTGATTGCTGTAACTTGTTCTCATGTTAGTCTTGTGTGACATTTGTGGGAAAAAAAAACTGCACTGAGTGACTGACACTTACACTAACCATGAAACACATTACACTGAAATCAGGTGACACGTAAACTATCTACAGCCTTAGGGACTGTCCCCATGAAAATGGGATGTCTAGGTGAATCCACCCCAAAAAAATGAATCATATCTGCATTTTATTCACACAGATATGGTGTTTTGGGAGCATTTGAATGTCATTTCACAACACAATTATTCCCTTACACACATAGCGCCCCCAGTGGTAAGAAGAAATGTCATGCATGTAAGGACGGCCGCAGCGAGCTCAAACATGCATGACGATGTCAATCGCAAGCCCTAGTTTAACATGTACAACCTCAGGCTGACCTGGTTGGCTCAAAAATGTTCTATCATTTCTTGATGTCTGACCCACATCAGTGTTAAGACTCATGCAACAACTGTGTGTACAGTTTTAAGTTATTCATGTGAGGTGAGAGCCTTTCTGCTTTCAGCATCATGGACAAAACAAAGAAGACAATAGTGAAGATGTTAACATGTTAATGTGGGTGTATTGTTACTTTATATATATTATTAGAGCCTAAAAACTAAAAACTATTATCACTGTTTTTTGTGTGGTTTCTTTGTTTTTTAATGGGTGTGAGTTTGTGTGATCAAGGAAAAAGGTGCATTTACAACTGCACTTTCATGGTCTACCTATAGTCAATTGAAAATAAATCACCAAAACCTAAAAGCGGTATCTTTTTTCTAGGCTAATCTGCCCCATCAAATTCAAATTCCCAAAATATAGAGCTTTTCCTATAAATGAACACTTCTCTCTGTGTTTAATGATGGAGAAAATTTGCAAAATATTTTCCTCACCTCTCCTGCTCAACAGCCTCCAACTGCCCTCATTATGTTCCCAAAGTGTGGACACGAGTTAAAGCAGTTATTATGTGGCCACTGTTTCACTTTTATCTATTTAATTATAGTTAAAAAAACATGATGCCTGCATAAATGCCTGTTTGACTTGTCACTCATCAGAGGGGAGGGCAGCACAGGGAACGTATACTCGACAAAATTGTGAAGTGAGTGTTTATGAAGAGGCTATTCCCCCAGTAGGAGATGTTTTATTATCAGAGTTTAAATGACTGGCTTGTTAAACATCAAGCAGCATGCAAGCCGCCAGGCAACCGTGGCCTCTGGATCTGCCGCACCATGACAGTGCTGGCTATTTTCACCCATTTTGGAGCTTTATTTGACATGTTAGTTTGTAGAAAGGGTTGTTTCAAGACACAATAATCACTTCAACCTATATGAAACTCTAGATTCCCCGCCTGTTAGGACTCAGGAGGTCCTGGGTTGTTCAGTATCTCCACAGCAGCAGAGGCGAGAGAGAGAGGGGAGCAGCTGAGGAAAGAAGAAGCCTTGGCAGGTTCAGACATAATATGGATATTGAGTCAAGTCTTTTTTTTAAAGATAATGTGCCTCTTTTACTTAAAGGTCGTGAGAGTACATGTAAAAATAAATGATCCCTGGAGATGAAGGCTGCGGTCATGGAAAATATGAGACGTGTGTTCTTTGATAATCGTGACACAGACTGAGCGTCAGGACAAAAGTCAAATCACGCGGTTATTTATTTTAATCTAAGTCGTTTCAATTAAGCCTAGTTTAGGTTTATCATGAATAATATTACATTTAATACTGTTACGTGTAATAACATTTAAAGTAGTGTGAATGTGCTACTTGTTGAATAGCTTATATACAATATTTTGAAGCTTGTAATGAAGAGAGATTAAAGTGAAAGGTAATTAGTTTGCAGTGGATGTTTATTCTTATATTTATACCATGACATTCTCACAGAGCCACATGTACAGTCATGTTCATAGGATGTCATAGAAAAATAATATTATCAGTTTATTTTAATTATTATTTTATTGTATTGTATTGTAGCTAAGATACATCAAAGCATTGTTCTACATTAGTTTAATGTTATTATATTGCTATGTACTGTATGTTTTGCTAGGTGATAATAATTAAAGTAATATCACTGTTGAAAACTGAAAGATATATAATGAGTGATACAGTAAGAACCATAATGACATGATTACTAACTGGCCAGCTATTACCTGCAGAAGAAAACCAATAAAGGAAAATATAGAGTCTCCACCAAAGTCTTCACTTCTATTTAAAGTACTGTGCATTCTCCATACAACGTTTACACAGACAAGAATAGCATGCTATGAATACTGTTGATAAGCATACAGATAACAGTCCTTGAAGCTCCTCCAGAAATAGAAAGCAACTTATCTCTGCACTGACACAAATAATGCACTAGAATTAGAAACCGTCATCACCGAAATCATCACTGCGACAGTCTAAATTAAGCTCTGCTGTGCTGTCAGATGAATTGTTAGAGTGCCACGTGACACGTGTGAGCTTGTGGTTCATTTGTAGTCATGGTTGTGTTGAACACTAAGGGTTGGTCCAATCATATATTCAAAACTGTAACTGACATACTGTATTATCACTGTTTCCATGTCACAGCCTGTAATAATTACTAAAGGAAATACGTCTGTATACACAAAAATTGTGATATAACAGTAAAAAGAAAATCTTTTTAGGTTTATTTGCTTTTATGTGCTAAACATGTGTAGAGATGGATGTTTTGAGTGTATTTTGTATCATTGTATTTGCAGTTTTCACCAACATGTTAATGAGTAACTGTGGAAGTCAACAACTCTTTCGTCATTGACTACGGTTTAACCTGGTGTTTAGTCAGAGTTTCAACATACTGCGTGGGAACACTCAAGTCCTGTCAGCCTTGGAGAAAAGAGGCTCTCTGAACAATTTCAAATGTAAATACAACCTGAGTATGAAAATCCATCTTTGAGCTCATCTCCTTCGCTGTGCTCTTGAGTCGAATCATCAACCGCCAGGGGAGTCTTCCCATTGAGAGTCAAAAACTTGCGCAAACTTGAAAACCTGGGCTAGAAACCAGGAAATTGTGCCTAACAGACAGTTTATTTAATTTGATACACCTTTGTACAAACTAAAGCACGGTTGGATAATTCAAACATTGACAGAGGGCAAACAGTTGGTAAAACATGGAATGGAAGCAGAACAAGCTGAACAAATCCTCCTGTACACTGTGATTATATACTGTAACTGTAACAACCCCCAAGCCTGTTTCCTCTGTAAGAGACAAGGCCTGTAAGCAAACGCTGGCAGCACAGACACAGCATAGTATTAATGACCCACTAGGGAGTGGTTTGAATCCAGAGCATATTTCATGAGCCAGAAGGAATGAGTGCTGAGGTTTCTGGTTTGGGGTCATCTGAAGAGTCAAGACCATACATCCCTTGTGGAGTCACTACAGGAAGTCATCGCTAGGAGCGCAATTAGAGAAAAGAAGCCCCCTTCTTTTCTCTGGGAATCTCCCTGTCTATATGGTCACAAAAAAAAACGATTGAAACTTGACTGGTACCAACAAATAAAACCTTTTAGTAACAATCGGGTGTCATGTCTGACCTGAGCTCTTCTTCACACACCTTTTTACCATCTAAAATGTTTTCAATCGTAGAACTCAGTGGTTAGTCATCCCTAGATTGTTGTTCTGTAAGCAGGGGCTTGGTGTGGACACAGCAATCATACGCTGTTCCGGCACAAATCAATCGCTCCATAGAGCAGTTCATTTACGAGTAGTAGCCAACGGCAGAGTGAAAATGAATTACTATCAGAACGAAATACAGATATATAAGCACCCTTAATGTGGACGTGCATGATTATACTGGACATTACACACACCTGTCACTTTCCTTATCTTCCACAGTTGCTCTTCAAAATTGCCGAGCAATGTAACACATTTGTTTGTACAGACATATTACACACAACTGCTTACTCAAAGTACAATGACAGTGTTTGCGCGTTGAAGAGTTTGGCATTAGCTCAAGTGGTCTCCTGCTCTTGCTAAGTGTTTATGTTCATCCCGGAGACCAACCACCTATGACTGACATCAGTTTAAGGGAGAGAGACACAGCCACCATGTGTGAGTGCTCTTTTACTGTAAATATTTGCTTAGCTGTGCATTTGTCAGCTTCTGTCTCTGACAATGCTCTTGATTTAAAAAGGTGCAGGCTCAAACAGATTTAGACAACACTGGTTCATGCTGAGGATTACTTGTCAGTTCAAGAGCAAGTACTCTCTTAGCTAAAGTATCTCTGTTTAGTTGATGACGTAGAGCCATTAGACTCTATTGAATATTTTATTTCTTATTATTGCTAAGGTGATTAATGGTGATTAGTCCACATCATTACAATAAATATACACTACATGAGTTTTTTATTTGTATAGTATTGTTCCATTCTGTTTGGTTGTCTTCCAATTATCCGGGTCTGGGTTGCGGGGGCAGTAGCCACTTCCGCCAGCTCCTCCCAGGGATCTCAAGGCGTTCCCAGGCCAACTGAGAATATAATCCCTCCAGCATATCCTGGGTCAGCCCCGAGGTCTCCACCCCGAAGGACATGCCCAAAACTCCTCCCCATGGAGGCGTCCAGGAGGAATCCTAACTAGATGTCTGAATCACCTCAGCTGGCTCCTCTCGACATGGAGGAGAAGCGGTTCTACTTTGAGCCGCTCCAAGCTCCTCACCCGATTTCTCAGGCTGAGCCCGGCTACCCAACTCATTTCAGCTGAAAAACTGAAAATATAACTGAAGTAATTGTCAATTAATTAATTTCAGTTAATCAGAAGTTGAACTGAATAAAAAGTTAATTAATCCATATGTCAACTTTAATTGAAAATGTTTAATCAGTTATTTGTTCAAATATTAGGTCATTCATTTTCTACCACTTCATCCACACATGATTACATGGCCAACATACAGAGTCAAACAACCATTCAATCTCACAATCAATGCAGAGTGTCCAATTTACCTCTGCATTTGAACCTGCAACCTTCATACTGTGAGGCAACAGTGCTAGCCACTAGACCACTATGAGTCCCTGTTTGTTCAAAATATCAGTTTTTTAATTATAGGTGATTTTTGATTTAACTACGCTCAGGATTTCTTTGGGTTTTGTTCAAAAATCACCAAGGCCTCGTGGAACAGTTTTTGTTAGTTTTGTCAGTTTTTGTCTTTTTTTTTCCACATCTTTTGTAAATGTAAGATTTATTTATGGTAAAAACTCAATGACTTAATCAATTATGATAATATTACTCAGCACCTTACCTCTTTAGGTGTTCTAAATACCAAATGAAAACAAACTGTTCCGGCACTTTGCCACATTGCCTACTTTATAATGATAGAGTATAGGCTTATACAAACGTAACTCAACAGATTGTACAGTAACAGGACAAAATAACACAGTTTATAAGTAAAGATATTTACTCAATGGCAAATGTAATTTGTAAAAGACTCACAGTTTTTTGGGAAGAATATTAAAAGGAATATGAGAACACGTTACATGATTACAATCTGCTGAAAATGTAAAGAAATACACACAAATACATATATGGTATTTGTTTTTATAACATGTTTAGTTTTAAACAACATGGTAATCATTCATCACAAAATCATTTGTTTCCAGAAAAAGTTGCAATGTGCATAATGCTCTCTTTGTTATTTAAATTCAGAAAATAATGAGTGACATAACATTTGAGTTGAGTCATAAGATAGATTTTTCTTTTACATTAAATAATTATTTGCTGTGATTTAAGCAGAGGGGGAAAATATGATGTTGCTCCTTTGGAATGTGTTCTCCGTGTTCTGCCAAATTTGAGCTGGAAACACTTAGTAGGGAACCTGTGTGTACTAGGAACCACTAATAATTTGCTAAAGGGAAGCCACATCTGGTCAGACGACTGAGGCAGAGGTTAAGAGTGTCGAAAGTGGGCCACAGCTCCCTGCCAGTTGCAGGCTGAGAATAGGGCCTAATGGTAAACAAAAATGTTAACTACAGGAAATAGGCCTGTTATCATAATATAACCAT
This sequence comes from Solea solea, assembly GCF_958295425.1. NCBI lineage: Eukaryota > Metazoa > Chordata > Actinopteri > Pleuronectiformes > Soleidae > Solea > Solea solea. The sequence continues at coordinate 10,536,591 of NC_081141.1, read as the reverse complement.
TTGCTTTGGCTGACAACCAGACTGAAATTGCTCCTTGTTTACTACTTTTGAGTTGGGCCAAAAGTTTATGGACTGATAAATCACAAAGCTTTAGCAGAGTGAGAGCTTTCACTGAGCTGTTTATTTTTGCTATTGTAGCCAGAAAGTAAAGCACATAGATGGAACAAGTGTGAAAAAGGGCAAGTTTGTTTGCACAGCTATCAACATTGTTTGAGGGCTTAAGCTGATAATCCAAAGAGTTCCACCCTGTGGGCTGCTGAACACTGACTAGTGCTCAACACTACACAAGTTTTCACCACGACAGCTTTGTTTTAAACTGAGGAAATCACAGAAGGTGCAACCTGACTGAAGCACAAATGAAAACCAATTATAATGAGGTAACAGATGTTTCTTTAGCCTGAAAAAGAATACATAGAAACTGCATGTGTAAGCAGGATAGTTAGAAAATAAACCACATTTTCAGGTAAAAAGAAAAAAAATATCTAGGGTATCTAGTTATATTCTTTACTGGCCCAGGTGCAAATCTTCATGGTTTACTGTAAAGTTTTGAAATTATATATGTTGTGACAAAAATCAGCTTACTTTACCAAACATATGTTATGTTAAAAACCACAGCTTTAAAGAACATCCCAACTCTTGTCTGTATTGTTTGTCATCCTTACCTGAACCCTCTCATTGTTTACTAAAAACACAAGAGGGGAAAAGAACAGATAATAGAGATAAATTTAAAAAAAATGTGAAGTAACCTTTTGCAAAGCATTTGTATTTTTGCATTACAGCTGAAAGAAAGTTTGTGGCCCTGAGGGTTTCACCTGTTAAACTCTGCTGATGAGGCATTCCTTCCACTCACTAAACCTTAAGCTCTTTGTAATAAATTCATTCTCAGTGACAGCAAAGCGCTGGTTGACCTAATGTAAAAATGAGCCAGTATGAATATCTCATTCAGGTGATGGCAGTGGGAACTGTGGCTGACCAAGAACAAGCCTACCATCAGTGCAGTATGTTGGCAGCGTGTTCTGCTCTGCACTAATGGAATCAGTGTTTTGGTTTCCGTGTCAGGGTGTAGTTTTCCATCACAAACAGGGTGAACCACATCCATATGAAGTGCTGCATATTTGAGGTTATTATTAAGCCTGGGCTTAGTGGTCCATGCTGGCACACTGACCCTCAGCTCTAGTATAAAGTTTTAGGACCCGGGACAGTGCAGCTGGAGACACTTACACTAGATAATGGTCATTTTACTTTTATTACTAACTACACACTATACTGTATTAGCTTTTCTTATTCTTCTTAAATGTGAGAATTAGTTGTTTCAGCTAGTTTGCCTGCTTAAGAAGATAAGCTAGTTTATGAAGTTTATTAGTAAACTGAAAAGGGTTTACTTTTTGTTCCAATGTTTTTCCATCCATCCACTGTTATTTATGGCAGATGATCATTTGTAACAAATTTGGGGGAAAAAAAATGATGTGGCGTGTTCCTAAGTTTAAAAGTGACACTGTAAAAGCTGATGCAGTCAATTAAGTTGTTTGTATATATATCAGAGGCTCAACTATGACTGTGAGTTCAGGTGTATGTGTTTCTGTGTGTACTCCAGGGCTCTGGCGTGCGACCAATGTGGTCCCACAGGCAACGAAAACCCTTTGGAGTGCAAGAAAATCTTATCTTTGGTCGCAATGGTGCACCAAACATTCTGTATGTCTATGCCTTGGACTTTTCTCTTCACTCATGTCTATCTGCAAACCCTGTGTTCTCTATCTACACTTGATCAAACTCATACTCAAGAAAGGCTGATGTCATGGTCAAAACCAATCAAAGACAGAGAAGGAGCAGGTCTCCACCTCTGATTGGCTGATTGTGTGTGTGTGTATGTGCGTGCAGCAGTAATGAGAACAGTGATTCAAGATGATGAGAAACAGATCATCAGATAATCATTGGTGTTGTCTTCACTGTATACCACAGATGTATTATAAGAACTGGATAGAGCACCGGCCCTTTGGCTCTGTTCATTCTTTGTGCGCAAGCGGATTTCATGAATACCGATGTCACGTTTGCTTCAGGCTTTAAACCATGGATTTGTAAATAAATGTCAAAACCAACGATAGTGATTACAGTAAGCTGAAAACTATAATGACGTAATTACAGGTTAGAATGATCAATGTATTGGTTCATTTAACTGACCGTGGCTGTTAGTTTATATAATTCCTGTAACAACATTACAGGAATTATGTTGTTTTCCTGACGCTTTTTGCTTGATTTTCCATTCACTGATATACTGTATGTTCATAATCAAAAATGTTGTAAAGTACAAAATGTTGCTGTCACAGAACTCAGGGATTTTATATATTATTGACCAAGAAAATATTGACAACAAGTACTTTTATGATGATTATAAAAACAATTCCATTGAATATGATTTTTGGTCTCATTGCTATGCTTTGTATTTTGGTTTATATTCGAAGTTCAAATTTCTAACTGTTTTTGTATAGGTGGTTTACAAATAAAGCTAACTTATCGTTATAATTACAATTTATGGTTAATATATTAATCCTAAAATATTAAAATAGTCAGGCCACAGATTCTACTACAGATTCTTTCACTTAACATCTTTATCTTCAACTCTAATTCATGTGTTCATCAAATTTATCAGTAACTTTATGAACCGATAGTGACGATAAGACAAGCAGCCTCCCCGGGGAATCGGTGGTGAAGTGACCATAACACCATCACAGCTCCACAGTCCACACCGTCAACTGCCCCGTGTTCACGATGTCGGTATGAATCCACACAGCAGCTCGTTAATACATCGATAATAAGTTTGAAAATAAATCCTAATGAGCGACGAATAAATAACTAAAACCTGTTTGGTTGTAATAATTAAAAAAATGTAAAAGCAAACCCATCATTGCCTTAATTTATTCACATTTCTCGTAAAGTTTTCACATCATACGGTTCCCTGACAGTTAGCGTACCCGAGATGGCCGCGCTTTGCTGTGCTCGTACACAGCTGTGACGTCACTCTGGGAAATCGAGGTGTCCTGTGAACAGTTTTATAGGCGTCTCTTTTACTATTTTATAAAGCAATTTTCCCATTGACCACCAATGGGAAAATTGCTTTTTGGGCGGCATGAGTATTTTTTGTTGCAGTACCATGAGTGGCCACCATGACAAAATTGTCTTCAAGGTGCTCTATCCAGTTCTTATAATACATCCATGCTGTATACCCATTACTACCATGTAGTACTACCATGCCTCTTCTATAGCATGTGTCATCTTATCTCACCATGTTTGCATATTAGCATATTGTGTTGTATGCACTTCTTCTACATTTGATGTTTAACGGCCACTTGCAAACAACATTACGGCCCTTGGGATTGGAATGTGGGTACAACCATGAGTCACTGCCTTCTTACACAGAGTCAGGTGTGACACCCAATCCATACCAGAAACCCGTCTGTTTCGGCTACTTCCTGTAACCGCTATTGTTTTACGACAATTGTGGTTGTCACCCACCATAAAACGAAAGAAGAAACTGTAATCCTAACTCTTAAGGCTGGTATACCTGGTACAGCACGCATGGACCCAACGCACATCGTGCACATGGCGCGATTTGCGTCATCTTCATCTACGCGGTAGATGGGAGTATAGGGGGAGTATTCACCAAACGGAAAAAACATTCCAACAACAGAAGAATTAGTTGCCAAGGATAATCATCCTAGCTTCGACCTGGCGACCCTCAAACCTACTGACACCCGGGCTGTCGGGTAGTGGACGACTCCACTGCCTGGACCTTCCAGCTGATGAGCCGCTCGAACCAGACATGTCCAAGAGCTGTAGCATCGTTCTTTTCTTATTTGGTAGGAATGCGTCCTATTCCCTGCGTCCAGACTTGTACCGCCACCCGATGGTGAAGTCAGATACTACAGGACCCTGACGCGAGTATACCAGGGTCCGCGATATGAGACACGCAATGTGAAGTGCACTTTGGCATGCACGGCATGTGCGTGGAAGTACACCAGGGCCTTTACTCTAACCCTTAACATTTATAAGAAGTACTAAACAAAATGTAACATTATTACATTATTTTATTTAAAATCTCTCAAACTCCTGTAAATTGTTTTGACATGAAGTAATTACACTTCACACATGCATAGAGCAAACTGAGTTTCCTACACAAATTGGGTTGCAACCAGGTGTACTCGTCACATGACTGCGTGCACTGCATAGTAACGTCTGTGCCATGATGGTACGAGACAAATAAACATATTGTTACACCCTTAGTATAACACACTGTGCAGAAAACTCCAGAGAGATATAATTAATGTCCCAGACCAACAAAAAACAGATGTAATTCTGTTCATAAAGAGGCCACCATGAAGACTCTACCCATGTATTACTGGGAAACAATTTTCCCCAGGCACTGCTACAAACATATTTCTTTTAACAAGAATTTCTAGAATGATCGTTCTCCCATTTTTTACCTAGTGAAACACGTAGCAGGGGAAATTACACCAGCGGTGAATAAAGATATTCACTAAAAAGTATTGCAGCAGGTATTATCGGAAAGTCAAACTGCCTCTCGGAAAGACATTACTCATGCTTAATTCTGCTGCAGTTGGAGCTGGCACGAGTCCTCGAAAGAGCAGGGGAACATGTGCTGTAAGTGACAAAGAGAGAGGAGGAGAGGTAATGGAGAGCATGAGATTTCACTCGTATCCCACGCCGCCAAATGCTTCATTTGCACACCACTTAAAAGAGTTTTTTTGTGAAAACAGATGAACCATCAGTTGAAAGCAGTTCTCCTTCTGAATAAAGACAATTTGTGCATTTGCATTTGTGTGATTTATATGTAGGTTTCTGTCAAATGTATCAATCACTTGGTCTGATTTAGCTTAAAGCATTGTTGAAGCTGATGTCAGTGAAATACTTGAATTAAAATGTGTTTACTATCTCTACATTCGGACGGATGTTTGATTGGTGGGCATGGCTGACCTATGTCCTCAAGTCCCACCTGAACATCTCACCTGCCATTCCTCATCTCATCAAGTCTCCACTTCTGTTCTGCTTAAATACCCACCTCTCAGCTCCATTCTTCGCAGGATTATTTATTGGTTAGAGTCCGTTTCTGTGGATCTATCAGTTACACAGGTCTCATCTTTGGTCCAGTTCTTGGATTCTGTTCAATCACCACACTTCACTTGACATCGTCTCACGTCCTGCTCATCCTGACACGCCACTGCTTCTGCCACAGCCACTTTAGTTTGCTCTCAACAATATTATTTTGCAATAAACTCTCCAAACGTGGTCAGTCTGCATCATCTGTATTCATCACCTTGAGTCTCATAAATTCAACACCCTTATTACTGCAGCTATAAGCCGAATGGGGGCCGTTCAGATGTAACATCTAAAATAATGTGACAATAATGTGCAACCTACTATGCAACAAAAACTTGTGCACATTTGATGTTTGTCCTCAGACCAAACATCTGAGGACATGAGTGAAAGGAGGCAGTTTGAAGCACTTTATTTTGCCTCCTCAATTCACTTACCTAAGGGAAAAACTCAAAAAGAGAGACTAATAGATTTCCAACTCTACAAATCAGCCAAGTGAAAATGTTGTAAAGCTCCGTGGTTCCTTCTTATCTTGCCCTGTAGTGCACTTCTTTTTAATTAGAAAAAGGTGAGATATCCTATTGCCAAGGAAAACGGACATATTTCAACAAATGTGCACTACTAGCAGTTACTGTCACTTTTAGTGGTGAGAGTGCTTGGCACTCATTTCCATTTATAATATTATTTAAGCATGCAAAATACAGCTGGCTACATTTGAACAACCCCTACGGCTTCTACGTTAAGTGTGCTTTACATTTCCCCAAACACAAAAATGAGCAGTAACAGCTACAAGCATGCGAGCCAGTTCTCCAGCTCTTTGTTTTTGGTCACTCTGACTAACATGATGACTCACTCTTTAATAGAGAAGCAGGTCTCTGTGAGGTTCACTTAAAACTGTAAAATCACAAGTTCCTGCAACAGTCTCTCACAGTATGAGGTCATTGTGAGCAAAGATCCTATGGGACAAATCAAGAAAGCGGCATCATAATAGGTTACATTTGTATTAACTTCCCTCTGAATCTCTGCTTTTTTATGTCTTAACCAAAGAAACAAAGGGAAATTCTGTGTAACCATCTGCAGTCGCTGTATTTTGTTGGCATTCAAAGGAATATATTTTACTGTTATCACAACAGTATTATTTTCCTTTTCAGGGCGGGACAGGTTAAAGTCTGTGTGAGTGAAACCAGTAGGTTTCTGTCTGCAGGCCTATCTTAATCATCTAAGGGAACCTAAAGCAGGGGGCTGTACCCAAATCTACAGACTCTTGTCAGAGTTCATTTACCCAAAACCTCCTCCTCGCAATGTATTCCAGATGTTCTGTAGACGAAAGTGAATTTTTTAGGGCTGGAGGGGTGCTGGTGTTCGGGGGAGTTGTCCTTTTTTTTGCACAGCATGAATAATCTATGTTTGTCATATAGGACTCTTACACCCGGCACAACTCCAATGCCGTGCTGAGACATTTTGTCCTCAGTGTTTTGAACAAGGTCTAAAACTATGCGATAATTTACATTTGCAATAAATGCAAATGTGCAGTTACAACCGTTTAGTTTCATGTAAGAGCACGTCAACACAGAGTACACTTTTGCCAACTTACTTCAAGTAAGAGCCAGTGTGGAAATTATTCCAAGTCTAATGAAGTTCTGACTTGTACATATTTGGCACATGAACATCCACAATTCTCTGAACCCTCACATTTAAATAATAGGTCATGCAAACAAGCAGAGGGGGTGTTTCAGATCTAGCGACTGTGTGTGGTCTGGAACGTTTACAGGAATAACCTGTGATATAATGACTGGAAGAAATACAGCATACTGCTCTTTATTTTCAATAAATAATAAATCCTTTTCTCCGCAGGCCAAATTCAAAAAAGACATCAGCCTAGTGTTCCTCTTGGCTCATAATTAGATGACACCCACCATGAGAGATAATCAGACAAGTGGTATTAAAAGAGAAACAACGCATGAAATGTAATTGATCTTCTTCCAATTGTACAAAATGTACTTCCACAGTACAAAATGTGCGCTTGAACACTGCATGCATCTGTAAGTGTGCCTTTGCTTTTACTCCTGGTTTATTTTCCTTGCAGATATGAATGAGGCTAATGGGAGGAATTAGTGTTCCACCGTGAACCTTCGTGACCCCTCATCAGATCCACTGAGGCATCCCTCAAACCGCCACCATCCTCACACCCGTCTGACTTCTAGCTGTAAATCATGGTTTCATACTCATCGCTCTGTTGCCTGACTCGTTCAGCGCAGGACCGACTGCCGACTCGCTGTTTGCTTTCCTACCTGGTAGCAGCACACGACAGCTACTGCACGAGACATTGGCAGCAGATGTGGCTAGGCCCCGCAAAAATAAACTACCCGAAGACGATGCCGTCCGCAGAAGCTAAATATTGACTTAGAGACCTGTAATCAGATTCACACACATGACAGAATGGAAATAAACAGCAACGTTTGGCCGTGTCGCCTCCGCCGACCCTCCCACCACAACACAGGAAAACCAGCACGCTGGGAAAAACCAGCCGCCTGGGGCTCTCGGCTCAGCCGATCTCGTAATGAGAAGTGGCCGATGATGCCAAGGGGTGGGAATAAGAAAATTGGAGACATATTATGATGTGTAATTACTTGGGTGACACTACTGCTTCCTACCAGTTCTGAAATCAATCTTTGCTGATAATTTTGGAGTGGAATGTTCTCCAACTACAAAAATCAAAAAAATTTGAAAAAAAATTATTCAAACTAACTTTTGAAGATAAATTAGTACAAGTTTTAGATTTGGCTCTAAAAATTAAAAGAAAAAAGAAAAGAAAAACAAGTGAAAACTGTTTCCATGATGGATTCTGTGTTTAGTTGGAGTATTCATGTATTTGATCAAAACTAGTGTAGCCTGTTTAAGAGATAACCTTTCACCACATCTGTTTATAAGATCGATGTTAATCCAGGCATCTGTTTGTGCTCCCTAGTCACAGTGCTGGATCGTCTTCTACAAAGAGAGAGAAAAAACATTAAGCCTGCATTCTCTGAGCTCTATAAATTAAGGCTCTAAATATAAGACCTTCATGTGGTTGGAATCTGGAGATTAAACAATGGTCGTAAATCAGGCGCATCTGGGGTGCAATAAATCTGTCATTCTATCTTTGGGCTTATTTCGCTCTGGGTCCCATTTACCCGAAGAGCTCTCAGTGCAGATAGAGGAATCATTTTGCATTGTTCATCCATGAAAATCTTCTTCTTCTTTTTTTTGTGACGGATCATCATGGATTTTGAATCAAATTGTCCATAAATGTCATTATTAAGATAACTGGCATTTGGTTTCAAAATAAAAGGTTTTACTTCCATGATCAGCCCAATGGCGTTTCAGCCGTGACTCAAGTTTCATCACTTGAACCAAAAACCTGTAGCAAATATCACTGTGCATGTTATATTGTGGCCTTATTTGGCCAGATTGATTTCTCGACTGTGAATTAGGACTGTACCTGCTGCCAAACCTGTAAAAACGAAGAATCAAAAGAAGCCATGTGTTTCCTGTCCTATTTTAAAGACTGCTGGAGACATTGTATTATAACATCGCTGAAAAACTTTGCTCAAGCTGTAGTCTTTATTACATTATTATTTCTCTCCCTGTCTCCCTGGCTTACTTGCTGCAGATGTTTTGGAATTGATTCTGTATTAAGTTATGCACCAAGCCATGTGTTATTCATTCGCTCTATTTGTTTTGTTTTCTCTGAATTGAACACATTAGGATCTTTCATCATTTGCCAGTGGACCAAACTGAAGAGGGTTATGAATGTTTCGGTGCAGTAACGCTTTCAGCCACACTTTCTTCTGTGAGCTTGTCAATCTGTACAAGTACTGTAAGTCGACATTGAAGTGAACAACCTGTTCATTTTACCACCAAAAAAAGAGGCAGTTGAATAAAAAGCTGTAATTATATCACACCAAAGGTGCGCTCTAGGTTTTAAAGTCAACTGTGCACACACATGCATGAACACCAGGAACAGTAAACACATTGTCTCTACTTGTAAATGCAAGCAACAAGAATTTAGACTACATTAAAAATGTGTCCACTGTGATGTTTTATGTGTTTCAAGCAGGTTTCAAGTCTCTGCAAGTGGATTTGGATTCTGTGGTGACATGAACTGAAGCTACTGGCTGCCTGGAAGCTACAATAGGGCAAATACAAGAATGTGTAGAATGCTATTGGAAAATTGATGGGTATTTTTTTTTAAGATGCTTTAAGTACTTCCAACGTGTATGCTTTATTATTTCCAGCCAGCATCAGTTATCTGACAAAAGATTTGAATCATGAAACTCTAAGGGGGTTGCCCTTATTTGTCCACAAAGGTCTGTTTGTGGACAGACACAAGTAAGTCATTGAAGCAACTTAGACACAGTCTGTTGCCAAGATAACACACACACACACACACACACACACAGTGATGGGAAACATATGTGATGGATCTTCATACGTTTTGATTGCAGGAGGAAACCAGACATCATATTTTAATTCAAGTGTATTTAGGTCTTTTAAGGTTTTTAAATATCCTGAATGATATAAACATACATTGACGTAGCTATATGTGAAAAAGATCACAAGAACAAGAATATTTTCCAATCAGTTGTTAACTTATAACAATCCCAGCCCAAAGGTCAGGTATTCAAATTCGACTCACAGGATCAAGGTTTGCGTCTCAACAGTGCGAAGCCTCCACCTCACCTTTTTGTAAATGTTGTCCATGAGGCAGAATTTGTATATCACAGTTTGAGGTAACACAGAGACTCTGTGACTTTGATTTTAAAAAGTCGAAATAGACGTTATTGGGATTCATAAATATTTTTATCTTAAACATGACATTATGATGTAAAAGTGATTGCACCATTAAATAGCAATACATCATCTTTGTTGTACTGGACTATAAGGTTTATTTTCACTATGATATTCTTCATTCCATTAATTTTCTACTGCTTTACCCTCCACATGAGGGTCAAGGGGGTTGCTGGGCGGGGTAGATTGCCAGTCCATCACAGGGCACATTCACACACTATGATATTCCTTTAATGCCCAAATGTTTATCTTCTATCAACTAGGTTTTACACATGGGCATGCTGATGATGCTACAACACCAGCTCCAGTTTCTTTCTATAAGTAGTCAAATCTCCACCAGGTGATACATGTTCATAAATATATTAAATATCTCAAGCATTACAACCCGTAGCAGTAACAATAAAAAGTTTCATGAAGAGTAATTTTGTATACATTTCATTTTAGCCATCACAGCATATGACCACAAGACCAACAGACGCTCAAGTGTGATGATGATGATAGTGTATAGTAGAAATTGAAACACAGCGTCTCAAGAGCACAGTCTGACTAAGACCCCGGGTAAGATGGCAGCCATATAGCTCCATCTGTGTGTGGGAATGTATTTGACATTTCCTTTCTAGCCTGTAATTGTCGGATGCCAGGATAAACTGTCCAGCTCTGACCAAAATCTTTTTCCGCTGCCGTCTGGACCATTCACAATTAGTCCCCCTTCAATGCCTGCACATTTTTGGCCTCACTTCACAGGAGAGGAGATAGTGGCACAGATGACGCCAAAGGTAATCACAGGAACTCAAACGAGCCCCTGCTATTAGTGCTCGTATCCAGACTGATAAGTTGGACAAAATGCACAGTGCTTTGAGGAGGAGATTTTATTTCAGGCCGGGCTAATTGCCACTGATTGTCGGGGAGATTGGTGGATCGTCGTCTAATCAAGATGGCAGCTAATTGATCAAACCCACGGCTGGTCCTTTGAATGTGGGCCTGTTCCCTCTAAGTTAAACAATGCTATCACAATATATACAATATGCCTATCAAGGACCATTCTATGAGAATATTTGTATATTATATTTATCTATTGTATATATATTTATCTAACAGAACTTTAATGAACTTTTTTAACTAACAAATTGTCCAAACACAATCCGTTCAAATATATATCTCAGCCTGTATTCAGTTAATACCACAATAAAGCATAGTGTGCGTTTGGAAATGAGCTCGCTTGTCTCTCTGTCATGAACGGAAGTCAGTGGGAGCAGCTTGAAAAAGTGTATCATAATGACTCAATTGTGTGAGTGCGTTTAAACGACGGCGTGGCCTGCTGCAGCACACAAACAGACATGCATTGTGTGAAGGACTCACCAGGTTCTGCTTGTCACTGGGGAGCAGAGGTTGAGAAGTATCAAACCAATCCTGTATGTTGAGGTTGTACATTTCTGCAAAGCACAGATACGCATGAGTTCCTATTTCTGAAACAAAATCGGATGCTAATCAACATAATATTGGTTTATGCTCATGGCACTTCTGGCAAAGATGAGGAAACCCGTGTGATGATAAGTATTTCCTAGTCATAAATGTGGTGATTGATTTAGGGACAAAAAGGCACCTGCAAGGGTTAGGAAGTGGCTGTGGTTGTTTTTACCGCTGTTAGCATCCTCCCCCTAAAAGTAGTGTGTCACACTAACATAAAAACACACTAGGACACCACAACATTTGGTGTCAACCTGGTCCTGAACTGTGGTATGCTGCTTAATATGTTGTCTGACTTGGCTCCTTGTCACTCACTCACTGTGTTACACTATGTTCTGTCACAGATAAAATACACAAAAGTGCTACTGTGTCACTTTCCAAATATTACGACCGAGTATTAGGGCCAAACTAAACTTTGTTTTTTTAAATCTTTTGAGAAAAAAGTCAGAATATTATGAGAATAAAGTCATAATCTTTCAAGAATGAAGTGGTAATATTATGAGATTAAAGTCATTCAATTATTATTCAAGCAAAATCTCAGATGATCAGCGAAAATGTGCGTCAAGATGAGAAAAGTGGAGCATTTTGTGAAGTTACATTTTGATTTCAATACTTAATTTTTGTGTCACATCAGCACCGCTTTATCTTTAGCATAAGGACTTAAATCCTCGTATTGTGGAGGAGGAAATGGCTGATAGTGGTCAACTGCAGGCTATTGCTGGTTACATCTGCGTTTTGTTGCTAGTTAATAATAATACAATAGATAATGATAAAAATAAATTTCGTAATATTACAACTTTATTCTCATAATATTACAACTTTATTCACGAAAGACTGCTTTTTTCCCTCCAGTTTGGCCCTAATATATTGATGTGACACATGAAACTATGTTAAAATATAACATTCAGTGTTTCTTTTAGAACAGTATACATACATATCCAGTTCTCACATTGGGATCTTAAATTGGACAAGAATGAACATTCCATATCCAACAGCTGGATGGATCAGGACTGTATGTTCAAACAGATTACAAAAACTTTCCACATGTTATTCCATATTTCCACAAAGTATAAGATGACGATACAAAATGACTTGCAATGTCATTTATTTCCCCTTTATTCAAAAACACTTGTTGAAATAGACTTGCTATTATCCATTTCTGATTTCCTCTAAAATAATCTGTAGATAACAAGTACTTACAAATGTATTTACAATATACTTTATTGTTCACTCCGTTCCCCAAAAGTTCCCGAAAACTAACAGTACAATTAATTTATTTTTTCATCTAAAAATGACTGTTTATTGTACTGTAAGTATTTACATGTACTGTTCTTACCATGAAAGTACACAGTAAGTCTGGAAGAATTACACAATACATGTTGAGCATTTACACTGTAAGTCACAGGCTGATTTATTGACAATTAATAATTAATAGTAAACAAAGAAAAGCTTAAGATGGTGGGAAAGTTAAATTAAACAAATTAAATTAAATTCATTTGTATGCTTTTTTTTCTTAAACCAAAGTATTAAATACACAGAATGTAATTTCAGGGGTCTCTCAGTTTGAGGACATCACTAGCAGTGTGTGATCATGAGCTTCTGCTCACATCCAGGTGAAGTGACAGACACTTGTTGTGTTTTGTATTACAGCTTTCTTGTATAGGCCTCACAGCAATCAGCTGTTTTAAAAAGGGTGACATGACAAAATGACTTCTCTCCACACCCCACCTCAGCTGTGGCTGCTGCTGCAGCAAAGGCTTGCAGCTCATCATTGCCTCTATCTGTTATATGTGTCACAAATACACCATTTCCTGTACCCATTTCAAAATTAAAGCACACTAATGTTTCTCTTTTTTTTCAACAAGGCTTTTATTGTGAAATATATGCCTTACCAGTTGTTACATGTTATTGTGTTTAAAAAGTTTATATTTCATGGCAATTCTGAACCCTATGTAAAACATAACAGCTTAAAGCAGATGTTATCAAAAAGGGATGAATGAAAGGGTCGATCCATAGAACTATGGCTTGCGTGTTGGAGACATTTATGCTAATGTAAGTACACTACTCAACAAATATATAACATCATCCTTATTGTCACATGATATTTTAATGTAGAAATATTACATATTATATCTTTAAACACGTTAAAATCTGGACCAGATAATCATGCTACATGGAAACCCCACTTGTCATGTGTTGGATATATTTGTCTGAACCAAGTTTCTGACAATGCAGTGTTAGTTTTTAACACACAAATGTATGTAATTATGTGCATAAATGTGACCTGTGCCTAGATCTCTGACTTCATGCTTCCTCGTGGCATTTACTAACATTTATAACTTGCGAAGTTGCTAAGCATTTGGTCCATCAGCAAAAACTCTTCCTGGTTTTCCTGCTGGTTTGTCACTAGCTGAGTGTGAAGCAGCTGCTGGGAAACAGAGGTGAGCCACAGAGGTCAAATATCTTCCTTCAGTGACACTTCTTCTGAGAGAACCACTGTCTTCAAACTTTGTCCAGTTGTTTATAGTTTGTATCTTGAGTGTGTCAGTTGTGTTGTTGTTTTTTTTGTAATTGTATCCTTTTCATTTTTCTATGAAGTTTGGCTCAAAGGAAATTCGTCACTGGGCTCTGAAGGAATAATGTGAAACAGAAATCTTTCAATACTGCCAAATACAAGGAATAGCCAGTACTTTTCAAAATATTTTCAAAATGTTTAATTTGCAAATTCTAACTCAATAAAAAAAAATCAACTGTCTCTAAGCTAAATATGTTCAACAAGTGTGTTTCCAATCTAGTTTGTTTGAGTAAGCAATAACTTAAAAACTGCATTGGCACATTCTAGGCCACTTGTGCCATGAAATTATGTAGTGAATGAATTTCTCATGGTCAAGCTGGCAGTATAGGCTGTGCAGGGATGTCTATATGTACCATACCCAGCAATGCTTTCCAGTGGCATCTTTAATAGCAGCCTGGATGACCACAACTCTGCAAAATGGAATTGTAAAGGGAAAACACATTTGGCAGCAAAACTATTTAGACGGAATGCCTCAAATGCCTTAAAAATAACTATGTATAATAACTAATAATGTGCTTACTGTCATTAGGGGTTATAAGGAAACATAACCAGAGGAGCTGTATTTGTTGCCCCCTCTGTTTAAGGTTAATGTACCTATACAAAATATATTAAGGAAAACAAAATGATTGACCAAGACACGTGATTTTGGGTGACCAAAAACAGAACAAAGGGGATCCAAACAGGGAGTCCATGTCACTTTGTTATTTTAAATTTACACGGTGGGAAAAATCACAACCCCCCGACTTTAATGAAGGAACTCAACAAAATCCTAACAAAGTTTCCTTTATGGAAGAACAGATGTCCTTTGTGTGTCCGGCCGCTGAGTTCTGTGTTTCCGTAGCCCTGTGCTCTCCACCCTTTATTCCTGAGCTGACATGTGCTGGATAGGATTTCTCGTCTCTCATGATGTTTCTATGAGAGCATCATAAAAAGGTATGTTTTTAATTCTCCACAAGCAGCTCAACACAACAACAGAAGACAATACCTTTCTCTGCAATTCATTGGGTTGAAGATCAGTTAAAAGTGAACAATGTGCTGATTGGTAGCAAACACAAAGGGGGTGTGACTTTTATTAAACGTGTAGGTATTTAGGTATCAAGTATTAAACAATTAAAAATGACACAAGAAAATGGTGATGCATGAAAAAAGAAAATGTGGGTTTGTCGATCAGTATGCAACACCAACAGAAAAGCAGGTGTACGTATAGGTTTGTGTTTCTGGGATTTATCTGCCTTTGAAGTTGAAGGTTTTTTTAGTTTGATTAATGTATCACAATCCAATTAACTCCATTCAATATGACTGGATGGTGTTTGTACAGGCCTGTCCGTTCCACAGCTGACTGACATTTTTCATTTTTGTGGCAATGCATTAATTAAATGGTTTGGTGTGTGAAGAGGATTTTGAGCAATACAGCAAAGCACAGGTTGTGTTTATTCCTACAGGGCTACAGACACCTGCTTTTTTTCTTCATTTATTGATGTTTATTAGGTCATTGAGAATCTTTTAAAAATCAGAAACAAATTACAGACTATATAGCATATTTTGTCTGTCTTTCTGTTATCCCCTCCCTCCCTCCCTCCCTCCCTTCTTTCATTCCTCCTGCATCTCTTTGCTCCTCCTCTCTTATTGACTGTCAGAGACATGTCTGTGGTTCTGTGGGATCCTCCCATGTAAACAGGTGTGTTTTACCACATTATGCTGCCTAAATCCCACAATTTGTCACTTTCACAAGTCAGTTATTGTTTTGTGGCCTGCAAGGTGCTGGCAAAGGTAGTTTAAGGGAAAACCTCAGGCAATGTAAGGTGAGAGATGGACGAGATGTGGTTGTGGGCTCGTGCAGTTTTTTTGTAGGTGTGCCGGAGGTAGAAATCACCACATAGTAACTACTACAGCCTTCATCGTCTTACACGGCAGACCGAGTTTTGGTTTGACAAACGTTTACCTCAACTTTGTAAGCGATGGTCACTGGCAGACACATCACATCCTGAACTTGGCATCTAACTGCTCTGAACCACAAACCAACCATTCATTAGCAGTGCATGAAAGGTTAATATGCAATGTGCAGTGGAGCTACAGTCTTATGCAACCTTCTACTCCATACTGAATACCTCGGAAATTACAGTACGAAGAAAAAGTGTTGGAAATACAAGACAAAATCAATCTCACACACAAATTTTGTCTACAAACATCAGTTATGGTGCCCAAGTATATAGAAACTTGAAAGAAACTACTAGTTGTGACTTATTATACATTACAGAAACAAAGAGCAGAGGTAATGTTGGAGCTGACCTCATTCACTGTCATGTTAGTGAATATTTCACTGATTTAGGATCTCTGCTGTTTGTACTTGTAACAGCTTGTCAGATAATCTGCTGTTGCATCTTGAAACTCTGGTGTGGGTCTGATGGTACTTGAGGTTTCAAATGTACAGGGGATGGCCAAACACTGAGTGACACTGAACATGGTTGTATTTCGTAAAATGCGCATTATTTTAATTACATTAAAAAAGATCTAAATTAAATTTGTATTGCTCATGACGTGAGATCAGTGGTGACTTTATTGTATTTTAAGGCATGGTGTGTAACTTTAAAATATAAACAAACGTCCACTACATTCAAACCAATTCACCGAGTGTGCTTCTCAGTATAGCAGCGTTTCGTTCTCGTGTCTCCTGTGACACACAGTGATGTATTTTAAGTCACAGCTGAGGAGGCAAGGTGGAGGCCCAACAACTACTTAGCTCTAGTAAAGTGAGACAGCTGTTATTGATCTATGACTGAAAATGCCAAGAATCGTCCCAGAAAAGTATCAGAAGCGTAATGTGCAGCTAAAGATAAACCTCAACATTCAGTGTCATTTCACAATCTTCATTCATCTTCATTCATCATCACAATCACAATGTAAGCTTATATATTGAAAATGTGTCCTCCACTAATAGAATGCAAAGACAATCACACACTCCCATAAACATCTGCATGTGTCAGTCAGAGCTGCTGCTGTTTCTGTACCACGCAGTCTGTAAAACTTCATTTACACATAACTTACTGAAGTACAATAGGAGGAGTAGTAGGTAGAGAGAAATGGCAATGCTTTGGTAATTATTCAGTTTTCACAGGCCAACAAAAGACAACATTTCTGTACTGGAGCTGAACAAGGTCATCAAATGCTTCACTTTTCAGCAAAATACTCATTCAGACATATAGCCAAGAGCTAAATTACACTTTACCTTCTCTGCCATCTACTTTAATCTTATACTTTACTGCAATTCAACCATTTGTTTTTATGACCAGATGAAACATGCCATCAAAACCTCCACAGACCCAGATTAGACCTGGTACTGTTGAACATGAAGGGAATTCAGGATTTTATGAAACATAAAAGTGAAAACAGGATAAAATCAAAGGGTCAACAAGTCATCCAAGTCAAATAGGTGCTACAAAGTCCTGAGATGGTCCTCATGCACATCTGTGAGTATTGTGTAACAGGACAGACAGACAGACACATTTGACAGCTTTTGTTATATGTATTGGTGATATGTTGGTTCATATTGATTGATTCGATGGGTCATTGTTGTGACAGCTTAGCGACTCAAGTGGTTTTGTGGTTCTTGATTCAGTTTCAGAACCAAAAGCTCATGTGAAAATACTCTCAGAAAGGATTTAGCTGACAAAGATGTGCAGTTGACTTTGTCATCTGTGCATATGTGCACACAGGGTACACACACACACACACACACACACACACACACGCGCGCTCGCCCACACACTTCTCCCATTACTTGTCTGTTGTCTTTCCACAGCTCATGTTCGCCAGATGCACTGAGAAGCAGATGAGAAAATGATAACGACAGAAAGCAGGGGTGGGGGGGGGACGGTGCTGACTCTGAACCACTGAAGAAAAGACTGAGAAAAAAAGTCAGAGACACGGGAGGGGGGAAGTGTGAATATGAAGGTTCACGCATGCAAAGAAGAAGATAGGGGAGAGGGAGAGGGAGGAGGAGCAAATATTACTTATTGTGTCAGTCAATGAGGTGATTAATCAACTGAAAAGGCGAAATACACAATTCCACCAAAAACTCACTGGTTTCTTCCTCTCAAATACACAGATGTAATAGTTCCATGTGAGTTGGACTAGTATCATTAGCATTTTAACTTGTATTGTCAAATGTCAGTTTCAAATTGGTACTGGTGATTAAGTAATGCATAAATTGCTATTGAAAAAGTCACATTTGTATAGTTTAGGGAAAATTTGAAATGAACAATATATTTACATCATTTTTTGTTCAGGTCAATACTGATCATATGAGAACTGGTGTCATACAGGAACTGGATTTTAATGTCCTAACTAAATTGTAAAACTATGTATGGTAACAACTGTACTTCTAGCAAAAGGGATGTGACCATCAACCATGTTTCAACCTCATGTACCTGAAATTGTGTCCCACTTTGCTTCACACACACACACACACACACACACACACCGCCTCTCGTACGTGGTGGAGGGTCAAAGCAGAATGCAGAAAAAGCCCAGGAGCCTCCTTGAGATATCTTGGGAATGCAGAACATGGCCGACAAATGAAGACACAGCTGCACTCGTCTGAGAGCTCCAAGTCTCTCAGGAACGCAGAGTTATGAGGCCGCTCACACACGACTGTGTTTGCTTAGTCTCTGACACGGAAAGACAACCAACACGAGGGATGGGAAAAGGGAGAGAAATGAGGGAGGGAAGGGGGTGAGACGAGGGCGGTTGGGTGAAAGACGTATAGGGAAGTATACGTCAAGGTTAGCACAAATACAGATCCAAAAAAGACAAATCCTGAAAGGAGGTTTCAGTGAAGACTCTCTCTCTGCCGGCCTTCCAACATATGAACAGCCTAAGAGGAAGTCAAAGTGTACAGTTCTTTAAGTTCTCTTTACATGAACATGGATTTAAGGTTGTTTGGACTATTATTATCAGCTGATCCTTCTATGTTTGCGATTAATCGTTGTTTGGTCCATAAAATGCCCCCAAAAAATATTGATCAATGTTGCACTAATACTGAAATTCTCAAATGTCTTGTTTTATCCACAACCCAAAAGATACGGACACATTCATCATTATTATCATTATTATTATTATTATTATTATCATACTCCTGATTTTTAAAGGAAACCTTTTCCTGGATCTTAGGTCAATATTTAAAGCGACATTTATACACCAACAATCCAAGTCTAACCTTATGAGTAGAAAGGACCGCCTCTTTATGGGGGTCTGGCTCCCGATTGGATTGCGTTTCGTGGGATAATGGAAAAGTTTCTCTGAGAATCAGAGCCCTGAGACTGAATGGCCCATGTCAGTGATCAGTAATAGCTGTCAGAATAAAGAATTTACAACTATTAACTACGAAGACAGATTTTAACAAAACTTGATATAAGGATAGATTCATTGCACTCAGCTTCTGTTTCCTTGGCCTCACCTTTGATTCTCAAGTTACAAGCAAAAAATTCCTTTATGCGAGTAAACCTTTTATTTTCAGCCGTCTGTAATGAGAGTTCATGCTGCAGCCTTATTTAAAGATATTATTTTGTTTCTTCCAATGGGTGGGACTGCCTTGGAGTTGAAAGAGCACACATTAGTGTTCCCGTCCCTTCCTTTTTAGATTTTACTGTTCTGACTTATTTCCTGTGTGAGTACAGTGAGATTCATGCTCACTGCTTAATGTATCTTTAAGACAAAAATGATGTTGTCAATAATAAACTGTAACTGTGATACGTACCATCTAAGCAAGCTGACTTTCATATCACCTCGAAACTGTGGCTTCATGGAAGCTCGCACAAACTATAGAAAAGGGCTTCATCAGCGTTTAAAATTTACATTTCCAAATAAGACAGCTTCATCCAAAAAGTGTCAGTCACTGCTCCTGGTCGGAGGCCTGCTGGTGTCAATTTAAGGTCTATAAAGCAACACACACACACACACACATACACAGTTAAAACAGCTGTTAAAGCTAAACCTGAGTTAGTGAAGGCAACAAGTTCATTTGGAGACAGAGGTTCTCTTTGAAGTCCTGTCACTTGGTCAGTGAGCCAACACTGTCGTGGGCTGAGGAAGATTTATGACCTTGCCGACTCACTTCTGCTTCCCCACAGCTGCACTTTGACAGCAGGAACAAAAAACACTGCGGCGTGTTATGTGTTCAAAGCACACGGATCCACACAACCCTAACACTGGTGTACAACTACCTGTACACACAATCAATAATGAAATCAATAAACCCCATATTTATATTCTATACCTTATAGTTTATATGTAGGATATGAATGTTTTGTCATGATCCAACTGACAAACTCACTATTTGCCTTCATGTAGTGGTAGACTGGATCTCAGAGAAAGGCAGTCAAAGATAATTTGGTGAGCTACTGTCTCCTAGTGGCCATGGGTAGGTACACCTTCTTAAAAATATACAGTATACTGAGATTTTAATGTATTCTTGTACATTTGGACAAAACATCAATATATATATATATATATAAAAAAAATCCCAATCTGCTCTCAAAATCCCAAATATAAAGTAATTATCATTTATTTCTATTTGTTATGTGTTAATTCACAGGGGTTTTTTGAGCATATGTTTTTTTTTATCTTTTTGTAGTTTTCTTTTAATATTTAGTATTTTTATTTAGTCTTTTCTTTACCTCTTATCTATGTTTTTTCTATAATCTTTAATTATTTTTTATATTGCTCTGTAAAAAGCGTAAACACGTTTGGAATGCTACAATCTTAATTTCACTGCAATGTAATACTTTTTTTAATAACACTAAAATATTCTATTCTCATCGCATGTCCTGTCTTCTGTCTCTGATACTTCTTCATGTTTTACTATGACCAGTCTGAGTTAGATGTCTGTTGTAGTATTGTATTGTATGCCGTTCACTGTGAGCATGTTTAATTTTTAACTTACATACCTTACAAGAGGAACATATTCAGTATGTGATCAATTATTTTGATAATCATTTCATGTCCACATCATTTTGGAGCACGCTCTGTATGTGAATACTTGTGGGTTTGGAACTGTTGATGTTGGTCGGTTTCCTTCACAGTTGTAGCAAATATTCACATTTGAGAGCCAAAAAAAAGATTATTGAAAGGATAAAGCACTTTGAAGTACTACAACTGTTCTGTTGCTCATCAAACTTCAAGTTTTCCTTACAGTTATATTACCACATTTAAAATGATTTCTGTAGAAAACTCTATATTCTTATTTCATTCACTATACTGTATCACGGCAGCACTTAAAAGCCATCAATTATTTCCTGCTGCCAAGATGAAACCAGAGCACCACAAAGTCAAACATAGTACTGGTTAAATTCAGAAAATAAGGCCAGCGTTACACAGTTTTAAGGTGTCTGCTCATTCTCTGCTCTGTGGCAGTGGAGCAACTGGATAACAACACAAGTCCCTTCCTTCTTATAAAGCCATCTTTGTGACTTCTCGCTTAGATCCAGCTTTAATGTTTATACGGTCTTCATAGAGATACTATAATATTACCTCATAATGGCTAGTGTGTGAAATCTTTTTCACCATGTTCACTTTCCATGACATTTTTTTTTTTTCCTTCCACTGTGTCTTATCTGGCAACCCAGGGTGTCAGACTATCACTGGCTCTGGAACTAGCAGGGGGCGGGTTCACACAGGTCAAAACACAAACAGCCTCTCAGTAGGGCTGATCAACAATCACTTTCAAATCTAAATTGCAAAGGTCCGCCTAACTAGTTTGACTTTCCTGCCGCAGTGAGTTGTGTGGAGATGATAGACTTGATCAGCATTGTTTGAAAGTCTTTCACAGTGTTTGAATGTAACATATTTGTTTTCATTTAAAGGGTACTCACTATAGTTTGGAATAAAGGGAGACACATAGTAGAGAGATACTGTTGGTAAGTAGGTAGGTAGGTCAGTGGTGGATATCCAGGTAGACAGGTAGATAGGTAGTAGGCAGCAGTTAGGTAGGTGTAAGCAGGTAGGTAGGTAGGTAGGTAGGTAGAGTATATACTGTAGGTAGTCAGGTAAGTAAGTAGGTAGGTAGGTAGGCAGGTTTATATGTAGTTAGGTTGATATGCATTTAGTAGGTAGTAAGGTAAGTAAGTAGGTAGGTAGGTAGGTAGAGTATATACTGTAGGTAGTAAGGTAGGTAGGTAGGTAGATAGGTAGGTAGAGTATATACTGTAGGTAGTAAGGTAAGTAGGTGGGGAGGTAGGCAGGCAGGTTTATATGTAGTTAGGTTTATATGCATTTAGTAGGTAGTAAGGTAAGTAAGTAGGTAGGTAGGTATGTAGAGTATATACTGTAGGTAGTAAGGTAGGTAGGTAGATAGAGTATATACTGTAGGTAGTAAGGTAAGTAGGTAGGTAGGTAGGTAGGTAGAGTATATACTGTAGTAGTAAGGTAAGTAAGTAGGTAGGTAGAGTATATACTGTAGGTAGTAAGGTAGGTAGGTAGGTAGGAAGGGTATATACTTTAGACAGTAAGGTAGGTAGGTAGGTAGGTAGGTAGGTAGGTAGAGTATATACTGTAGGTAGTCAGGTAAGTAAGTAGGTAGGTAGGTAGGCAGGCAGGTTTATATGTAGTTAGGTTTATATGCATTTAGTAGGTAGTAAGGTAAGTAAGTAGGTAGGTAGGTATGTAGAGTATATACTGTAGGTAGTAAGGTAGGTAGGTAGAGTATATACTGTAGGTAGTAAGGTAGGTAGGTAGGTAGAGTATATACTGTAGGTAGTAAGGTAGGTAGGTAGATAGAGTATATACTGTAGGTAGTAAGGTAAGTAGGTAGGTAGGTAGGTAGGTAGAGTATATATACTGTAGGTAGTAAGGTAAGTAAGTAGGTAGGTAGGCACAGTATACTGTAGGTAGTCAGGTGAGTAGGTGGGGAGGTAAGCAGGCAGGTTTATATGTAGTTAGGTTGATATACATTTAGTAGGTATAGGTAGGTAGGTAGGTAGGTAGGTAGGTAAATAGTTAGTAAGGTAGTAATGTTGGCAGGCATAAGGTAGGCAAGGTACTAGGCAGGTATTTAGGTAGTTTAGTTAGCACACATTAAGTAGGTAGGTAGACAGGTATAGGAAGTTAGGTTGGCAGGCATTAGGTATGTAGGTCAACAGGCAGGTTGACAACAGTTAGGTAGGCATGGTATTAGGCAGGTATATAGGTAGTTAGGTAGGCAGGCATTAACTAGGTATAGGTAGGTAGGTAGGCAAGGTACGTGTGTGCAGCAGGAAAAATAAAGCCTTCTGGGTTTTTTTTCCTGAAGGTAAAGTAGAACACAGTTTGTAAAAACAACATCACATGTCATCATGGTGCTTGTTAGAGAGATGCCTTTTGACTTGGCACAGTTGGGGTGCAGCACCACTGCAGCTTATTATACCATTAGCAGTGTAAGCTCAATAGTTTCAGTTCTCATATGAGTCAACCCTCCTGCCAACATTCGCTGAACACCAGCTGACTGCTGCTCCATATTCATGTGATCTGCAGTCACAAATGTAACATTTATAAAAATCCCACATCCTGTGAAAATTAGAGCTCAGTTCTAAAAAACATGCATAACTTCTGTCACAAAAATGCAAACAAACAAAGCCAAAGCAAAACTGGGGTCTCAAAATTGCTATGTTAGTAACCATGAAATTACAAGGTAACATTATAGTTTATATAGCTATAAAAACATAATTGTGCGCTGTGGTTTTATGAATACTGTGGTTTTCAAAAGTAGGTCCCTTAGAAAAGCTGAATACCTTTCTGTTAATTTGTCCCCCTTTTGCCAGGCTTTTGATTCGGCCACTGTGGTGAGATAAGTGTTTATAAATCACAGGGTTTGTTACTGAGACACTTTCTGCGAGCGCACAAGCGTGTCTGGCCAGAATGAGCATGGTTTTGATTTAAAGTGCACGCTGACGCTCCAGCCAATGTTATAATCGCTGGGGAAAGCTTGTGAAAACCATGATGGATTTCACAGCCATGGTTTTTGAACTTGGGATGTCATCACAAATCCTTTTAAGCTTTTATTTAATTTAGTGGAATATACGAAATCCTTTTATTCTTTTTATGTGACCATTTTTGGCCCACTAGCCTTGTTAAAAAGGTCATGTGTGTGTGTGTGTGTGTGTGTGTGTGTGTGCACTTGATTTTGAGTAATTTTAGTAATTAAGTAATTTATATGTCACAAACATAAATCCCCTAAACCTCAAATATGTTGTTTATCATTGTTGTTTGTCATTTAGTACAATATTTAGTCATAGCGGAGCAAAGAATCCAGAATATTTACCTTTACAACTGGAATTTTCACATTTAAACAAAACTAGGGTGGACTTGGAACAAAGGTTTGGAGATATCTACCAACTACAACTACAACTACATGATCATTTTAATGTTTTCAATAGGGTGTTTACTGATGTTTAAAGAGAAACTGAATTAGCACAGCTAATAGCACTGTTTGCAGTTTTGTAATTTTAGTGTATTGTCTAGTGTTTTATATTTCTATATGATCATTTATTTTTTGTCTTGTACTTTTTGCCTTAGATTTTCTACAGACCATTACAGTAGGTATTGCTCAAAGAGGCCATTTTGTTATCTACTCCCTTTTATTATTTTGTTCTATCTTATTCATTTACTTCCTTTTCATCTACTCCAATCTTTCTGTTTTCAAAAACATGCTTGTGTATGTATATTTTCCAGTAAATATGTTAGAAATGTGCATTTAGCTGTACAAACCTCTGGTACTGTACATCATTTTATGATACAAAAAAAATCGGAATTAAGTCAACTATATAAATATTTGAGTAACATAGTAATGACAAATTGATTTATTGTTGTAGCCCTGATGACATACAATGATTTAGAGAAGTAAAAAAAGTGTTCATTTTGAGTTTGGTGTTAGGGCAAAAATGAAGTGTTAAAATGTTGAATTTCACAAAATCAGAAGTGAATAATTTGAAACCTTGCAGTCATAGTCACATAAGTCTGTCAGGCCAAGACAAACTGGACACATATTGTATATGGATATTGTTTATTTTAGTTGTGCATTTGTATTTTATGAATATTTATATATAAAAGATAATTGAGTGTTTTCTGGGTGGTGTCAAATGTACATAAATGCCAGGACAGAATAATCCACCAAATATAAACACACCAACACTATAGCACTTAAAATGAAGTGTGAGTCTGACTTCAATGGGGCAGAGACTTTCATCTTTGAGACCTGGACAGAGAATAAAAATAATCTCCGTTGTTTAAGATAAATTTTAATGTACTGTAAAATGTGAATATGTTTTTTAAAGATTTTCTGTCGCAGCTCCTGGACCTACTTTCACATTCTCCACTTGTCACATAATGAAACGTCGCTACGTCATCCAACATGATTACAAATACCAGTTTGAAAATGATATGGTGGCTGAGCAGGGTTAGCACGAGGAGAGCAACCAGCTGTGAAAACACAAACTTGGTGATGAATGAACCCACCTGTGAGCTGCTCGTGATCCAAACGTGACACAGGAGCCAATGCAGCTCTGGAACCATCAACCACTGATTACCAAACTGCAACAGACACTGATAACTGTACAGCACAGTGTGGTACTGTATGTTGGTGGTCTGACAGAGACAGAGGCTGATTTACTTTCTTTTAATCAACTATTATCACTTTGTATATTTCTGTAAGATTACAGTGTAAATACATTTTGAACTGATATAACAGCCTCAGGAGTAAAATATTTTGCAATGAGTGAGTCTTTGTGTGTGTATATAAAAAGAAGAGAAGATGAGGGGAAAGTACTGACTGAGCAGCCTGATCACATGTGCCTGTGAAATTTGTACTATTAGAAATCACCAACAGTTCACTAAATTAAATTTAATGTTTATGCTACACTTTTAAAACTACAAACTGATGAATATGTACAGAACTATAAATATGAATCACAAAATTGATATACATGGAAACTTTAATGGTGCTGCTAAAATTCCACTAGATGGCAAGAGTAGGATTTCTTGTACTGTAGATCGCTGCTTAAGATTTCTCCGTTAGAACGGTTTATGTAGTCTATATATGTCATGACCCCTGGACTATTCCAGGCGCTCTT
The DNA here is from genome assembly GCF_958295425.1 of Solea solea. Lineage (NCBI taxonomy): Eukaryota > Metazoa > Chordata > Actinopteri > Pleuronectiformes > Soleidae > Solea > Solea solea. Next base: position 10,510,512 of record NC_081141.1, on the reverse strand, counting down.
AGTTCGGAAAGGTGTCTTTGGACTTTTTGTTGCTCTTTCTGTTTGCATGTTCTTCCTGTGTGTGTGCGGGTTTTCTCTGGGTCCTCCAGTTTCTTCTCACAGTCCAAAATCATGTTGATTTGGGCAAATAATTTGTCCAATTAGGCAAATTGGACAAATTAAATTGACTGCGAGTGTTTAGAGTGGATGGTTGTAACTTGTTTGTCTATTATGTGGCCTTGTGATGGACTGGCGACCTGTCCCAGGTGTAGCTCGCCTTTCACCCTATGTCAGCTGGGATTGGCACCGGCGCCCACCGCAACCCTCATGTGGAGGATAAAGCAGTAGAAGATGAGTGATGGGCAGACAAAGTCAGCTGTGTGACAGGCAAAAGGGAAAGGGAAGGTCTACAAGACTGTAGTGAGGCCAGCTATGATGTATGGAATGGAGACAGGTGGCACGGTCTAAAAGACAGGTGGTGGAACTGGAGGGGGCAGAACTGAAGATGCTGAGATTTGTGTTGGGAGCGACCAGGATGGACAGGATTAGAAATGGGCAGAAAGGGACAGCTCAAGTTCAAAAGCTGGATGTTGGATGTTGAGAATAGAGATGCTGGGCAGAAGGAAAACAAGAAGACCACAAAGAAGGTTCATGAATGTTGTAGAGGAGGACATGAGGACAGTTGTACGTGGAACATGGCGGCAGATGATCCACTGTGGCGACCCTTGCTGGGAGAATGCAAGATAAGAAGATTATTGTTGCTGTAATGTATGTCCTGATATCCCATAAAGTTTAAATAAGGCCATTACTGATAGAGATGGTTCATTCTTCGTGTCCTCAAAAAAAATAATCACATTCAAGCTGTAAGTAGATAACTTTTTATTTAAAAAAAGAAAAGACACAGACTAAAAAAAAAAAACAATTACTAAAATTATTTTGTAGTTAATTATTAATCAATTAAATGCTACAGCTCTAACATTACCCTTTGTTACTACCCAAAGACTTGGATAATAGAGGCTGGGTTTGGTTGGTTGGCGTATTTATTATCTGTGGCATGTGCTGAACATAATTTACCTTGAATATTAAATACAGAACCATAACAATTATAAACAAGTTCGTTTGGAGTGTGAACATTTCACCCCCACGTCTCCAGACAATTTAATGGAAGATGCTGCAATAACATTTGAACTGTTACTCAATAGTCATTTTGAATTTGAATAATAAAAGGCAACATACCAACAAACAGAATTCAATGTGCTGTACGTAACATATATATATATTGTAAGCCTCATTCTTCTTCAAGCTGCAGAGCATCACAACAGAAGAGTTCAATCGGTTGGAATGGGTTTGTTTGATTTTTTTCCTTCATAATCTGTTTAAAACAATTAACTGTTGTAGAAAATATCTTGAGTTTAGTGTTCACATATGACCGAGGCAGCAGGAAATGAGTCACACCCTTTCACAACAAAAGAACTTCAGAACATTTAGGTGAGACAAGGGGGATGGTGTCTGTCATTGGCATGCAGGAGGCAGGACATTCATTCACTCACTCACTCACTCACTCTCTTGTAAAATCATCCAGAGCTTTCCCTGCTGCATTCTCACATAAGATCACTCTGAGACGTTCAGGAAAATGTCTGCACTGACTTTTGTGCATGTTTGCACCTCTGGACAAATTCTGGTATACATCTGCACTTCCGTGCAGGACTGAAAGCAGCTTTAGCTACAGAGACACATTTCTTGTGGATGCTAGAGCCACATGGTAAAGGAGAGCCTCCTGATGCATCATGGGTTATCTTTGAACCCTCTGTTACTATGGTGCGCTTTACATTTAGACCGAGGCAAAAACCAAACTCTGGCCTCACTGTAAAACGGTGGTGGAAAATAAACATGTCAGTTTTTTTTTTACTTCCAAATCTCTCATCTTACAAAACCAGGCCCTTTTACGTTCATTATAATGCTTCCAACATGGCACACAACTAAGATGAACCACACATCTAGTTTTTAACACTCTTCCAACTTTTAACACTTGCACAAAATTAATCTCAGCTCTGCTGTTTCTTGCCAAATGTGTCACAAACACTGCATTCTCAGTAATGTTTCGTAAAGAACATGATTTCTGTCGGATTACATTTGTTTTTGACACGTTCCCCGCGACCACACTATGGGTCCTGACTTACATTAACTGAACAGAGCCATTGTTAATATCAGTAATACCTGTGCTCTTTCTGCTAAATAAAATCTCAAATTCTCATCTGAAGGTGGAGTGTAACAAACTAAGTGAAATGTCTGCCAAGCAGGTGTGAAATAATGTACTTTTTAAGGAGAAATTGTTGACTCCATGAGGAAAAACATGATCTTTTCTATGCATGCCTAAACTTTCTGTGACAAAACCTAACTACAGGTTCAGCATAGAGCTTTCACACCAGCACAGCTGTGGCACAGTTCCAATAACACTTCCCAGCATGTTTATACCAAAAATTAATTGAAAATTTGATTGCAAGTAGAAACAAAAATACTTAGTTATTGCTTGCGAGCCATTACATCAATGTAATGTGCTCCAGTAGAGACAAAATATTTGGCTGGCATCTCCTGACCTCCGGGAGAATAAACAGAGGGAAAAGCTCCATGTTTAATTCCACTCAGGCTTTGTATTGAGTAATGCACACCACTGGTGATGTTACAGGGGCTCCTAACTTTTTGCATTGGGGGCAAAATATACACACAAAATATAGGTGCACCGAAATTTTCAATGCGCCACCTTCAGCAACACAAATTTTAAGGGTTGCCCTTTTGTCATTTCACATACATTTATACTTGTAATATGTAAAGAATTGTTACCAAGGATATAAATATTTGTCTTCATTTGAAGCACAAACATAGTGTGTACGCACACACACACATTACGTGGTTACATTGATTAGCTGGTTAGACAATCAACAGGATCGTTCTGTCGTGGTTATATGGCGTATAGCGCAGCATACAAACACACAATCAACTAAATTAATGGCAAGGCAGACTTTATTCAACAATAACTCAATAACTATTGAAAATATGAAACTCCTATACTGAATACTAATTTACTATACTATGGTGTAGTGTGGTCTACTGTAGTGAGCCATCAAACACACACATGCACGCACGCACACACGCACACTCTAAATGATGACGGTGCTTAGCATGCCAGCATGTCTCTGTGAGAGAGAGTGAGAGCTGTGGGGCAGGGAGGTGACTGAACGGAACTATACATTGCGTCTTTAAAAAAAAGACAATCAATTTGTGACAGTCAGTGCTGATTCTGTCGCCACGCATTGATCAACGTACGGGAAACTCAGGAAGTGTTAGGTGCCCCAGTGACACCAAAGAAAACTGGTTACACTCTAGAGCCCTGCATAAGGCGGTGAACCTTGGCTCCTAACTGGTGTGAACTTGGGCTGGTTCACTGAGAGTACCAAGAAAAACTGTACCAGCGCTTGCCATTGTGAAAGCACCATCACTGCACCTGAACCAAACCACACTTATAACCAGTAAAATGTTATCATACCATTCTTTCCTCATTTCCACCTCAAGTAGTTACAAAATTATTACACTGATAAGCACAACTATAGACATATAAGTAAAAATGCAATTACAGTTCAGAGAAAACATTAATTGGAGAAAACTGAGAATGCAGTTTTTTGTGTGGGGATGTACTTTTTAGGGGACCAGGTGGTTCTCCCCTGCATGGACCCTTCTGTGTAGCCTGAGTCCTGTGTTGTGAGCAAAACTCTTCTCACAGAAGTCGCATGTGTATGGCTTTTCCCCCGTGTGGACTCGGGTGTGTATTTTCAACGTTGTGCTGAGAGCAAATCTTTTCCCACACCACATACATTTATATGGCTTCTCGCCTGTATGCACTCGCACATGATTAGTAAGGGATGAGTGGTAAGAAAACTCCTTGTTGCAGTAAATGCAGCTGTAAGGTTTCTCCCCCGTGTGAGTTCGGGTGTGTCTTCTCAGGTCTGCTCCACGGCTGAATGTTTTGCCACAGGTGATGCACTGGTACGGCCTCTCACCGGAATGACTTTTCATATGACTGATAAGGCTTGACTGACAACTGAATTCCTTTCCACAAACTCTGCATATGAATGGCTTCACCACTGTGTGATTCAACCCCAGGGCCTTCTGGGTAAACGCTTTCCCTTTGCGTTTTAAATGTTTTTCACCCGTGTGGCTCCTTATGTGCATTTTCAACTTCAGAAAGTCATGAAACTCTTCAGAACAAACCATACATTTGAAAGGTTTGTTCTCTGGTGTGTGATGAGTGCCTGCAGTCTCATGGTTTCCACTCCCATGGTCTTGACTGTGAGCTGTGTAAGAGTTGTGAGAAAAGTGATGGTCAGTGTACGGTGCGGGTGCACCTGAGGCCAATGAGTCAGCCATAACTGGGATGCTGGTCAGGGACTCTTTTTCTGGCACATTACGAATCTGATCACGACCCATAAGCAGATTCTGGTCTGCACTAAAGTCACTCCCCTCTCGGGCATGCCTTAACTTAAACATATCCGTCTCCTGCGGTAGAATGAAATGATCTTTCTCCTGACCAGAGCAAAGCTGCCCCAACACCTGTGGGTCCACTTGGTTTAGAGTGGCGCTCCTCCTCTGGTCATAGAGTTTCTGCTGGTTCAGGAGAATTTCTTCATTAGTGGTAGATGAATGTGGGATGTCTGAAAGACAAAATAAAATCTTTATCAACTGATTATTAATTGATTTAGAGCTGAAACGATTAATCAATTAATCAATTATTAATCGCTTACTAAATTAATCGACAACCATTTTGATAATCGATGAATCGAATTGAAGCTTTTTTTCATGATTAAAACAAGATTTTCAATTGTTTAAACTTCTTAGATATGAATATTTTCTTAATTTCTTTGCTCTGTATAACAAAGAAATCATTAAAAGTCAATCATTTTGGTTTGTGGACAAAACAAGACATTTGAGAACATCATCCTTTCCAGGTTTGACAAACACAGATCAACATTTTTTCTGATACTTTATGGACCAAACAATTAATCGAGAAAAAAAATCGACAGATTAATCGATTATGAAAATAATCGTTAGCTGCAGCTAACAAAACAAACTATAATATACATAATCTATATAGAATAAGTGGTTTGAAAGCTTTTATTTGAACTTCTTAAATGTGAACATTTTCAGGTTGCTTTGTTCCTCTGCAACAGTAATCTGAATAGTTCAGCTTTCAACAAAGGTAACTAACACTTCAATTATAGAAACAAACACTGCTTGTGAAGAAATCAGTCTAATGTCACAATAAAGGAGGATCCTCTCTAGCACATAAACCAGAGAAATATGATAACAAACTTGTTTAGAATTGGTAAACTAATCAATATACTGTGGAATACCATACATTGTAATGGTTTCAATTGGACACCAACATAAATCCATGTTGTCAATCAATGTGCATCTCAGGACAATTACACCGACCCCTCTCACACAATAGACAGACAGACAGACAGACAGACATGGAAGTGGTAAACTCACTAGTGTTAGACTGATTTGTCTGGCTAATGTGATATTTTCAAACAAATAGGGTCAGACGAATATATTATAAAAACAAATTTTAATTATTAGTCATTTATGAAAGTTTGCACATTTGTTTCTCAGAACATGCACTCAACCAAGTTTGTGTATATCTAAGTGTACGTCAGTACAGACAGAAAATGCAGCTTCTTTACGTTTATTTAAGTCGAGCTATTTTGCGTATAGGTTGGTGCAGTCATGTTACCCGACGGAGGGGGAAAATGAAAATCGATCAAACATGTTGGCAAAAAAATAATACTATAAATAGCTGCGGTCCATTTAGCTGGCTCGGTAACACCTGCGCCTTTCTTGCTAAAGCGTATCAAAATGTCTGCTGTGGAAAAGGCCTTTAGCAGGGTGTGTACACAAATATGCCCACAAAACAGTCAGGAGGTCAACGAACACCACGACATGAAAGACGATATATAGCACATTATATATAAATGCATAGTGTGTGTGTTTGTGGTGTATAACAAACCTTTATCGTGTCGTTTTAAAACGACATCCAGCAGTCTGCGCTGACGGTCGATCTCCTCCTCGTACACTACGATGGTTTTTTCAAAGACACCTAGTATCTCTTCAGCAGCGGCCGTTAGGCGCTCGTTGACAAACTTTCTAAAACACAGAACCGACGACATTTTTCACAAAATCAACAGCACATGAGATAAAGCAAACCACGTCCAAGTTGACTATGACTAATCCACTTTATTCCAGCGAGCGAAATAAGCCGCATTGGCTGTAGTGTTTACTTCCGCCGAGGAAAAATTCACTTCCGCAGATAGTCTTCTTCGTTGGAGGTCTGCGGCAGTTGGTACACTTTGGGCTACATTACCGCCATCGTCTGGTGTTTATTAAAAAATGTTTCATGCTGGTGTAAACAGTTCCACATACTGTGCTTGTTTCCAGGGGAACACCTATCGAGACGGTCTTCCTGATGCAGAATACTACTGACGGTGGTCCATGATCATTTGCGTGAATGTAATGAGAAACTAGAAGACAGAGGTGTTTTAAGTGTTATCCCGGGTTGTGTGTTAGCTTGACTCTTGTCTACTTTTGGGTCCCCACACGCTTCCTCAATGGGCGCACATTACTGCAACATATGTAAGCAAACGACGTTCAACGGAAAGGGACACATCTTCGGGAAAAGTCATCAAAGCAGACTTCGAGTTGTTCTTCTCAAGTTCATAGAAAAAGTAAGTAACTCAACGCGAAATGAGCCTTGTTGGTGTTGGATATTCGCTGTGTTGTGTGCTCACGTTTTCCTCCATTACGTATGTTTACGTGTTAGCCCCGATGCTAGCCGCCAGTTGTACATTGACTAACGGATACATGTCATTCCTGGGTATACGTATTTCTACAAATTTAGGGCTGCAGGGATTATATTATATAGACTCGTTGTCTGGTTTCAACTTCGTTAATGTGAGTATTTGCTTAAACCTTAGTCCTCTCATCTATGACCGAGTATCTTTGGTATTTCGACCTTAAAACATTGTAAGACGTTGTCATTTTGATGTTCTGGAAACAGCAGTTAAACTGTATGTAATTGTGTGGACGAAACGAATAATTGATTAATCTAAAAAGTCCAACTGATTTTTCAACAATGAAAATAATTAGGGATGCACGTTGATTGGGCTGATAACCGATATTGATATACATACACATGCAATCTGTAGTGAAATTAATATAATATTTTGCCTACTCATGTCGCAGCAGATGTAGATATATATTTTATTAATTGAGCAAAATAAATAATCATACAAAAATTTAAAAAATGTAGAGGGCAATCAGGGAGTCAAGGAGGTAGCAGCCTATTTAGCCTACTGTTGTAGTCATTGAGATCCTGGTGCGTTTGCTGATATCCAATAATACATTTTAAAGCCAATATCTGCTGATACTGATATTGTGCCGATATTATCATGCGTCCCTAATAATTGCAAACCCACCACATTATGTTTCAGTTGAACCACAAAGGTCCAAAATCACCTTTGCACGCCATGAAGCAATTGTTAATTTAACATAGTTTAATTACTTTTGTATGGCTGACTGCTTTAGTTCCAATAATAGATGCTATCCAACATTTATAGTTCCTGTGTTTTTGTTTCCTCCACTGTCTCTCAGGTAAAGGAAGCTCGTAGAACACTTAAAAAGCCCCAAGTAGAAACATTTGATTGCACCCAGCCCAAGCAGACATTCTGGTGCTACTGCTGTGAGCTTGAAGTTGAAAGAAATGTCACAGACGGCAACGTGACTGTGCTTTACGGAGGCTTGTTGGAACACATGGCCACGTAAGTTTCTTTTTTGTTTTCTTTTTATTTCCTTGCCTACTTTTTAGGGTTATGATATGTAAGTCGCTTTGGATAGAAGCGTCTGTTAAATGACATGTAATGTCATACTCCAGTGCAGCATACTAAATGAACAAATGTACATTTATGTAAATGTGTGGAAAAATGTGACCAACATCTTCTTCCTTCTGTTTGCTGGTTGGCATTTTAAATGCACTTGTTTTCAGCCCAGAACACAGACAGAATACACACAAGTTCTGGTGGGATAATAAGGCTGACCCCAAGCTTCGAGACAAGGTCATCATTACCAAGGAGGAAACTGAACGGTAGGCCCACAGAGTGGAAGGTCAACATTAAAACAGTTTGGGGGTTTTGTTTTACTTTCTCTTTATGGATTCACTGTTTTCCTTGCTCAGGTTTAAAGTTGAGGTGGCAGATGTGTTGGAATCATTTGAAGAGAAGGAGGATGAATTTATTAAACAGGTAACATTAAACCAAGTCAAAACAGCTGGTGTGTTGTCTCCATGGCAGCCATTAGCATTGTTAACAAATGCAATTTTAACCCAATTGGAAACCTGCTGATGTGTTTTTTCTTTTCATGGCTGAAGCAAGCTGATTATATCCGAGCCCAGGAGAAACGTCGTCAGGAGGTCCTTCAGTCTCTTTTAGAGGTTTGTTTTGCAAGGATGCAGTGGCAGTATCCATCACTGGACATAACTGTTTGCTCTTTATAAGGTTGCAACTGAATGATAGGTTTGACTGGTGCAATCTTGTGACTGGTGGTTGAAATTCAACACATCACATGGTAAAAAAAAATGGATAATGTTAACCAAAGAGTATTATGTTCAGTGTTTAATGTTTAGAATTGTGATGAAAAAAGATGAATTAGTAGTCAGACTTCCTCTATGAACCACTGTTGGCTTTTCCTGAATCGATGTCAGCATGACGCAGAGGCAGAGTCATTTAATGATCCCAGTGGCCCAGACAAGCCGGCAGAGGTTTCTGTCAGGTAACAAAGACACACAATTTATCAAATCTCTTTAAAATTTAAATTTAAATTTAAAATTATTATTATTATTATTATTATTATTAATTGTAATTACTTCATTTTTGTCTTCTTTGGGAAGCAGCTCTCAGTTGACATCTCAGGTATCACACCAGCAAGCAGGCAGCAGCAGCTTTGTCGACTCAGTGGTTGAAGCGCCGTGGGCTGCAAATGGACTGACTTTCATAGGCTATCAGGTAGAAACTCAACTGTCATTAAGTAAAAAGACTTCAATAATTATTATTTTTGTACATAAACTCAATTACCTCTTGCTTTCTGTTGCAGGATTCAACAAACAGTGGGAATGTCCACACAGGTACTCTATCTGTTATCTGCTCACAAGCTTAAAGGGCAATTCTGGGGTGGCTGTAAATAAAGACTACTCTTTAAAAGTCTTAAAGCTGGTCCAGTAGTTGGTTTGGCTGGTGGCTGTGACATAGTGACAGTAGTCATATAGGTCAACTTAAACATGGTCCATTATGTCCTCGAAAAAAAGCATTTGTTTTCATCAACTTTTGAGCTGCAGGAAGATGAAGCAGATTCCTTCCTTGTCCACATCAACTACAAGTGTCAGTTCCTCTCTCAGTAGTGTCTACTACTGTCAAGATTGATAGTAACTACTACTACTACAACTGGGGATCAATATACAACAATAATAATGATTGTTGTTAGGATAATGATGAAAAGATAATGTGCACATTCATCTGCAATATGCTACAGTTTACAAATCATTAAGATTTTATTTGATATGTGTGTAATATGGGATTCAAGTGCCTGTAAAGGTTCTCAGTCATCCAGGCCATAGTCAATTTAAGGAGTTGGTTGTAGGCAAGTGGAGTTGCTTGAGTTAAGTTGAAGACATTTGCGATTCTAACCATTTTTCAGCAGCTTCTATTTAAGCATCATAATACATAATACATGTGCTCCACCAGATATGTTTTCCAGAAAAGTTCATATATTGATGGTTTTGCAGACATGAGCTGGATTTTAACAAATATAAAAGTGTTTCAGAAACAAATTACAAACTTTAACAAACTTTAAACTTTAAGAGGCCACACGGTTGGTGTAGTTTGAGGGTTCTCCAGCTTTCTCCCACAGTCCAGAAACATGAAATATGGGGATTAGATCAATTGGACACTCTAAATTGACTGTAGGTGTGAGAGTGAGAGTGAGTTTGGCACAGCACCCCTAGACTCTCCTGTGGAGGACAAAGCGGTAGAGAATGGATGGAAGCTTTAAATCAAAATTTTAAATGAACTTTTGCATTTCTTCTGGCATTTCTCTCATACCAATCCTAGTTTGGTCATACTTAATTCCATTACACATAACATTTTGGTCATGCATAACTAATATAGATGCTCTCAGAAAGGGGAAGGCAGTATTTAATATTGCCTTAAACCCTGAAGAATATTCTTCACATAAACTTCTCAAATTATCACACATCTCTGAATAAAATGCTTCCTGATTTTACTTTGAAGATTGTGCAGCAGTTTAGTGTGTGTACAGTATTTATTATGTCACTTCACCTCATCCATAATTATCACATGACCTCACTGTGTCATAGGTGCTGTCCCTCCCTGGCTCCAGGACGATCCTCAGGAGGGGAACTCCAGTGCTACTGCACATCCGGAGATCGGTCCATCGCTCCAAGAGTTTCTCAAACAGAGTAGGACACTCACGCACAGATTTCTTATTTAGAATTTATATTATACTTTATTATTCCCATGCAACTCGACTAGTCGTGTATTCATAGATGCTGTCGCATCACTTTGTATCAGACAAATTTAATTTGTGACTCATTTTGTGTCCGACGGATTCTGACTTTTTGCCTTTGCTGCCATTTTTGTTGTATTTCATTCACATTGTTTCAAGAAAACCAAATGGTAAAAGTTGTGGCAACGAAGCAGAATTATCCTACTTATTACTTATTTCTCTCAATGATTTGAATATAATAAAAATGTCCGCCTCTTTCGTCTCTGCCAGAGGAGCAGGAGAAGCTGAGGAAGCTTCCACCAAACCGAGTTGGGGCCAACTTTGATCACAGCTCACACACAGATGCTAACTGGCTTCCCTCATTTGGCAGAGTGTGGAACAGTGGCCGGCGCTGGCAGTCCCGGTGAGATCACACAGCTCGTCACAAATACACAAGGATTGTAAACAATGACTTTACTCATTCTGTCAAGTACATTGAAAACTACGTAGTGCCTTTTTGGTTTTATGTTTATGTCACTTAGGTGCTTTTGGCTGATGAACATCTACTGTCTTCTAGGCAGTGAAAATATGAATAAAATAGTGTATGGAAGTCAGGTTTAGTTTACCAATTAGCAATCTAACCCATTCACTGTTTATACCATTTATTGTTTGAGGATAGTGTGGCAGCTAAAGCCAATTCCAGCTGCATGGGCATGGAACAGCCTATATAAGTCGCTAGTCCATCGCACAGGTGACGTGTAGGTACAAACAGCGATCTATACTCTTGTTCACATCTACAGTCGTCTTTAAATCTCTGTTTAATCTAAGCTGCATGTGTTATGACTGTGGGAGGAAGCCAGGGTTCCTGAAGAGAACCCACTCAAGGAAGTAGAACACAAAAGGCCCTGGAACCGCAGGCAACAGTGGTTACCCCACCACCATAAAGAAGACCATCAAATCTTCTAGTACATTTTAACCTGCTGTGCTGTGGTATCAAGTTTAATTTCATTGTATTAACTTCACATATGTGCATACTAATTTGACATGTTTTTGTTTTTTTTACAGACACCAGTTCAGACAAGAGGAAGGGGAGAAGAACGGACAGAAGAGAAAGCGGAAGCGCAGTGCAGACCCTTCAAAGAAAAATGACCAAGCAGCAGAGAAATTCTGACAACACTTAAAACTGAACATACGTAGTTGGAATTGTATGAGTAGTGTATATAGTTGTGAATGAGATTTTATACTTTGTTTGAGGTTGTGAGTTTGCTCTGTCTGAGTATATCCCTCACAATAAGATAAATAGGGAGTATTGCAGTAAAGTATTTATTGTCTTAAATATGGCCATTATGTATAAATATGGAGTTATGTTCTGGTAATTGTTTTGTATTAAAACTGAAAGGTACAATCTCCCATCACATCCCCTTACAAAGGTCATGACTGTTCTGCAGGTTACTTACATTACAACATGACAGTTCTGTCTTTTAACCAGCAGGTGGCATAAGACACTCGACTTACAAAAAATTAAGAGAGGAGTTGACTTGAAGGGGATCTGTTGAAGGCAGCATTTAGATATTAACATGCTAAAAACCTCAGCTGTATAATCATGTTTTTCCAAGAAAACGTTTGATGTATGACAAAAGATAAATTGTCAGATGTTGAACTAAAGAAAGGGGGAGCACAACCCTCCACAATGACTGCTCAGTTTCCCCACAGTGTCGGTACAGATCAAGATCTGGATTTTGATGGTTTTGTGAGGTTTGGTTACAAGATGTTATACAAAGCAGGGATATGAACAGAAATCTGGCAATGTTACAAGATAATTTATTGTCTGTTTGCACAGAAAATTGTCTTGTACCACCATTCTGTCAAACTAAACAGACATAAGAAAACATTAGACACAGGACAACATATATATATATATATACACATATATATGTATATACATATGTGTGTATATATATACTGTATATACATATATATATAGCTTGTCTTGAAGTAACCAGGTGAAATAGACCTTTATCACAGCAGATATTGTCAACATAAAATGACAAACAGGTTTTACTAACATTAATTGCTGTTGTTGAAGCTTAAGGGTTGGTCACGCTAAATACTTGACACTTAAATCTGTAGAAGCTAGAAGTAAAAATATTTTTAAAACTGCAAACATGTAACCCATATTTTCTGAGTGAGTTCCAATAAAGTGCTTGAGAAATATTTATACTTTACAGTCCATGTGTTGCAAAAACAGCACTTATAATGGTGGCCAGAAGACTTGCACAGAACTGTATGCAAATGTTGATAGCTTTAGGTATAACATGTGAAATAGTTCAAATGTAGTGCTCTGTGGAACATGCACATTTAACCTTGTTGTAATCCAAAATCTTAAACAGGAAAAGGCTCAAAATGACATGAGTTAAGGTATTGTTAGAACTGTTCAAGCAAAAGGACAATGAATTAGAGGACTTAACAAGAATATTCTCACAGTGTCTTCAACTTTAACATTAACATGTACTGTAACTGGACAAGAACAAACAATCCAAAACCTTATTAATATGTGTCAGTCTTAATCAGAGTCTCTGTCCTAGTGTCACTATAAATCTAGGAGAAATACCTAGTATCCCACAACACTTCATCCAATGAGGAGCCAGAGACCCACAAAGAGGCGGTTCTCCCTGTGCCTGAGGTCATATTGCAATCCTTTTACATCAGAAGTCAGAACTGTGAGTGACTCACCTCCAAGTTGACCAAGTTGCTTGAGATGTCCAAAAAAACATGGGCGCAAATGCATCTTGGGGGAGCTGTTGTTAGCAATATCTGTCAATATAACACTCAACGCTGGATTTTGTCCACACAAACAGCAATTTCTATTTCCACGGGTAAAAATGTAACAGTACCATGTGTACATATGATTTACTAATAACACATTAGTCACAAATATGATGATGATGATGATGCAATTAACAGTAAAAGTACCAGTGTTTTTATACAACTGGCAGTCATCTTGCAATCCTATGTCGGGATTGGTCAGGTTTTCAAGTCGGAAACCCAACCGGAAAGCCCCTTCAACTCGGAAATTCCGACTTCCGATTACAACTGGAACTCACCATTAGACTGCTGGCCTTTATGTCTTTTACATGCCCCTCTTCACCAAACACATACATTAGGCAACATAAGATAGAGGGCAGGGAATAATGACAGTAATGAACAGGAAAGCAGTTCAAAGATGACATAACACAACACAGCTTTAATACGTGTTTAAAGACATGTTCTATACAGTATATAAATATATACTCAGAACATCAGTTAAATAAGTTTAATTGCACATTTATATATGATATATAACCAATAAGTAACCATAGTTAAACTATTTCAAATACTAAAATAAATAGTTGGTCATTATTTGATTTCTTCCAGACAATCTTAAGAATAAATTAAATTAAAACCTAAAGTTGGCCCATTTTGAAGTTAAACCCTCAGAGTTTACATCACGCCCTGCTTTAATGCATGATAATCTCTACTTCACAGCTGTGATCTCCACAAGACATCCTCCCCCTCCTCTCTGTTTTTCCTCCTCTACAGTTAAGTGTAATCGGGCTCCGGGTAGATGGCCGTGGATCTCAGTGTAGCCGCAAAGCAATATGCGGATACAACGTGTACCTGATCTATTCTTAGGTCTGTGGCAAACAAGGCTCAAGCGGTAGGGAAAAAAGAAAGGGAGATTATACACCTAGCTGTATATGTTTAACAGAGAATGTAGCCGCTGCTGTGTATCATGTCACCACATGTTAACGTCAGTGCTGTATAATTGTTCAAAGTGCTGGTTTACTGTATCAGAACATGGATTATCGTAGTTGTTTTTAGTAAAATATGAGTAAATTCAGTGACAGCACCACAGTCTACTCTGACGGTGAAGACTGGGAGGGTTGAAAAAGCACGTGTACTGGGCGTTACCTGGACTAATCAGTGGTCCAATCACGGAGCGGAATTCTTTGAATAAATTTCCATGTTGTTGACGCGGCCTAATCCCGGAGCGTCGATTGGCTGAGCAGAAGAGAAAGGACCAATCAGCTAAATGACAGGCGCCCAGCTGGCCACGAATCCCCGCCTCTTTTTATACGAACATGCCAAACCCCGGAAACGCTGTCGCTTAAAGGGCCAGAAGAGGAAATTTCAGGCAGACTGAAACGACGAAAACAGCTGCGAGCACAGAAAAAAAAAGAAAAAAGAAAAATACAGGCACAGAAAGGAAGGGACGTAGACAACCAGGCAGCGAACTATGTGGCAAGACGAGGCTGAAACTCTCCCATGATTTTACACCGACAGCAATCTCGAACAACGGCGTTTTTAGCGTCAAAGTCGGCTACCAGAACGTTAGCTACCTGGACTCTGACAACGCAGCAGCGAGAGATAACAAAAAAGAGGCCAAACACCAGGGCGCATTGGCTCACACATCGTGTCTACCTTCCTGACTTCACCCTGTTTTATTTAAGGTGAGTGCATTATTTTAATCACCAGATTAAGCTATAGCTACCTCGTAATCTCCTGAATATTTAAAGGGGAACCTGTGTGTGGAGGAAGCACAACGGTTCCTGTTTATTCACGTTAATGCACATTTATGGGTTAATGGTGCAATGGTTAAACACTCAGGTCGTCACAGTTGTCATTTTCTTTGCTGATGTGAGCAAGAATGAGTGGAATCCAGTTCAAAGCCAGCTGATGATGACCTGCCAGGATCCCTGCAGGGTGGAGGGGGCGTTCCCCTGCTTTGTCTCCCTGTCCTCACTCTTTCCTTTATCAGTGAGTGTTGGTGTTGAAGGTGTCGAAGATGGGCAGGGACAGAGTAGAAACACGGATATACCACAGGTTTGTGCCTCTCATCAAAATGCATAAGTAAACATTTAATTTAGTCATAACTGTGATGTTGCATGCACATGCATGTGGTATATATAATATGTATCAGGGCTGTGCAAGGAGGAGATCAATGAACACTCTGTAATCTGTAATTCACATTTTTAGTCTGTTTAATCACCGTAGAACAAAAGCAAAATGCAGTAAGTAAAATGCAGTAAAAAAAAATCACAATTTTTGTTCACAACCCATGTTTATTCATAATGAAATTGTGATACTTTCTTTCACCCACTGTTTTAATATTAATTATTACCCACTATTATTTAATATAAATCAATAGGATTCTTGCAGATGTGATAAAAGTGGTCACGCTGGACATCTAAAATACTGAGTTTAGTATTTATCTATTTTTTTTTGGTTTGTTTAGTGTTTGTTCTGTAAGGGGTGGGTATCACTGTTTTGTCATCAAGGGCAAAACATATGTATTTCAGACATTTCACACAAGAGTTGATGAACCATGCAACACTCACAGATCTAGTGCAAGTATGACCCTAGCTCATTTTCTTTACTTCCAACATTGATTGTTTCATTCCACACAGTGTAATTGTTTCAGTAATACATAGTATTTGCACTTCTATGTGTGTTAGTGCAGTTATGTAGTTCTGTGAGTGGGATGATGGTGATCTAGCTTACAGGAGAGAGGATAAGAGGATAGCACTGGATGTATTGTTCCTCTGGATTGCACTTGGGAGTTGCATTGCATCATGCATTGAAGGGAGCACTAATGCTAGCACTAAAATCCCCTTGTTTCAGTGAATGCAGTATTTGAAAGATACTGTATAATATGTCAGTAATTACTTTTTTTTTTTACTGTGCTCAGCTGCAATGTACCCCCTCCCATTGTCCTGAAAAGCAGGGCATGGTAGCATTGATGTACGCATTAGGCACACATGTGCAGTCTCTCTCTCTCTCTCTCTCTCTCTCTCTCTCTCTCTCACACTCTCTCTCTCTCTCTCTCTATCTACATCACCCATACAGCACACGTGTGTGTATACCAATCCACCAGCTGTTTGTCACATGCATGGAAATAGAAGATTGCTACACACACACATGCATTGCTGCTGCAAATCTGTCTTTTTGTCTCCCTTGGGGTGGGTGTGTGTGTGTGTGTGTGTGTGTGTGTCTGTGTGTGTCTGTCTGTGTGTGTGTACGTGTGTCCACACACACACCACCTCTCTGTGAGAAACCAGTGGGCTTTGTCCTCAGCTGAGTGTGACATCATGCAGAGCTTCGCTCCAACCAGCCCTTATGGTGAGGTGCAGGTTGTTAAGCAGTCTTGGGCTTGTCCTTCACACAATCATGATGTGGCTTAACTTATTTACTGCTAAAACACTCTCATATAAAGGTAATGGAACAAAGGGTGGATGAGAAAATCTCAGTCACATAAGTGTGGGGCAGTTCTTCTTTTGAAATGTACAATTGCAGGGGAAATATGTAGTGTTCTTCCCCATTTAACTACATCAGGCAAGTTAAATCAAGCAAGAGTGCTGTCATGAGCAGCCATGTGTTTTCTCATGGTGATATATGGAGCCACTGGTGCCTTGTTAGGGACATTACTGGTAATACTATGAGATCTCTGTCTCTTCTCCTGATACTGTCTGGATAGATTAGGCCTGGATTTACTGTGTTACAGCCTCTGCTGAATATTGACCTGCAGTTCAACTGTAGTATAACATTTTATTCATATGTAGCTTAGCCGATTAAGTGTCATGACATTAGGGACCCATGTTGAAGGACATCACTCATGTGCCCTCAAACTATGGTCATTTAACCAAATAGATTTTACCCTCTGTAAATGTCATGGTTTAATGCAGAGCAGTTATTGCTGTTCTCTTCTTGTTTAACATGTTCACTGTACCTGGGATGGGGGTGGCTATTAACCACTCTGAGTTGATGAAGGCTTGTTGTCAGTCTTACATGTGTCTGCAGGATTTGATGTCACAGATTACAGATGATTATGTAGGCTACATCCAGTACTCAACAATGCGCTGGGCCTGTATTGATGTGTAGTGTCTGCTGGTGTGTAGATGTGTGTCTGTGTGTCTGTGCGTGCGTATGTGGCAAATGACCTCTCTTAAATAAAGAAATATTCACCCATCAAGGGTTTAAGTGACGGTTAAGAAAAGATATAGTTGCACAGAGTTCTGAATGTAACTGTGGATACATCGCCTCAACCCATTACCAGAAACCACGACTGACGCATAACTGACAGGAACAATGCCTCTCTCTGCCTACCTGACAGTCTGTGATTTTCCACAGCTCAGAGAGGCGTACAACTTTGAAGCAGAGGCAATAGTCAGAGATGAGCAAGCAAGACTTCCATGAGCGACAGAGCTTTGACAAGAGGGCCAGTGGGAGGGTATGGGGTAAATTAGTCATATTTTGTCAAAGGGTAGCCTGATATTGCTAGCTTTGCCACACTTACCAACCTTATCTGTTTTAATTTAATATTACAGGAATCACTTTTTTTTGCTCTGTGTCGGATAGGTGTGTGCATACTTTTCTTAATAAAGGCTTATTGCTGAGCTTCTTAAACAGCACTTGGGCACCTTTCCCCTGGAACCCTCTCTCTGTTGCCCGTGGTCATACACACAGTTGAACACATAAACCCAGACTTCAAGTAAACCTGGCTTCAAGCTTACTGAGTTCACTTAAACCAGTCAGTCCTATTACAGGCCAGCACTGACTGGATGTGGTTTTAACCTGCAAAGGGCAGGGAAAGCTAAGGTAAGATAAGGATAAGGATAATGGAAATATTTATTGGATAAAAAGTACTATTTTAGGTATCTAGGTCCTTTCTTTGTGGAGTTTGCATGTTATCCTTGTGTGCACGTATAGGATCTCTCTGCGTTCTCAGGCGTCCTCCCTATGTCCAAATGCATACAATTTGGTGATGAGGTTAATTGACCATAGGTAGGTGTGAGTGTGAGTGAATGGTTGTTTGTCTCTGGTGTTGACCCACATGTGGAGGATAAAGCGGTAAAAAATGAATAAATGATGAAATGTCTCAGGGCCTTTTGTTTCCATTTATCAAATTGTTCTCTAAAATCCAGCAGCCTCATAACAAACAGGTTAAAACTCAAATGTAGCTTGTGAGACATACATTGATATTACTTCCACACAACCCCTAGTATCAATGAGTCAATGCTGGAAGGCAGATATATCTCTGTACATTATATAGGTCAACATGGAGCTTATCAAGCTAAGGCCGGTTCACTCTCTGCCCCTCTCCCTCTGTCCATTATTTTCCAATATACTGACATTTGTCTCACTCCTCTCATCTGACTGTATGACAAGATTGGGCCATTGCATGTGTTATTTGTCACATAAATGTGACACCCACTCTTGGAAATTAATTTATAATATCATTGTACATACTGGATTTCTATGTTTTGATTACAAATAATATCCATTATTACTTTCAGGTCATCTAAAATTAACACAGTCGCTCAGTATGTTTCCATGCACAGTTAAGTCGAGCTAAAAACTGCACACTGTTTAATTAGACTACTACAGTATGTGTCGTGAAACGCTCCCTTTCATCGGTGGTCACCCTCTGTGGTCAAATCTCTCAGTGAAAAGTCTCAACATCTTCTCATCATTGGCATGAAATTTGGTATTGACTGTTGATTATTTGCCTAAATGAATTTCCCATAGTGGCTGATATTTGTGACTTTCTGTGACACTATTATTAAATAAAATGCCATGAAATTTATTACAGATGCACAGAGAGAGATGCTTGTTTAAAAAAAATTAATTCACACACCTGTTGTAACATGTGGTGTCAGTCTTAGGTTTATACAGAGAACAGCAACACTCACAACACACTTGTAATTATTAACAAGGTATGTGTATGTGTGTTTGTGTTGGACTGATCTCAGGATCAAGTGAACCTCTTGGCGAAGAAAGTGCTGATTTTTTTCCCCCCCTTAGCCTTTCATCAGCTAGTCTGAGTGAGGCAGCACCATGCTGTGTGAGTTCCCCAAACATGAAAAGGGGAAAAGGTATTGATTTTTACCTGAAGGAAGATACAGAAGAAATTCTCAAAGACGGGAGGAGATAAGGAAGCACATAAGGCAAAGCTGTGTCTCAATTCGAAAAATGCCGACAGAGGAAGTAATTTACGCCGTTAGAAAAGTGGGGGCTTTCATCTACAACACAGATCATTGAGGTTCAGCCTCAAGATCAGAAATAGTCTTTGGAGGATCTCCTTATGGCATGTATCTCCATGTGGTAAAGATAATTACCGGCATGTAATGCAACAACTTAACATAAAGGCTTCAAGGCCATTTGTGTCTGTTAAATCCTGGGAAATCCACTAAACTGTTTGTTTTTTTTATCTACCAAATAACTAATTGATTCAGTGAGAAAATACAGATCACTGACAATAGTGAAAGCAGTCATTAGTTGCAGCCCTATTGGAATCACAGTCAGAGATTTTTAGGGTGAAGAAGTGAGGACTGGGAGGGAACTCAGTGGAGAGGTGAGGAGAGAGCGAGAGCACGTTTTATTTCCTGTCCTCCCTCCATGAATAGGCAACATATTTCTCTGGAACATTCCATCCTCTGAGCTGGCTGGGCCTGTCACCAAGACTCCGGGTGCCACACTCCTCCCATCTCTGCATTTCTTCCCATTGCACTCTTGTCTCTCTCTTTTCTCCTATCAGGCACAACTTGATTTCAGCCTGGTTGACAGATAATTGTAGACAAAGAATATTACTTCTGTGAATTGGAGAACTGAATATTTCATGAAAAAAAGTAGCTATAGTGAGGGACAGTAGGTACATATACAAATATTAAGAGATATTGGATTCAGCAGGAAATTGGACACTCTAAATTGGCCGTAGGTGTGAGAGTGAATGGTTGAATGGTTGTTTGTCTCTATATGTGTCCCTGTGATGGACTGGCGATCTGTCCAGGGTGTACCCCGCCTATCGCCCTATGTAGCTGAGATTGGCACAGCGCCCCCCGCGACCCTCATGTGGAGGATAAAGCAGTAGATGGATGGATGAATAGATTCTACAAGATTGCACAAAACTTTATATCTCTGTGAATCTTAGATTGATGCATATTACTGCACTGCTGCAAATTTGATTAAGAAATATATTTCAAAATGTAGGCTGGCAAGTCGTGGCAAGACTGCCAGGATCTACCTTTCCTCTAATGTCAGCTGGAGTATGCTCCAGGTCTCCCTATCTGTGTTTCAAACCAGGCTATCCTTCGCAGCTGAATATGTCCCAGAAGACTTAGTGTGTCAGCACAAAGGTTTTTTAAACCTTTATTTACAAACCTGTGTTTGTCCTGCTACTTCATGTTGAAAACAATCTGCTGTGAATAACTAATAATTATACAGTTGACTGCATTGGTTAAATAGTTGAATTTCATGTATGATGTTGTAGAAATAGTGTTTTATTTTTGTACACATCCTGTCAGAATGTGATCAGAAATCTGTATGGGGATACGTTATATTTGTATTTCATAAATGATTTTACTTCTCCATGTTGAGAGATACATCACACACTGTGTTGATGCATCACTATTTCCTCTAGTATTAAATCAAACATTTAAAAAATAACTGGAGAGTCCATCAAAACTAATATATAATCACAAAACTAATAAAAGTGGTGCAACACAAAACTAGAACTGCCTGAAAAATGCAATTAATTACTGGTGGGGAGACCATTGTTTGAGGCCATCTACCTAAAAGTAGAGAAACCATCCCTTAGCAGGGAACGACATCTGGACACTGCATACCAATGATGCAGTGTCATTTCTTCCTTATCACAGGACATTTAATCATCAATCACTCTTGGCCCCTTGTGACATAAGTGACTCTAAAGGACTATACTTTCCACAGTCTGTATCTGTTAAGAGTTGCGTACATGTTCCGGTCACATGCACATGCCCACATCTCCATTCATGCTAAAATGAGGGTCCATGGCAGTCTGGTGTTCCAAGCATGTATACCTGTACTAGTACAATATACACAGCAGTATGTATAAGACAACAGAACAACATCTTGGAGGATCCTGTGCCATGACAAAAAATAAAATCTGTGTGTTCAGGAATATCATTATAAATATCATATATTTGCTTTATGCCAAATATGAACCTCTCCCAAAAGTATACCTTCATAATGATAGTATTGTTTTTTTTTTAGGTCCAGTATTTCAGGCTTGTTTGCTTGAATAAAAAACCCAGCGACGCAACACAAACACAAAGTTTTCCACTGGGCAGTGAAGTTATTATGATTATACACAAACAGGCCTCTGTCTCTTTTTAGCATCAAATTCTTATCAACTGGCAGCTGGTTGAACATTCTCTTACAGCAACAGTTTATCTCCTCAGATTGTTATAATGCTGTTGATATGTAAATATGTAGAAACCACTCGGGTTAAAGAGGTATATGCATCTTTGTTACTTATTGGCCTGAAGAAGAAACTCTGGCCTGAAGAAGAAACTCTGGTTATTACCATGCAGTGACAATAAAAACTATGGCTGACTAAAAACAGAACATGAAGCAAAAAAAGCTTGTATAGTGAGACGTGAGAAACCGGTTTGAAATCCACAGTTTACACTTAATTCCTGTCAGTACATGGTGGAGCAGTGACATCTTAAAGGCAGGAAATTGATTTACCACATAACTTGTGAACACAATTTATTTTATTTGTTGTAATCCTCTTCATGCCATGATATCATCTATAAAAGTTGATGTTGTTTGACAAAAGAAAGAAAAGAAAAATTTGACAGTTGCTGATTGTGCCCAATACGAGGAAGTTGGTATGTTTGCATGGCCCCGAATTGAAATACTATTGAGAACCTGATAATATGTATTTATTTATCTGTATAAACCACTGGATGAGTTGTCCCCCATGCCTCTCACGGGGGTCGCGGTGACTATTACTGTGCTGTCTACACTTCTCAGATCACACCATACACATTTTCTCTCTCTGATAGTCGCTCTCTCTCATTTCTCCCTGGAGTGTTTCTCACTCACTGTTGTTCATGTAGGATGTTTTGGCCGATTAAAGGCGACATAGAATGCTTGTATCACACATATATGTTAGTTATGGAGGTCTACTTACATATATTAACTTTTTTTCATGATTAAAAACCTCCTAATCGCTGCAAACGAGCTGATCAAAATATATCCTCACTGACGCTCTCGTCAGCCGCGCTGTTTCAGACCAAAACCACACCCCCAGAACGTGGACTGTGTTGTGATTGGCCAGCCAACGAGAGCTTTCCTACTGTCCTGTGATTGGCTAGGTACCTGGAAGTGACGTAATAGATAGGCCAGCTCTCAGATACATAGCTCCCCCTCTGGCACGGTGGATGCTCTGCATCTCAGCAGCTACAACGAGAGTAGTTCTTCTTCTTCTGCGGTTTAATGTACGCAACC
The DNA here is from genome assembly GCF_958295425.1 of Solea solea. Taxonomy (NCBI): domain Eukaryota; kingdom Metazoa; phylum Chordata; class Actinopteri; order Pleuronectiformes; family Soleidae; genus Solea; species Solea solea. The sequence continues at coordinate 10,487,622 of NC_081141.1, read as the reverse complement.
GGATGTGCCCCGGACTAGTGCCCGCACCGGGAGGTGCTACGGTGGTGAGAGGAGTGGTGAGGATTTTTGATGACGACATCAAACTACGGAAGTGACGATCCGCTTCGCAGAGCCCAGGAAAACAATACAACACTATTTTCTCAGCAGTGGCTGAACTGTTTGTTCTGAAACTTTAGGGTTTCATAAACGAGGTAATGACGCAGATACACACACACACAAACGCAGCGTTAATTGGAGCTTCCGGTCTATGTGGCCTTTAAGGGTTAAACCAGCAGTCAGGTTTTGAGGGGCAGGAAGAACTCTGATTCAGGACTTCAAAATGAGCAGCATTTAACATTTCGATGTACAGCCTCCCGGAATTTATTAGAAGAAGGAGAAAAAGGGGAATTAGTGAGTTGTGTGTGTCTCCTCCAAGTGATGCAGCTTTGATGATTGGGACACTCCTACTTTCTTTTCTACACCCTTCCTCCTCCCTCTCCATTTGTTGTCTCCTTCCACACCAGGAGGATGAATGAATTAGACCTTGTTTTTTGATGATTGCCAAACCCGTTTTTTAAAAAACTGTGACCAAATGATTTTCCCATGGATCTTTCTGAACCAGTGGAGTCAAACAAAGTTCTTCAGTTTGTCAAGGCTGGGATCACCAGAAAAAAGAAAAACAAACACAATACCACAGCTGCTGTCCCTTTGAGAGGCCCTGAAAGATATAGGTGTGTATAACTTACCACTACATGTGACACGTAATTGGAAATCCAGTGCTGTCACTGTCACATCCAAACAAACACTCTCCTGCATCAGGTTTGCATTAGTGCTTGTGTATGATGGAATGTGTGTGTGTGTGTGTGTGTGTGTGTGTGTGTGTGTCTGTTCAATGCCTCTTTCTCCTCAGCTGCACTTTTGGCACCCGTGAATGGAGGAGGGTCTTAATAGCACAAACACACCCCTTTTTCCTCCCAAATATGGAGGCAGCACAGGCTCTTAAAGGTACAGAAGGGATTGAGCGTATGTTTGAGTGTGCTTTAACTCAAGACCCTGAACACACAGTGCTGCTTGTGATTAGAAAGTCCCCATAATTACATGCATTCCACAACAAGCTTTTCAGCAAAAAGCAGGGACTAAGCCCGTCTGACGACAGAAATGTGACCTGATATCAGGTCTTCCTTCTCTGCGAGTTTGCCATTCTCTGTTCTCTGTCTGTACTTCTGTCTTCTGCGTCCCCACCCCTTCTCCTCTGTCCCCACATCTCTAAATTTGGAGGCATGTATCTGAGGACGTGTCTTGTTTTTCAAACCTCCCCTCAGCTCCCGTTCACTGTTCAGTTCACACACTAATGAAAACAAATGTGACATCATCCCACACAGGTCTACAAGGACATGAAGTGATCACTCATTCACTCAGTTAATAGAAGATTAGTGTTCAATAAGGTTGCTAGTTGAATATTAATAATTTCCGTACATTTTCATTTAAAAACTGTTCTCGGTATTTCTGTGACAGACAGTGGGGCACACAACTATCAATAGGTTTGTGTCACATGTCTCAGGTCAACACTGGTTTCTTAAAAAGGATAGACCATAACCAAGTAGGTGTGCCTGTGACATTAAGGCCTGAAGTTGTGCGTTAAACATCTCATCTTGACTAATTCAAGTGTATTTTGTTTGCAGTACTAACACCTACATTGTGTGTGTATGAGGTGAGACATCAGGCACAAGTGTGTCATGCACTCGTGCGTACAGTGGAGCACTTTGACCACAGGACTGTGTTCAAAATTGTTCTTGTCTAGTCAACACAGTGTTCCTTCTTAGTTCACAGATGGCAAGATACACACACACAGAGGGCTGCTCCTGGTAGTCAGCTGATTACGTTTTTCACATGCACCTCATTCTCTATCTGCTCTCCAGCATCGAATAAGCTCTCTGTGGCCGCACTGTATTAGTATGTGACAGTAAGGAACAGGGGCGCTGCATCGATATTTGTCTGTTATTTCTCGCTGGCATTAAAGAGGTAGATTACAATTTGGTGTGTGGATGGATGAGGTAGCCATACTTATGGCCCTTTTCCACTTTGGTCTCGCCTGGCAACCTAAACCGGCAGGTCACGGTTTAGGTTGCATTTCCACTACAAAAAAAGTACCTACTCAACACGGGTGGAGTCATAACAGCACGGCTGCATGAAACTGAGGTGACTTCACGCAACACACACATACGAGTGACTAGTGACTTGTAAAGAAGTTATTTTCAGTGTAACTGAATCACTAGAATCAGTTCATTACAAATATTTGTTCAGTACCTTCTCCATGACACAGTCACTGGACTGAAATACGCCAATAGTCAGTGCTGACTGCACTATGCGCACCAGTGCCATGGACCAGCCTGAGACACTATAGTTTCAATGAAAACTGGGCTGCTAGTAAAAGGAAAACCATATTTTATCCACTAAACAAAAGGCTCATCAAATAAAATCTATGCTGCTTAAGTCTATGATATTTTAAGACTATATATGCTGTGTTATCTAACCATTAAGTGGCTTTTTCTGACAGGAAACTGAAGCTTAAAGAAGAAAATAATGACTCTCAGGAGTTGATCCACTGTTGCCTCCATGGTGGTTACTTGTGTCCCCACTGACAGTTATGTTTTTACTAAGAGCAAACCTCCATGACTCAGACTGGTTCTCAGTACAGGGTAAGCATACTGACTAGGTGTCAGATGTCAGTACCTCATACAACCACACTTCAAAAAGCTGAACTATACTTTTAACTGCTTTTATTGTGTGGTGTTCTTAACACACACACACACACACACTCAATTTCTCATGAGACTGGCACATAATAGAGATCACACAGTTTAACAGTGTATACACAACACTTGTTTAGACACACACTGAACATGCACACACGCACACTTAAGAAAAGGTGTTGTTCAGTCCAGTTATTTCCTTCTTCAGAACAGGCAGAGCAAGTAGGTGGGACTTCAACTACACATGCCTCCTCCCTCTGCTGTTTGACCAATGAAAAACTCAGCCACTGGAGCTGACCCCCCTTTTTCTCTAACCAATCAGCTGGCATGAACAACCCCCCCCACCCCACCCCCATTTGTTTCTTTCCCCTGAGTGCCTTCACTGCTGAGCAAAGCAAAGCACACCTTGCTCAATCAGCTGAGGGAAAATGCACAAAAATAAAATACTCACACAGAAGAGAGAGAGAGAGAGAGAGTGGGTGGGAGGTTTCAGTGAGAACGGATTGAAAGGAAGGCTCTGGGTGTAGATAGAGAGTGAGGGAGAGAGAAAAGGGGAATGCTAGCATGTGCAGTGTCTTTTGTATTCAGGATATTTTGGAGGGGCACGAATGAGAGAACAGAAGAGGACGGGAGGGGGGGAATCAAGAGAAAAGGAGAACGAGGGAAAGACCAAGACGGGCTGGGGGTGAGAGTTTCTGTGGAGGGGGGTTGATTTGTGTATGTGTGTGACTGAGGGTGGAGAGAAGTAGACAGGAAGAAAACAAGATTTAGAGAGAGCGAGAGAAGCAGCTAGTGCATGCTGTCCTGACAAAACAAGCAGATGGAGGTAGAGCAACTTGACATTTCTCTGTCTTTCACAACACCACCTATTCAGGAGGAAGGAAGCAAAGAGAGACAGAACGCAAGAGAGTCGAGGGAAAGAGAGAAGGCAGCCTGATCCAGTGGAAACAGACAAAACAGAGGAGAGAAAGAGAATGCAGCACAGTCACCCATCCTGCCATCAGACAAAATAAAAAGGAAGGAAGTGGAGACACAGAGATACACTCCATCTCTCAAACGGGGTGAGTTTCACAAGTTCTTCTGCTGTCAAGTCAAGTTTGCTTATGTTGCTGTAATGTAGTCATCTGGGCTTGGGTGACTCAGTGTCTCCTAAAATGGCTTCATATGAAGGGAAGGGAAGGCAGGCAGACTGTGTTCAGAGGGAGGGAGACAGAAAGGGACCCCATGTCAAACAGCATTCTCAGCAAGTATGTCAGTGAGCGAGCTTAGTCTGCCATGATTGCCCAGCCTGAGTGATGTTTGTGTGTGTGTGTGTGTGTGTGTGTGTGTGGTGTCTGTGCCTCGCTCAAAAGTTTATCAGTTTCAATCAACTTAAGCTCCCTCCTTGCTTCACTCGCTGTCTCTTGTTGTGTCGCTTCCTGCCTCCTGTTTTGTCTGACACTCACTCACAGACACAGTCAGCTGTCATTTGAGCCCCATGAGCACAGTCAGTGACATCAGATTTCCAAACCCTGCAGATGGCTCCTGTAATCTAATCAACAGGTGATTGTCTGCAGTGGCACTTGCAACGTTGTGTGTTTGGGAATCTGTATAGAGTAAGGGTGTGAGTGTTCATCGGCCCTGCTAACACAGGCCTGGGGCTGGGTGGGGCTCTGCCCAAATCTGATGTGACAATGAAGTTATTTGGGCAGCTGTTAACACCACGCTGATGCTTTCACTCCGATGTTACATGCTGAAATCCGAGTCATACATTTGCATCTCTGCAATTACAATGTAGCCACAAGAGCTGTTACTTTTTCCAAAAGTCAAGTTTTAATGAATGCTACATGCTTTACCCCTTAAGATATTTGGATGAATCAGGGTAAAATATACAAATAAAAACTTTGCATACATTTTGTGTAATTATAACATAAAAAAAAAAAAAAAAAAATGTCAGGTGTGCAATAAATTGCAGTATGTTACAAATATGCTGTAGTAACTGGCCCTGTTACATTGACATTTTACAAGTGGAAATAAGTGGAAATATAAATTACAACATTTGCATCATGTTTTGAACTGTTTTTATCCCTATTATAGAATTTTGGATAAAAAAATGACAGCCCAAGTAGCAACATACCCCATGCCCTGCCTTATGTCTGTTAAAACGATAGATAGATAGATAGATAGATAGATAGATAGATAGATAGATAGATAGATAGATAGATAGATAGATAGATAGATAGGTAGGTAGGTAGGTAGGTAGGTAGGTAGGTAGGTAGGTAGATAGGTAGGTTAAAAAAAGGTTGTGTGTTGCTTTGAAGGTGCTTAATGTGAAGGATGCTGATTGATGATTATATCGTTTGCAATATGAAATGGAAACAAATATCAAAATAAGCTAAGCAAATACAGACTGCAGAAAAGAAACTTTTTAGACAACAGTAAACACAGCAGCTGTTCTCCCACAAGCTATTTTTCAGAGGTGGAGCTGAGCAATAGCTGAAGCTCATGCAAATAAAATGTGAATCATGCAGTTGCTCCATCTGCTTCACTTCTGAAAAGGATTGTAAATAAACACAAGAGTAAACACAAAAGTTCTCTATTGTTCCATTATGAGAATTTAACTCTAACTCCTGGGTTTGTGTTGTGCAAGTGTCATCTGGGTGTTGAAGGTGTGCAGGCCAAAGGTCAGGGTATTTTCTGAGGATGCTGTAGTTGCTTGCATTGTGTGAACTCTTGGCCTTGTCACCTCCCTACATTTTACTGAGAGCGGTGTTTCTAGGTCAGAGCTGTCAGTATAGCTTCAAAAGGAAAGTTTGTTTTTACTTATGTTTGGTGGGTTTATTCCACATTTCCATTAAAGTTGACTAAGTTCAGACATGTACTTTTTGCCTGTTTTGCAGATGTTTCGCTCACGTGCTAGTTCTCATGTCGCCACTCTAACAACAGCTGATGTACCTCAGGCACATGATGTCTCTGTGTTAGCCTTGTACCACTTACTCGTATAACACTGCCTCTCTCATGATGATGAAACGACATGTCTCTGCTCCTCCTGATGGTGCTGTGTGTCACCTGACCCAAGACCATTAGCCTTTGACTTCATGACTGCAGTCTTCCTTGACATGAAGGTGTGTATCGCATTGACACACAATAGTGCCCTGTGCAGGCAAATAGACACAACCAGCAGATAACTATCCTCCTTTTGAACCAAGTGCTTTAGCTCCATTGCAGGTTACTGCTGTCTTTTGACTTCATTTCACTCAAACCTCAGAATTTTAGATTTGGTTTTAAGTAGCCATTAATAGTCACTAATGTTTTCAACAGAATAATCCATTTATTTTTATTCCACTTTCCATGAAATCAATAAACAGAATTCTCCATTCACTGTCCCTTCTATTTGTCCTATTTGTTTTGCATTTGGAAAATAAGTTTTTTTTGAGTGTCACATGTTTTCACTCACTTTCAATTCCTTTCATTTATAAATCTGATGCTAAAATGTGCAACACATGAACATTTATTTAATGAGTTGTCTGTGTGCTTTTCTTGCCAGAGAGATATACATTGTATGTTTTTCATTTATAGCCCCAGTGATAAGTCAAGAAGAAATAGGGATGACACAAGAAACTCATATGAAATCATATGAGTGCTATGTCTCTGACATCATCGTTTGCAGTTCTTGATCTTATCCTATTTATTTTGTTGGTTTATTCTGGTTGGCAGTGTGGTTTGAAGTGTGTTAGCTGTCATTTGATTGAAGTTGACCATTTGGGACTTAATATTTATTAACAACTGTATTCAGTTTTTGGGTGTGAATATTTCATTCAGGACAGTCAAGGGGTTTCAATCGATCATTTTGACTCTTGTGTTTCCCCACCCTCTCTCTGTCTTTGTATAAGTTTTATCTTTTCAGGTTTTTCTCATTCATAGTTACTATTATGTCACCATTTCCTTTCTGGCAATGTCTTATTCTGAACGCCTTTGTGCTGGTTCATTACCTAGTGATGCTGAAGTGATTGGACCTCCTCCCTTGTCAATGGCGTGTAACTTCCTCATGCGTCATGTCAGTAATGAAGTTAATAACAATTTTTATGGTAATGCTTTTTTAAGTCATTTTATATTTTTGTTTCATTTTACCATATTAAAGTTGCTTGTGAGTATTTTGTTTTTTATTAAGTCTCGGGTTTCCAATCTGAGCTGACACATATGCCAAGCAACCTGACACCTTTCTTGAGGTGAAGCCAGAGTGTCTTTCTACCTCTGCTGGCTACTAGATGGAGCCCCCAAAATAAGGTCAGAAATCAAGTGGGGTTTCCTTAAAGAGCCATTGGGTGTTCAGACAGAGCTCTGATACAGGCAATAACTATAAATACTCACTGCTGTGCTGACTCTCTCATTACCCCCACCCCCATTCCGTGTGTCCTCCCCTGGGCACTCTCACAGGAAACTCCACCTGTCCTTAGAGGGACAAAACAAGAGGAGGTGATTGATTGTATTTGTTGATTATTCTTGCAAAGGCAAATCATGTAACCTATCCAGTAAATTTGACTTGGAAATTAAATGAAATTACATTCAACAGATATTCTTGTTTGACTGGGGGAGTTCTTGTTGATAGTCTGCCATCCTGAGGAGTATCACCCCCTCACTGTGGCCATTACACATTAGAGTCTATTTTCTTTCTTTGTGTGTTTTCACCTCTGTCTGTCAGTTGGTTTGTTTTTTATTAGCTGGATTACAGAAGAAATACTTGACTGAGTTTAATGCATCTCCCTAGAAGGCCCCGTTAAATCCTGGTGCAGATCAGGACAATGTGTCTAATCCAGATTTTTCTTTACAAGGATTGATCTAACTTTCTATGCTCCATGAGTGGCTCCTTTTATTTCACTGTGAAAATAAAACCAAATAATAATAATCCTTTGCATTTTAACAGGGTTCTGCGCACCTTGCGCTCAAACCCTAATGATTTGACTGGTTGAGTACTTAATTGATAAGGGATTTTATTATTATTTAGGAATGCTGATTTAGCATTTCAACTATTGCTTTCCTGTTTATTATTAATTTATTATCAGTGCTTGCTTGGTGATGGAATATTTGCTTTACATTGCCAACAAGCATCTATTATTATTCTCTATTTTTGTCCTTCTTCTTATTAGTGCCTGTTTGGCAAAGAAATGCAAGGGAGAACTCTAGAGCGTAGTGTTCTACCTTGCTCTACATTGGTAAACAAGCATCTGTTATTCTCCAAGTTTATTGTTCTCATTATTAATATTCATCTTGGAGCCTCACAGTGCTGTCAGACTTCAACATAGTCGCTTCAGTAGAGGTTGTCACATTGACTTCAAATTTGGTCAGTGAAGTATAAAGATCTTTGTGATCAACTCCCCTTTTATTAGGCACATGACAATGATACTGATAACTTTATTAGGAACACTACACTGACACCGATCACTTCCAAATTCCAATTCCAACATTTAGATAGAGACACAGCAAGAGGACTCGGCTTTAATTCCCAACTGCATTTTATGGCGAAATGCACATGTTCTAGTTGGATTTAATTTTGTTTTGTGCCATTCTATTTCTTGCGGGCTTTGCACACACTGTGTTTTTGTCTGCCTTATAGACTGGAATGACGATGCAATTCTATTTCTCCTTGGTTCTAATTATTTGAAATGTATAGATCAGTCATTGTATGTGCCATTATCTTGTTTGTGTGTTTCTCAGTGGAATAATTCTCAGTTGGCAATGAATGAATGACAGGCAACTGACTTTTCTTTCTTCCTTTTCTGTCTGTTCAGGGATTGTGGGTGGAATTACTGCGTCCTAATGCCATAGCCATGCTACACCCCATGCTGAGGTGACCAAGGCGAGTTTGTCTGGCTGTCAGCCAATCACAGAGGGAGGGAGCCCCAGTAGTATTACATCCCATTCTGGTAAGGAAACTTTTCCTCCGTAACTACTGACACTCTCCACCCTTCTGGTTAGCTTCAGCCCTCCAGCTGATAATTTCATCCAAATTATTTAGATGTTAATAAAAAAATGTCTTTCAAAACATTTTGAATCAATTCAATCCAAGTCCTTTAGTTCGCTTCCACTGGAGCTTCATTCATAAACATCCTGCTGTAACTTTTCTTTAAACCAGTAATCTATTATTTCTCCTCAGGTCATATTTCCTGTGCCTACGTTCTTCACTCCTACTTCCTCTGAGGTCCTTAGTGTTTCCTGGTTACCTATCCTGGGATGTTGGCGTTGTTCTGTGACCTTTGCCGTGGAGATAGATGGGTTCCTTTAGTAGACATTTTTAGACAAAATTTCCAGATGTTGCTCCAGATGCAGCTTGTCCACACAGGCAGAATTAGACAAGGACTGGCACAGAGGTGAGACGCCGATCACCAAATATATTATTCACTTACACAGGAGACATCATGGGCTTATGCCTTGCTTCAGTTTCACTATGTCTGTTTTAAAGATGTTTTGTGTAGGGAAGTAGGCAATTATCTGATTCCCCCTCTGTGTTTGTCCTCTCAGGTGCTGTGCAGCTCAGCTTCCAATTTCACTCTGTTTGATGACATTACAGCAGGAACTATAGTACTTCCTGCTTCTGTGAAACCTCTTGCTTTGCCTTCTGGCACTTGTGAGGACTGACTTGACCTGTTGCACAAAACTTAGTCAAGACATTTAACCCCAATAAAGCAACCATGCGGCACATCCACGTAGAATTAGCCCACAAAAAGGCTCCCTTAGAGCTTCCAGCCCATGAAGGGGACCTGCCTCCACCAACAGCCCCAGCACAGGGCCTAGACCATGGGGTCAGACCAGGGGCACCAAGACACTTTGGCCAGGAGGAGCTTAGGCTCCAAAAGGTCTACCAGCTCTCTATTTTCTCCCAGTTGGGGGGATTTTCTACCTCCACACAATCCAACACTGAGACCCAGCAGAGACCTGTTCGCTTAGGAGTGAAAAGGGGGCTGGAGGAGCCTCAGTTGACTCATAAGCGTCCTCAGTTGGGAGACCTCTCAGAGAGGGAGGCCCTGGAGGGAGGAGTGCTGTGTGGGCCAGCCCCAGCTCAAGGTGTTGGGATGGGATTGGTCACAGGCCTTGGTGGGCCCAGTTCTGTATACTCTTGTACACAGACAGAGCACAGAGACTCTGAAGTGGGGCTGTCACCCAGGTCTCCACCACTCTCCCCAAGCCACACCCCCTCCCGTCGTGCAAGTCAGCACAATCACGACAAGCCCATTCCTGATGTGTTTGCCCCACTCTCACCTAAATCACCCCCAATGTATGACCCACATGGGCATCTTTGTGACCAGGGCCACACCGTCGGAAGCTCAGTCAGGACTGAGTCTAGTAATGGCGGCCGCACACCCACCTACTCTTTAAGTAACCCTGGAAATGAGAGCTGCAATAATGGCTCATCAGGAGGTCAGCCCAGCCCCCACTTATATGAAATGTCCACATATGAGACTCCCAACCCTGCCAGTCCCACTAGCCCTCCAGGCCCATTTTCCCCCCCACATCATATAGAGCTGCAGGAACCAGGTGAGGCCACCGAATGGGAAGTTGGACTTGAATCCTCCCCTCCTGAGCGAAGTGCCACCCAGGCTGTCTCGTCCTCGTCTAATGGTCTGGCTTCCTGGGAGAAGACGCCCAGCAGTAATGGTCATCGTCTATCATCTGGAGGCCATTGGCCTGCCAAAAAGAGGCTGCTGTCCCCAAGTGACACAGCGGAGTCGTGTTCAGAGGATGAGGGGCCTTCCACGTCCAAGAGAAGCAGACTATCCCTGCTGCCTCCAGGACTGGGCCCTGCCTCATGTCGCAGCACTGATGCCAAAGCTGCCCCTTACTGGAACCACCTGCTGCCATCTGCATGGGACCGGCCTAAAGTTAGTAAACTGACATGCACTCACATACACACACACACAGACAGCATACCTCAGTCTTGGAACTTTTTGTTGCGTAATCTAATTTACAAAAGCTATTTCGGGCAAATACTATACATGCTAAGTTCCTAATATTTGTGATACAATTATGAAGGGAAGAGTTTTCATTTTAAATGACTCTTTAAATGAAAATGGTTTAAATCATTGTTTTCTGCTTTAAAAACAACACACATGTACATTTTCATACCAATACTATACTTTTAGATCTAAAGACATTCAGGACCTGTCTGCAGAGGTTTCTAAAATGATGCACCAATTGAAATTCTGGACTGATACTGGTGTTCAAAAACAACAATTTGTCCAATAACTGAAACAGGTGTTTGGGGTTTTTTCGTTGCTCCTTAATGGCAGGTACACAAAGAACTTTTCGTTATAAAAAGTAACCTGACATTTAAAAATGTCTTTAAGCCCTCACACCATCACACTGTTTTTATAATCACAAATGTCATCTAACATTTGAAGAAACAACTTTTTAAACTACTTTCAGTTACAAAAAAATGAAGAGCCTTTTAGTCTCTGACATAACCACTTAAATATGTATGTATTTAAGAGGTTACATGTATGTAGTTCTTCTAATTAGTCCACATGCAGCCTTGTTACTGAACCTTAATAGAAACAGCTGTTCATCTCTCTACTCTACTTACTTACTTACTTATTTTATTATTTTTACTTACTCAGATGATGGTCTATCAGGTGAATACCAGCCTATAGGCCTGCTGATGTTCAGCTTATAAACTGATGTATCCCTATTCAGTATGCAATGGTTAGCCTTGACATGCCAAGAGAACAAGTAAAAGCAAAAGAATGAAGTGATGGCGGCTCATTATCACACCACAATGGAACAGGCTGGGTAGCTCCAGAAAAAAGCTCATTGAGGGAAGCTCAGTTGTTCCCCCCACATGAGTGTAGTGTGTCTCTCACACAACCACACACACACACACACAGAGAGACACACACATGTATGTCCGGCTTAAAAATTGGTTCTGAATGTGAAATGGCCATTTTTGAACACTGGGGGACCAGAAGGAGCTATGAGTGTGTGGATTTGTGGGGGTGGGGGTGTGCTAACAAAAAGGTTCACTCTACTTAGCTTTCATACAGTCAGTTGTAACAATAGGGGTTCCGTGTTGTGACAGGGAAGTACAGAGAGACAAAGCTGGGAGATACAGAGAACAGTGGAGGGAAGACTTGATCAGGAGAGCCAGAGGGTTACCAAAAAGAAAGCTAACTATGAGGCAAAGGTTTGCTGTTAGCAAGTGGCCAACAGTTAGTTCATGGTTGCATAGTGATGAATCATCAGACAGGTGCATGACCTTTACTGTGATCAGCAGCGTGGAAATGGGGAATGTTTGTTTGCATGACACAACATCCAGAAGTCAGTGCCCAGTAAGTAAGAGAACACCGGAAATACTCACTGACTAGAAATACACAGGAACTTTTTCAGTTCACTTTTTTTTTGTGCATAATTATGTGAGAAATCAGAATATTTAATGATTTTTTTATTTGTCCTCTTTTTATAGACTGCTACTGACTGCACAAGATCAGGGAGACGACTAAAAAGTGGACTGCGGTTGAAAAGGTGAGTCATCCATTATGTGTTCAGTCATGTTCAATGTCATCTTTAAAGCTGTAAAACACCGTAGGTAAATTTCGTCTTAAAGTGACACAATGTAGCATTTCAACATTTAAGTAATGTCTCCAAGAATGTTTTGATGATACATGAACTAACAACAGGGTGAAAGGCACAGCTGTGAAAGCCTGAGCAGATCTGCATCGCCCACATTGGCACTGTGGAACTTCTATTTTTGGGTCCGTGCCACAAAAATAACTACAACATTCTACTTTACGGCATAGTTATTGAATCCTGTGGTTCAAACAGTGTGCACACAATGAGTAACAGATTATATAAGCCTTTTCTCGGGGTAGTTTTTGTTTTCAAATTTCAATGTAATCATAATTGTATAAAATACTATAACATAGGCCACTGTACCTGATCTGAAGACATGGTTATCTGTACATTATAAGTCCTGCTTCAGAGTTCACTGGTACTATTGGCTTGTTGACAAATGTGCATGTTTACCAACTGTGTGGGGAACACAGTACATCATCTCACTTTAAATAGCTCTTTATTTGGACAGCTCTTACTGATTGTTTGGTCAGTGAGATGGGTCTTCTATAGTCTCAGGGGTCTGACAGTAAAGTCTGAGAGAAACCTTTCCGGTATCCCAACAATTCTGTCCAATCAGGAGCCAGCACTCCAGAGAGAGGTGGTCCTATCTGCATGTAAGCTATAAGCCGTTTCTCTGAATAAAGGCCAAACTGAGGTGACGTAGGGAGGAGGGAGGGAAATGCTAACAAAAAGTTAGCCAAAGGACAACACTGCTGACGGTAGTTTTAAAATCACAAGCCCATACACATGCACACGTGTAGGGGTGTGATGGGTTTAATTGTCAGTCAGATTAACTGCAACAAAGTAAACACAGGGAACGTAGGTGGGAGTTAGAGTTGGCGGAAGGTAATTCTAAATTAAAGGGTTTTGTGCCTGGACTTGAAAACACACACTCACACAGGCCTGTGACATGTTGGTTAAGACAAAATTAGTGTAATCTCAACCACTAACCACTGCTCTGTTATGTGTGTTATTGTGGTTATATACAGTCGGCAGCTGCGCAGCGGCAGACAGACAGACACCAGCCGCTCAGCACGTTCCAGCTGGCCCTCATCTTCCATCAGCAGGGCGCTACTTGGCAACTTTGAGGTACAAACCTAACTATTTTAATGGCTTTCCGATGGTAATGTCGGTGTTGGTGTCATATCAACATTCTATGCACATTTTAAACAATGTAAAGATTTTGTAGGTGGAGCCGCGTGGAGCCGGTCTCACTTCTGCTTTGGTGACATATTGAATTCACTTCAATATTCAGTCAAGACAGGAATGTTACTTTTTTTTAAAACAAATATCAAGCAAATTATGATGAAATAATAGTAGCTGAATATAAAAAAAGATATAACGAAGGATCTCTGCAGTTTGAGAACAAAATTAAAAAAATGGTGTTCCAAACATTTTATTTATGTAAAATACTTAAATATGAAAGAAAGATTGAGCTGTGAACATTGGATAATTTTATTTTAAAATGTTGCATAATATTGTAAGGCAATTGGTGCAATTCTTTTTACCATACCTTGTGAATTGCAATGTCTAAAAACTGATGTCACTCTCCTCTTCTTTGTGTAGCTTTTAGTCTAATGGCTGCAGTGCCTCACCAACAATTATAAAGACTTGAGTAATTGCAGAAAATAAGTTTCCAAAATGAACAAAATGACTCTAAAATATTTAAGTCATATTGTTTTACCTCTCCAGTTCAAATATCGTAATTTATTGACATTTAAAATGAAGTGAAATAGGTAACATTGTGCTAATATTAGATGCCAGGTATCTTTCTGTAGACTCACAATGTTGTTGATGCATACTTTTATAACTTTGGTATAATAACAATGATAATGAACACATAATGAAACCCGACACCACAGCGCAGCGGCAAGTCTGTCATTACCTGACTGTGTAGGTCTGAAAGGCTCCTTCCATTCACTTGCATCATATATGTTCTTCTTTGTGTTGTTGATTGCAGGAGTCTATACTTAAGGGACGATTCACCCCATCAGGCCAGATTGAAGGCTTCACGGCAGAGATCGGGGCCAGTGGGTCATATTGCCCGGAGCACGTCACCCTGCCTGTGCAGGTTACATACTACGACATCTCAGAGCACAGCGCTCCCTCACCCTTTCTGGTCAGTCCATGTGTGTGTGTGTGTTGGATGATGTAGTATATGGTGCAAGCTTAGGCTCAGGCACAAACAATAAACCAACCAGAAAAAGACAACACTGTTTATTGCCCATATAACAGAAATATTGAAACACACATTGACACTTAAACCTGTAAAAGGAGATTTTTGTTTTTCTGAAAACGTTATTTCAAAACACGTACATGTTTCCCATTATTTTCTGGATGTGCTCCAATAAAGTTATACTGTATGGCCATTAAAACTTTGATAAAAACAACAAATCGACTGGTGGCCTAAGACATTTGCACAATACTGTATTTACATAATCCAACAACTGTGGCTTACGTTGAGTTTTTGTAGCATTCACCATTAATGGCTTCAGTAGCTTGTGTGTCATAAATAGTAAACCTCACTTCTAAACAGGCCAATCAGTTATCAGTTTCTACTTATAATAATAATAATTTTATTTATTTATTTATTTCGGTCATGACATTTAGATCACTCATCACACAGAAGTGCAGTTCACACAATATACATAACCGAAAGGGAAAGCGGGAGAAGCAAAGCTTATCTAGTCCCGCCCCCATTATCATCATACATTTCATTTCATCATTTTTTTTTGTTTTATGACATTTTGACAAAGAAAACATGTTTTAGCATTCGGTAGCACTCAAAGATACAGTCTAGCTCTAGACAGTCAACTCAGACTCCATGTGTGCCTGTACATGTGTCCATGATATTCCGTCGCGCGTGACATTCTCGACTTGTTGCCTGGCATATTCAACTTCCCAAAAGTCACAAAATAATCCAATCAATAGAGGTCAATGCATAATTGTTTCCCTTTAGTCATCCATCTCATCTGTAGGATTCACCTATAATAATAGTAATAATAGATTTTATTTGTATTGCACTTTACATTCGAACAGCAAATCTCAAAGTGCTGAATCACTTATTTTACTGTATAATAGCATAACCTTGTGAGCAGAGAGTTATGGCTCCTGATTATGATTGTGTTGTGGGATACTTGTAACAGCTTCTGACACCAGCACTCACTTGAATCTTGAGAATTAAGTAAATTAATTTCATCATTGCTATGCGGCACAATGTTTTTTTTCCAATGCTATGTCTCTGTCTCTCTTTCTCATAGGGGGTCATTTCCCTTGAGCAGCTTGGAAAGAAAGGATACAGTGTACCCAAAGCAGGGACCATTCAAGTGGTAAGTCAGATGTAAAAGTTAAAGTGGAATTTAAGATGTTAATATAACAGTCAGTCAGAAAATAATAAATAACCTTTTAAGGACACTGCTAGATGTCTTATGTGTGCCACTGTGCTTTCATCTGTCTCCCAGACCTTATTCAATCCCAACAAAACTGTGGTGAAGATGTTCCTCGTGACCTATAACTTTGTCGACATGCCTGTCAATCATATGACCTTCCTGCGCCACCGAATCTTCCTGGTGCCTGTGGAGGAGGGAGTTGAGGAGAACGGCGAGGTGCCTCCAGGGGGCGTAGCTCCAGACAGGAAGAAGATTCTCTGCTACCTAATGCATCTCAGGTACCGTTTTATTTGTTTACTTTGTAAATGCAAATTTGTAGATGTGCGATTACTATTATTTTTCCACACTTACCTGCCATAGTCTTAATTAAGAGTATTTTGCTAACACTTTGCCTCTGGTTCTGCCCTCCTTAGATTCCAGAGCTCTAAATCTGGGAAGATCTACTTGCACAACAATATCCGGCTGCTATTCTCCCGCAAATCCATCGAAGTGGACTCGGGGATCCCTTACGAGCTGAAATCTTTCACCGAGGTGCCAAGAAACCCTAAATACTCCCCCCGTATGTGACCCCAGCTTGACCCTTCAAACTTCACAGCCCCTCCTGTGCTTCCTGAAGAAGACGGAGGGAAACAGACAGACTGCTAGAGCGATGGACACAAAAACTGGATAAGACTGGATGAGACATCATCGCAACACACATATGCGCACATTTCACCTTGTGGTTGTTACTGTAAAAGTCCCCCTTTTATACATTGATTCTTCAACTTGGTATCTTCCATTGATGGAAAATGAAAAAAAAAAAAAAATAGGAATATTTAAAAGCAGGACTTTTTCAAACACACCACATCTGAACAAAGAAGTGTGCGCCCACACACACACACACACACAAATGCACCAAATCACGCACAGCACATACGTCACAACCGAAGAACTTGTGGTGGTGTATCTATGCGTTCAGTGTTAACATGCATGCCTTGTGACTATAACACCTGAGTTTCCTCTAGTGCCGTATCACACTGTCCTTCACTCTGCCTGCAGCACCAGCCGCCTCATTGGACCAACTTTTTCCCACGACAGGAGAGACACAAACAGTAAGCACATTGCTGATTGTGGGGTGAATAAGATGATGACTCCCTACCAACCCACCTACACACACACCACCATCTCTTAGCAGCAGAGAGATGAGCAGGGTGAGGGCCAATTTAAAAAAACAAACAAAAACAAAACAAAAACATCTTGAGTAAAAAAGAAAAAAACACACCAACATGATTTGATCAAACTCAGGAAAGCTGTCGCGGAATAATTTTCTCCTTTTACCATTTCACCCGCCACAATGCAGACCACTGTGAAGCAGGAGGGTCATGGTACCTCATGAAAAAACATTTTATGTAGCCAGACTGAGGGACACTGTGCTGTTTCTTTTATTTTTTTTAGGATTTCCTTTTGTTTTTATTTTGTTCTTTTTTTGTTTCTGACGTCGGAGCAGAAGATGAGAAAAGAAAAGACGAGCTGTAGTATTTTTAATTTATGTTTTCGCAAATGTCTTAAGCAATATACTGCACAAAGTAGAGTGTGTTTTTCAGCCAGACGAGCTTTCTCTGGAGAGGTGGAGGCAGAGACCTGAGAGTGATGGAGGAGAAGGGAGGGGGGGTAATTTAATATGGGGAAAAAAGTCTATGTATATTTAAAAGGAATAAACTCTCGTGACTATTGGGCAGCACCAGTGTTTGTTGTTCTTGATTGACATATATGTACCACTACATTGCTGATACTGCACCAGGTTTCCATTGATCCTTTTTGAGTGGATTCGTCATCAGTACATTTTCACTGAATTCAGTGTCAGTGACTGCATTTACATAGACAGCAATATCCTGATATTAATCTGATTAAGGGCATAACCTGCACAAGATGCAAGAATGTAGTGGAGAGGTGAATCATAATCCAACTATGCTCTCCAACCCACAGGAATAATCAGAATATGTTAATGTTTTAAGGAGAATAAGGCTTATAATCAATTCATGGATGTCTGTGTAAATGTCATCAACGTCATAATAAACTGTTACATTTCAATGTCATGGCAGGTCTTACACAGCCACAGTGATTCCAGATACAGTTTAACACCAGTTATCACCAGGCGAAGATCAGTTTTTCTCTTATTCATTTTTCAGCCTGCATTTCAGTTGTTTCTGTTTGTCAGGGGAAGGTCACTTTTGTACTGCTTTGATTCCAAAATGTGATCCCAAGAAAAACTGAAACGTTCCTGCTCAACTACTACTAGTGATGGTGATGATGGTGATGAAAAGTAGAGTAAACTGAACTACTGTGAAATTTGGTTGTGTGCCCCTTCGGAACAGTAAAAAAATGCCAAGTCAAATACAGTATATACCTGTTCTTACCAAATTGAAGACATAAGGTTGGACCCTGGATTCTGTTAACACACACACACACACACACACACACACACACAAAGACTAAACGAGGCAGCGGACTAATGGTCACAAACTGATCCTGGTTCTGTTTGCAGATTATTTAAAAATGGCCACATGAGGAAGCTTTAAGGTTCAGTTTATTTCCTGCTAAAACCTCAGTGACTGAGAGCAGACCATCTTCAGACAGTGCTTGTTTGTTCTGTTGCAAATATTAATGTCAGACTGGGAAGGGGAAACCAGGCAAAGTAAATATCCCCCTTCTAAAAATACTGAGGAACATCTATGTCTGTGTGTGTGTGATATATATATATATATATATATATATATATAAATATATACATATACATACATATATATGTATGTATATATATATACATACATATATATGTATATATATATATACATATATATATACATACATATATATGTATATATATATACATACATATATGTATATATATATATATATATACATATATGTATATATATATATATATATATACATATATGTATGTATATATATATATATATATATACATACATATATATATATATATATATATATACATACATATATATACATATATATAAACAGAGACTTTTACTGATTGTAACTTCTGAGGGTCAAGTCTTTATTTCATTTGGCAGAGGATCGTTCATTTTTATTGCTGTCATCTCAGATCTGCAGAAGAACTGATTAAATTTTAGTGCATGTTACATGAAAACACATGCAAGAAGCTATCATTAACAGTCGATAATTACGACCATACCAATGATTGTTAGGGTTCATCATTACAGCCTCCGATGTCACGTCACAGTGGCAACAAATAGGAAGTTAGCCTAACAGCACCTTTAATTGTTTTAATCTAGTCACAAAGGCAAAGACATCCTTGGCCATTGATTTATAAATCCCACTTAATTTGATCCATAAATAACTGCATCATAGCTCAGCCGATTGTCTCTCAAGTTCATGCTTTAAAACCAAATATCCCTGAGCTTGGTCCTCTTACACTCTTCCTCTAAATGACATTGACCAGTGTGTGGGCAGCACCGTCGATGGCCTGGCTCAGCACTGACACGTGGTAGTGAACTTTTTCCCAATCCCTTGACAGATTTGATAACTCGGCCGTGGCAAAGGCGTCAGCCAGACCTGGGAAGGTTGGTTTGCCAGCGCTGCTGGAGGCCCAGATAACATGCCTGTGTGACATAGAGAGGAAAACACTGATGTAACAAGGATACGCAGCTACGCAATTAACCCTTGACTCCTATTACCTTCACAGCAAACTACACTTTAAATTATAAACTACACAGTTAAAAAGCTTCAGAAGCTTCATTCTTAACAGTGTAAAGACATCATCTGCTTACCTGTATGCATATTTGTTAGGGAAGGCCAGAGGGTCCAGGAAAGCTCTGTCCAGCAGCATGAGCTGGTCATTGATTCTTCTGGCCTTCAGTGGTCTGAGAAAGACATGAGGGAAGCAGATAATATATTTACACATCCATATATCTCTCTCTCTATATAGATGTATATGTATATATATATATATATATATATATATATATACACACACACGTGTACATGCATACACATCCAGTGCCTTGCGTAAATTTTCACCCCCTTGAACCTTTCCACATTTTGTCACGTCACAACCACAAATTTAAATGTATTTATTGGGGTTTTATGAAAGAGACCAACACAAAATAGTGCATCATTTAGAAGTTGGGGGAAAATATGACATGGTTTTCAAAACTATTTACAAATAAAGATTTGGAAAGTGTTAGTGCCGAGTGCTCCCCAAGTCAGTACTTTGTAGAACCACATTTGGCTGCAGTTACAGCAGTAAGTCTTTCATTTCCCAGTCTCAAGTTTTTTGCAGACTCAAACTGGTTTTCTTCAAGAATCCCTCTGTATAGGGCTCCATCTATCTTCCCTGTCCCTGCTGAAGAAAAGCATCCCCACAGCATGATGTTGCCACCACCATGTCTCACAGGAGGGATGGTTTTCTCTGGGTGATGTGCAGTATTAGGTTTTTTCTCCACACAGTGTTTTGCATAGAAGCCAAAAAGCTAAATGTTGGTCTCATCTGACCAGAGCACATTCTTCCACATGTTTGCCGTGTTTTCCACATAGCTTGTAGCAAACTGCAAACAGTTTTTTTAACAGTGACTTTCTTCTTGCCACTGTTCCATAAAAGACAGACTTGTTGAGTGCATGTCCAATAGTTATCTCCCACCTGAGCTGTGGATCCCTGCAGCTCCTCCAGAGTTACCATGGGCCTCGTGGTTTGCTGTTGTACCATACTCTTTATATTTATTGATGATGGATTTGAGAAGATTGAGACTGTTTGTAACCTAACCCTGCTTTAAAGTTTTCCACAACTTCTTCCCTGATCTGTCTGATGAACTTCTTCTTCATGATGCTGTTGGTTCAGTCATAAAACCCCAATAAAATTTTAATTTGTGGTTGTTACGTGACAAAAATGTGGAAAAGTTCAAGGGGGGTGGGTGAATATTTATGCTAGGTGCTTTGTGTGTGCGTGTGTGTGCTCTTACGTTTCATTAGCCAGGTCTGAACCATGAATCACCTGGTCCAGGTGAGCGGCTGCACGACGAAAGTTGGCCACCGCAAGTTTTAATGGCTCTAAAACAAGACACACATCATTGTAACAATGTTCCCACCATCGCTGTGATAATAGATGCAGCATGAGGGCACTTTACGGTCACATTTGTCTCCTGGGTTCTCTGCTACAAATAGCATTTTGGACATTTTTATCTGCCCCAGTGGAACTTTTAAGACAAGAACTCATAGAAGTGTATTTTGTACAATGTATTTTTGTCCTGATTTGTGTGTTGTTATTATTTTGATTCGATTAACGTTTGGAGATTTTTGTTGAAACGATGTAACATTGGACTTGGACAACAACCCGGGAATTGAACCTCTGTGAAATGTGTTACATGAGTGTCTTTACAGAATCGCTGTATCGTGATATTGTCCTTGTTCTTGGGGCCATGTATTACAATTTGTATCATTCTATATCGTGAGTTACCCTGCGATTTCCACTCCTGGTAAATAAGATGATCGTGACATAAAACCAGAAGACACTTTTAGTGTACAACATTATTTCCCTCACTTCAGTTCACACAGTCCTTACCCATGGATATGTTCTTAGCTTTCAGCTGATGTTCATATAAGGTGAGTGCAGTGCTGAGGTAGTCCTCCAGACTCTCTGCATAGTCGCTGCAGTTTAATGGCAGCACCAGGCTGTCGGCCAGTCGGATCAACACATTTCCTGCTGTCCTGGCGATAGCTTGATGACTTACGAACCCTGAGAGGAAACAATGAAGTGGGAACATTATTTGTTAGTGCTTCAAGATTTCTAGTATTCATTATGTCTGCATGTATAGTACATGAATAAGTGATGAGTGAAACAGCATTACTCACCAGGATCGATGAACTTTGAGGCGTAGTCAAAGGTGTCGTATGCTGTGTGGTACGCAGGGTAAATGCGAGCATTCGTCTTACTCTGTGTGAGAGAAATGTCAATATGATAAGAGTCACGTGCCTACTGAAATGAGCTCTCTTCAATTCTGAATCTGAAACTTCTCTCACGAAAAAGGGGAAAAACAGAGTTTGAGTAGAGTCTCAAATCCCCAGTGTTTGAGTCTTAAGCCTTATTTACACTGCAGCCCAAATTATCTTCTGTAGGACTTATACATAGCGTCTATATTGACATACTCTTGTCTAGCAGGTTATGCATTAAACACAAATGACAGAATTGTTAGTAATACAGAGAGATTATTTATTTTTGTAACTGTAATTCCATGTTAAATCTGACCAGAACACTGTAGGCTGTGAGCCCTGTACCTGTACCTTTGCCGATTTACATAACAGTGGTGTAACATTATCTGCAAGTGTGAGTCATGTTACAGAATTACTATTACAACTTTTTTTTGTAGAATGTAACATGTTATAACATGATGTTATAACAGACTGCACAGTGTGAATGGTGATAGAAAAATGACACCATAATCCCCTATGAGCTGTCCTCTCCCTCTTTTATTCTCGAACAGGATTTGTGCAGAAAACTGAACTGTGTTGTATTCAAAACACTGCAGATAGTAGCATTCACCATTAGTATGGTCTATTACCAAAAAACAGTTTTGTGTCAGTGTTAAGAGTCTGAATCTAAGACGAAGTCCTACAATGTTGCATGGCCCACATACTTAACCTGAGCAGAAACGTCAACCTATATCACATCTGTGACTAGAATAGTTACCAAGTTTCGTACAGCGCTCAGGGATTCTCTTGGCAAAAATCTGTCAAATCAAAAGCAGTGAGGTGGTTTTTTTTTTTACCCTGTCGTATGTGTAGGAAAGGTCCATTGAAGTGATTCCAAGGTAATGGACAAAGGCAGCGTAATCGCTTCCTGCACCTGATAGGTATCCCACCCTGTTCAAGGACAGAAAAGACAGAAAACAAGAACCATCAGTTTATTGATTTATTGCATCAATCTAAATATGTATTGGATTTCCATCTCTCAAGGCAGGTGTGCTCTATGAAAAGCATGATTCCACTTGATAAATCAATACTATCTCAATACTGAGTTTTATGGCTCAAACTGTTTTTTATTTGTAATAAAAACCTTGACATTGACAAGACATAGATTTTAAATGTGTAGCTGGAAGGAATGTGTAGTTCCTTACCTGGGGATCGGACCATGGGCTGGGCTCGTCCTGTTGCTGTATCGTATCCAGTTGTCGTACACGGACACGGAGTCCACTCCAGGTGCACTGACCTGGAGAACAGACATGGTCACCTGACTAAATCCTGGTGAAACTAAGAATAACTAAGATGCTGCTTAGAAACGCTTGCGAGTTCACCTGTTTGGCGGCCGTGAAGAGGACGTTCTGCACGGATGGCATCCCTGAAGCTCTGAGGGTGGCATTGGCTTAGGAGGAGAAGATGAACAAAACATGGACGTGGCAGCAACAGAAAGAAATATTCCTCATTCATTTTGATGATAACTGTTCCACAAAAAGTGTAACAACAAGATAATTCAAAGACTACTACACATATGTGAAGGTTTAAAAACCAGGGACTGAGTTACTGAGAGATGTTTATTTACTTCTTTACTTAGGTATCGTGCCGATGGATGTGCTTCTTACCAAAAACAGCTATATCCACATTGATATAAGCAACGGTGCGTTCACTGAGCTTGGTGAAGTATTGCTGGGAAAAAAAGACACGATCAAGGTCAGATTTTGCACATTGTCCTATAGAGTGTTGTGTCGACTGCACAGTTTGTTATTGCAAAATGAGCAACATTAAATCGAGACACGATGAGACACACACACTGTGTTAACTACTGTATACGTATAAATTCACCAATCAGATACTGCTAACTTCCATCTACTGTATGTTTCAGGTTGTGTTCAAAAAATGCATATCAGGTATCATGTCATTTTCTAACTTCATTGTGTTTCTGATCAATTTAAGCTTTTGATCGCCTGAGGCTCTGAGCTGAGAGAATAGCTGATTATGTGAGTCCACAGTGGTGATGATTTAGTGACATTTAAAAACTAGAAACACAGCTGCGTCTGATAAAATGAAAAAATGTCTTTTTCAGAGCATATTTACTGCTCTGACCTCCTTGTTTGTTGAGCTCCAAAAGTTAATCATCTGACAATTCCCTCCCTAAGCAATAAACTCTTGAAGGACGTCTAAAGTCACCTCTGTGTATTCTGCCGACCCAATAAGGCCAAACTCTTCTGCTCCCCAGCTTCCAAAGATAATGGACCTGCGTGGCCTCCATTTGCCTGCCACAGAGAAGAGAGGAACGTACTTCAATTATTTTATCCACCACCATAACAGAATGTTCAGAAGAGCGATGACTCTCCTCACCCTGCTTCACCATTGCGCCCAACACTCTGCTCAGTTCCAGCATGACTGAAGTCCCACTGCTCGGGTCAATCGCACCGTGAACCCAGCTGTCCCTGTGGTTCCCATAAATCACATACCTATCTGTGGATATAGAAACACACACACATAGAGGCTGCAGGTTAATAACATGATGAAAATAGGTAATATCATATGTCTATTTGGTTCCTGGTACTCGTCTCACCTGGCTCGACGCTACCTCTGATCACTCCCATCACATTGGATGAGTTCTTCACCTGTTCATGGTTGAACACGTCTATCTTCACGTCACTGCAACAGAAGGTCACCTTCAGAGATGTGAAGCAAAACTCACACGTACATATTCATACACACACGCACGCACACACACCTGTTGTTAAAAAGTGATGTGTGTTTGAACCCCGGACCACCAAAGTTGTAGGTGCAGTTGAATGCTCCATGCCATGCAGCTGGAGCAGCTTCTCCAGCGAGCTGACTGGAAGGAGCAAAGAAGTAAGAAATGGGTTAGAATTCATTCAGATGAACTCACTTTTGTTTGTGTCAGTGACACAAATCAACAAATTGGTTTAATCACAGACCAGATTAACGCATAGGCATCCTCAAATCCAATTGGTTGAATGGGGATTGGAGGGTTTCCTGTGATGTTCTCGACTGGAATTCTGTATGTTTCATCTATGAAAACAAGGAATCATTTTTTTAGTTTCTGAAGAATTTATGGAAGGTTTAAGAAGAGTGAGGTGAGGAGATTGGATCTTATGTGGAGCTGGTGTACCATTTTACCTTTGGCAGCCAGGTAGGGGGTGAGTAAGTCTCCAAAGTGGGTGTTAAAGGATCCTCTCTCCACACCAGAGGGCGGCAGGTACCAGGAGTGTGGATAAGTCTCGTTGATGTCTGACATAAGACCATCGTTGATGTCCAGAGGGTCTGTGTAGACAAGCACACCAAGGACGCCATAGGGTGCGGCATTGATGGCCTGAATGAGACACATTTGCACTCATTATGTGAACAATACATAATTACATCCACACTCACTGGGAGCTTTATTAGGTGCATCTGTTTAACTTGATATTAATGCCAATATCTAAACAGCCAACCACGATAGGAACTCAGCGCATTGGGGCACATGGTCAAGATGACCTGCTGGAGTTCCAACCCAGCATCAGAATGAAGGTGATTTATCAGGTGATTTAATTTACATTTTGAATTTTTGTTGTGTTTAGAAACTGACGATCTGCTGGGATGTTCATGCTCAACCTCTTTAAGGGTTATACAATAGTTCAAAAAAAGAGAAAACTTCCAGTGAGTGGACGTTCTCTGGGTGAGGTCTGCTTAAGATGTCAGAGAAGAATGGTCAGACTGTCTGGTAATGCAGTGAGAACTGTGTTATGTTATGTGTTACAGTCTGTTTCTTTAACACATTTGACACAGCACCTTAATCACCAGCAGTCACATGCAATACTTTCACCTTATAGCAGGGCCGGCCCAAGTCTTTATGGGGCCCTGGTATACTTCCACGCACAGTGCACGCATGCAATCCAGATTTTGGAACCATGTGGACAGTGCATGCCCGTACTGGAAATTCAATCCCACCAGTAGCTGGAGTATTAAGATCCGCTCACCAAGCAGAGCAAACATTTCCACAACAGAGTCGCCAAGGACAGTCATCCGAGCCTTGACCTGGGTGACACCCTGACTCACCTTCAATGAACTTCAGTAACACTATAAATTGCATTAAATGTAGTTCTGTTATTCACACCGAACCAGTGTCACACATTTGTTTTTAACCTTAGAGGGCAGTAAAATCACAAAAGTGGCCTATTATTAATTTGCACTTTCGTATTCAAAGTGAAGCACTAAATGTGGTGGTACTGAACTTAATTTACTAAGTAAACCACTTTAATGACTTTGGATTTTAAAACTTAAATGTATAAATGTGTAGTGAATGAGCAATCCCCAACTACAAAATAAAATATATCCAAAGATATCTAGATTTTTTTTTTCCACATACTCAAGTTTGCTTATGCCCTGGGTCAGCGGTGCCTTATAGTCTTTTTTGTTGTGTGTTAATGCTCTACTTTTGCACTTTGGAAGGTCATTGCAATTAAGCTGCACACTTTATGTGAAGATGAATGACTATAAAATTCGACTCAGTCAACAATTAACACATTTATCTTGTCAATAAACTCATCCTCATGCTCATTAAATTCTCATGTGACACACACACACTCATCCAACTGTAAAATTTGCATGGGCATAATGTGTTTTTTCATCACTTATGCTGCTTAAATCCCACAAAAACACACCAATAAAAACAATCCATTAAAAAGACACGTGTCTTAGGGTTGAGATGACACCACAGCGTTTTGAGTCACCTCTGCCAACACTCGATAAGAGTGTTACTTAACTACTCTTCAGAGAACTCTTCAATTTATAATTCCCATGTTTTGCAGAAAAGTAAAATGCCGATGTCTTTGTGGAAAAACCAGGCTGCAAATATATTCAAGCACAGCTCGAGTCAATCAAGACTAATTTGGTTTAGGATGTTTTGTTTCTTGAACATCTGCTTTGTTTTATTTTATCCAGGAAAAAAAAAGGTAATAATTGTGTCAGTGTGACTCACTTTAGCTGCTCTCCCTGCTCCCCCGTATCTGGTGATAGCAATGGTTCCTCTCAGGTCGACTGTCTGGTTCAGCAGCTGGTAGTCGCTTGGTTTTCCCTGGTTGGCATAAACCAGTTTCCCCTAAAAACCCACATCAGACGTCAATGTTATATCAATAACAGTGACATAGGAAGAATTTTAGTGAGCTGACAGCAGATTACATCACAAATTTAAACCCCTTTTCCCCATGAGGATAAAATACACAATAATATCTACTGTTACATGCAAAATAAATATCTTTCAATAGAATTTTTTTTTAATACTGTTCCTAGTTATATAATTCAGACTGTGCATCCTTATCATATTACATTCTCCACCCATCTAGTGTAGATGCTACAGATAGAAATGTTACATATCAACCTGTCTTTGTCAGTCTTATTGTAACAGATGGGCACATGCTGGTTTATTAACTCAGTCTAAATCATAACTTGAGTTGCCAGTTACTGATAAGACATATAAAAAAGTCAGCCCATAATATTGTTTTTATATTTATATTTTTAATTGTGCTGCTCTTTCTTGATGAACTCAAATACTTTGATCTACTTAACAGTTTAAAAAAAATATATAATATTCCCTCATTCTGCTGCTTTTTCCTCATGTAAATACCCTGTTTATTATTTATATTTCTTATTCTTATTTTATTATGTTTTAGCGTTTTAGTACTTACTGTTACTTACAATGACAATAAAGAATCTAATCTAATCTAATCTGAAATGTTTGCAAACACGTTCTTTGCCAGAGACACCCCTCATGTGAGGTATTCTATCATCGTTTCAAATCTTTTGTTTTTTTGTGGCTTGCCTTGCCAGACTATGACACATTAACTCTTTTCTAACTCTTCACACTTTTGACTTTCAGTCACAACATTCCAGCAGCTGATATTCTGTTGCCTGAACTCTTCAAACAAACTTATTGATAATAAAGAGTAACAAGAGATCAAAGGCTTGTACCAATGCCCATATGTTCTGTACATTCATGTTTGCTGAGAGGATTTCACAGAAACGTCATTCCAATGACGAGGAAGACACATTTACACACATGTAACAATTTCTGATTAGCCAATGACTATAAATCCAGTGATTTTTTAAGCGTTCCCCCACAGACCAGGTGATCATTAATAGAGCTTCTAACAGAGCTTTTCCTTACCTTTGCATGTCCTGCAGGAGAGTATGCAGCATATGGCTGAACCACCTCTGTATCTTCCTGATCTGGATAGTAAGGCTTCTCTTTCTCTCTGGCAGAGTGCAGCACAGTGTCAGATGGACTCACTGAAATGAAAAAGTCACTGTGACTCTTCTCCTAATTATTCAGAAACGAGGTTATGAGTCGGGGTTTGTCATTTCATTTTAAAGAAACAAATGACTTGAGTTATGAAGCAGTTTAATCAAAAACATGAGCTTTTCATGAAGAGATTCTGAATCTGGGATTTAATCTTCCTTGGATTTACAGATAGATTAAATCCAATTATGTTGCCATAATTTATACTTATAAACATGCAGTAAAGCCTCACAGACTCACTCTGTCTCATTATGTAATGTTGCTTTCGATGTCTATGACCACATTGTGCTGATGCTTTTCTGTTCTGTGGTCCTAAACTCATGACCGTAAGTGCTAAGTGATGTTCAGTCCAACACATTGATCAATCTGCTTACTCACCGACAGTAACCTTATTGGGGTTTTTGGGGTCAGGGAAGGACAAGTAGACCATGTACTCTTCCCTCCAGGCCTGGTCCAGACCTGTTTCAGCGTCCTGCCATCTCTTCAGCATAAACTTCACTGTCTCTTCATCTCCAGCTGTTGTCGCCATATGAGGTACTTTTGTCAACACCCTGTGTTAAAGAAGATAAACCCATGATGCCTAATGAATTCTGAGGGAAAAAAAACCCTCACTGAGCTCATTTTTAAGTGGAATTACATTTTTTTTTCTATTTTCACATATTTTTTTTATCATACAAAATGATGAACTGTGTGACTCAACAGACTCCTAACACGATGACTCCTGTACTCACCGCAAATTTTCCTGAATCTGCAGGTTGTCCACCTCTGACAGGAACTTCTCGATGAGACTCTCATCCACATCCTTCGCCACTTCTTTCACCCAAGATGGTGATGAGCTGCTGCTGCTGCTCTGGGTAATGGCAAAGTGGCCGATGAGGATTCCTGTGACGAGCATGGCACTGCCACACAAAATCCCAAGTAACACCTGCTTTATCATACTTCTCGCTGCGATCAGCACCTCAGTGATATAGTTCAACGCTTGTTTGAATCCTGTGTTTTTCTCCAAATGTTACAGTCTATTTGTTGTTTAAGAAACAATCACATAGGAGACAATGATCAAAAGGGATTCTAAAATGATCAGTGCTGCAGCAGAGCAGCTGCTGAAGTGAGCTCCATAAGAATAAGGTAATATGACAGCAAGGTTTACTCATTATTACTGTTTGAAGATGGGATGGACTTTAAACCTTTTTGTGTGTTTACTACTCTTGTGGTGCGTGTTCTCGCGATACAAATTTAAATCCTTGGATGTACTATAATTAATGAATGTATTTATTTATTATAAGTCAATGACCCCATACAAGATTAAAAAAAAATATCCTAGTGACAATAAATCGTTTGATTAGGAAATAATTAAATTTCCGGCACACTTTCTTAAAATGCTATAAAAACTAAAATATGCCCTAATTTAAATCACTTGAGCCAATTAACAGATAAAAGAACAAAGAAAATGTTATCTCTGATTTTACTGACAAACTTAATTTTATTTTGCAACTTAAAAATAAAGAAATAAAAATAGATTGTGACACCTGCAACACACACACACACACACACACACACACTGGGACAGTTTGCAAAACTGAATAGGGTGCACTGTTCCAGAATGTTTCACAATTAGAATATTAACAGGTTACAGGTGATGTGAGATTATCTTTTTTTTTAATTTGTGGGAGGACCTGCAAATTTACATTATTGTATGTGTAAATTGACGCTCCTATTATGTACTAATACTTTTTTAGAACAGCGTACCTAGGCATTAGTTTATTTCTGCCTTGTATGCGTTGGCACATGCATCACAGTTTGTTTGGTGACTTTTTTAGTATTGTGCACCAAGTCGTGTTTGTATTATATGTATACACACAGTGTCCCATACCTTGTTTGTACTATATAGTGTGTGTGTGTGTGTGTGTGTGTGTGTGACCAGCTAAATATTTGTCTCCACTACTTTCAGTTTGTTTTTGTCTGTGATGTGGGCCTGTGTCTGCAGCCAGACTGGAACTGTCAATGGCAGAACCACCAAGACCTCGAAATATAAAGAAACTCTGTCTGCAGCCAGAGTTTTGCCTGTTTTTGCTCCATTTTTTCAACTGTTAATACGCTCTTTTTAACATAAAGTAAATTGTAAAGAACTGCCAGATATTGAAAGGTCTAAGTGCTCTAGAAAAAGCAAAAGCACTTACTCACAGGATATTTTCTGGCCATTGCATGGGTAAAATAAGAACTGTCTGTGACCATGTACAGTTTATAATTGACACATAAAGGCCAACAGTGGAAACTGCTGCTGTATGTGTGTGAACATAGAGCCCTTCAGTCGTGTTGTGATAAACCATCATTGCTATCATGATAGAGGTAAATGGGCTTGTGAGTACTTTGGAAAATCATTGTCACTTAACACAATCTGCTGCTGCTTCTGTTGCATCAGAAAATGCAACCTAAAACTGTATTATGCATACAGGAAGTGCAGAAACATAGCCGAGTTTTCTGGGCCCAAACTCATCTGAGTTTCTGGTCAGACTTGGTCAGACGTGTCCAAGTTTCAGATCATGCTTAGGAATTCAGATTAAGAATTCAAATTCAAAGTGCCCAAAAAAAGAGAAGATCCAGACTAGTCTGGAAAGTATTTTCTGGTTGTCAAGTCTACATACATGTGCAGTCGATAAATAATTAGAATCTATGCTTTCAATGAAAAATATTTAAATTAATATATTTTAAATTAAACTACACTTTAAATAAGTCAATTTCTCAAGAAAATAATGTCAGCTAATCAAAACAAGGTTACACATGTGAATTAGACAGTTTGCTCTGGGGAGGAGTCGGACTTCATGAATGAATGAGTTCTACTTTTTTTTGGAGAAATTAAATGACATGTTTTATATGTTTTATATTAAAATACACCATCATACATTTAAACACATTTAAACACATTTAAATGTACCGTATGTCAAAATAAACGGGGCATCTAGTTTGAACAACGTAAATGAAGTATTCAAGCAGTAAAGGTCACCACCACTAGATGGTGCAATTTCCCTAAGTAACAGTCACTTCTGTCTTTCCTGCCTTCCTGTTGATTAAAGTTCAGGCTTTTTTTTTTTTTTTAGACAGAATCTATTGTATAGTATTTAAACGTATGAAGATGTATTTAGATAAAGTACATGTGGATTCAAATATCCTGTTTTAACAGGAACAGTGTGTAAAATTTTGCAATATTTCTTGGTGAAGTTGCATGTTGTGAAGATCCCTCACCTCACTCCTCTTTTCCAAGGTGGTCTAAAATGTCAGCCTCTGTGAAGCTGACCCAGCTCCTAAAATACTCATTGTGTGGCGGAAATATATACCAATTTGGTGAAGTATACATTTTTATTTGAATAAACTGTACTTTTTTTTATTGATAAAAACGATGATTTGTTTATACTAAATTTTTCCAAATGATAATGATTTCACCTCAATTGTATACACAGAACCGTTAAGCAAAAAGATTGGAATGTGTCCACATTAAAAATGAAAAATGTAAACAGTGACCAACAGAGAAGTTGAACAGTTGACAGTGGGCAAATTGTGACACTATGATTTAGTATCATTTCAATACTAATAAAAAAGAGAAAATAATCCAGCATACGAATGCATATGTGAATGTAAAGATGAATTTTCAGCCTAAAACCTACAGCACCATAATTCATGTAGAGTGGTTATTTCCTAAATATTTTGATTATCTTATGAAAGATGAAAAACACATCTCCACATAATAAAAACACACACAAACTTCTTTTTACAATAATTTCATTTTATTTTATTCTATTTTATTTTATTTTATTTTATTTTATTTTATTTGAATATAAACTCATAATTGACTGTATATTTTCTTTCTTTCAATGAAGTTGAAACAAATAAACTGACTGGTTGGCGCTTAGAAATGAAAACTGATGATTGGTTAAGATCAGGGAAGCAAATCCGGGTTATCCAATTAGAGGCGGAGAGGGGCGGGACTTTACGCTTATTTGACAACACAGTACTTCCTGCGCACACGTTAATTTTGCAAGAATTTTGTCGTGTTTCATTCTTCGACAGTGCATTATGACAAGTTTTACAACCACAGTGACAAATGATCTAATATAATATCATAATGGTTTTGTCCTGAGTCACATTTAATGATATATTATTTTAAAGCGGGTCGGAACCGGAACTCGTGACGTACAGGCTTGTTTTAACAGCAGACATGAAACACGTCCCGAAACTCAAATGAAATTAAAGTGACATTCACGAGGAGGAGGATTGTCCTCTGTTATGTTACCCATCATGCACTTCAGCTGTGTTCTCTTTCACTTTCACTCTTCACCGTCGACCTGCATTTAGAAGACGACGCGAGGTAAGTAAATAGAAATATTGATAAAATATCGATGATCTGTTATGAGAGCTGAATATTAAAGCCCACAAAAACGCATCAGGTGTCGATAGACCGCTTATGACAGACGAGTTATTATAGAGTTGTGTTCGGGCTGAGTTAATGAGTGGAAACTGGATTCTGAATTTTCAGATCAAATGTGACATTTGTGCGCTGTCCTTCCTTTATCTATTTGTTTGTAGTAGTAGTTTGATTACATTGTGTAGTTTACACTCATGTTGTAGAACTTAAATGAGGTACATGTGCATACTAAGACTCAGTGGCGTGCACAGACATTTGGAAGGGCAGGGGCAAAAATTAAAAGGGCACCTACTGTGCACCAGTGGGGCAGACACCACTAATATAATTTCCCACATTCTCACACACCTGTGTTTACCTATAAAGGTACACATTTTACAGCAGTTGTTCCCAACCTTTTTTCCTTGAAGCCCGCCTTGCTTGTGTCCAAGACAGGCCAGAACCAACCAGAACCCCAGTCCACACACACACACACACACACCAAAAGAATAAAGTGAATAATTACTTTATATATACATAATTTATATGCAAAACTGACCAGCATTTGTGACCTATTCTCACAGTGTATATGGATAAAAACCGTCCTGTGCTTCCATAAAATCAAATCCAAGGTAACTTTTTGATCTTTGGTACTTTTAAATACTTTTACATGTTATTTTTCTTGTACAAATGCTGAAGCACCAATATAACAGTAGTTCAGAGGTCACAGACGTGTTGGTAATAAATAGCAATATTTTTTAATGCGGTCTCAGAGCAGACATAGCAAGCACTGCAACCTCCATGTGATCTCTGGCTTGGACTACAGGTTGGGAACCAAGGCTTTACAGCACAGCAACACTTTCTATCAATAGGACGGGCATTTTCTTTTCTTGCTCTAAGACAGCAAGGGCAGTTCAGCTTCCTCTGATTACAATGTGTCACTATTTCGTTCAGAAACAGCTTTTTATCACAGATGACGGATCGTCTTACGTGATTTCCATATTTCCATAGCAGCCTCCGCATTGAAACCACTTAAAGCTCAGCTTCAACTGTTCTTTATCGAACGGCACAGAATAGCCTTTTCTGCCTCAGTCCTGTGTGGATTTTGCGAGGTTAAGTCTGCAGACAAATAGCTCTGGCCGCAGTGCTGCTCAGTGAGATAGCCCATTTTCATTTGTAAATAAAAAAACACTATTTTAGCATTTTAGTTTTACATAATTATCACATTTCCTTGTTCAAGTTGTTAATTTGCAGAATTTAAGTATGAATACATGGGCCTGCTATGAGCTTCCGCTGTTTCAAAGACCAGCAACCGCCACTGCTCTAAGGACAGCCTTTGGGACACTTCATAACAACACCTTTTAGATTGGGAGGAAACAGTTACAAGAGCACACTGTATCACTTTCTCCACTAGAAAGGAACTCCTTTAGAAACTAGTAGGGCACTTCCTGGTGGTTTTACCACTCAAGAGGGCACTTTGTGTGTGCACCGTTTTTTGTCCATTAGGGCCCCTACCCCCCACCCATGTGCACACCACTGCTAAGACTCTAACACTTGCATATTGTTTGTATGTGATTCCTTCTTAAATTTTGATTTTGAGATATATGTGTCTCATTATCGTTATTAAAACAAAATGTTGTAGCAGCCAGCTACATTTAAAAAATTCAGTTCAATTCATACTTTATAAGTGACCGATATCAAACTGTGCTGAAACTAATATTGACAATAGAGGTCAACTGACAGTGGACTGATAAAGGCTGAAAGAATAATGATAGTTTGAAGCATGAAAAAGTCAATAACTAATTAAGTGGCAGACATAAGCCTACCCCCACATCTGAAGGAAAATATGGAATTTATAAAAAAGATGTTTGTAGGTGAGAATTAGAGCATCACACACCCTTATCTGTAATGTTTGTCAGTGTTATGATATCCCAAACCTGCACAGTGTTTTATCAATTATTGCAATGATAACCTTTTACAATGACTTAACCACTGCAATTGCTAGTGCACCTAATACCACAAGGGGGCAGCTACAGCATGCATTTGTTTAGGATCAAAATCATGTCATTAACTGAGGAATCACATCAGTAATAAACTAAAACACAATATTCCCGAAAACAGTTCAAAGATTATTAACTTCATCCCAACTATCGAGGCCTCATTGTTCATGATGCCAGTGTGAACTGCCTGTAGCTGTGTTTGTGTGTGTGTGTGTATGATTTTTCCACCAATACAAAAAGATAAATGCCAGACAATAAAGACAGACACAAATAAAAAAATTTTTTTACCAAAAAATAAAGTAAACATGACCCTTAATGTAATCATGTCTGTGTGTGTAATTATCTATTACAGGTGAAAGGGTTTCCTGCCTTCTCTGTCACCATGTTAGTGGCTCTTGTTTTGCTGCTGCTTTCCTTTGGTTCACTTCCCACCTCATCAGGAGCACAGCTTCCAAACCAGGGTCAGACCAAAGATCCGCCCATAGCCACCAATGGCCAGCCGTTCCCCTGGAACCACATGCGGCTCCCCAAAACTATCTCCCCCCTCCACTATGACCTCAGCATTCACCCAAACCTGACCACACTTGACTTCACTGGCACTGTTCGTATTGAGCTGGATGTGCATGAGGACACCAACAGCATTGTTCTCCATTCTAAGAAGTTGCACATCTTCTCTGTGCTGCTCTTAGCACCAGAAGGTGTGAGGCCTCTCCAGGTTTTGGAGTATCCTCGTTCCCATCAGCTGGCCTTGCTGTCCGACTCTATGCTGATTAAAGGTAGTAAGTATGAAGTTCAGCTCGAGTTTGCCGCCAACTTGTCCGACAGTTTCCATGGTTTCTACAAGAGCAGCTACCGCACCAGCAGTGGGGAAGTCCGGTAAGAGAAATGATGATCATGAGCTGAATTTTTTTTTTAAGTCAAGACACTCAAAACAAGTTTGGCAACCACTACAAAATCCAAGGCAAATGTATATTTCACGGTATTGAGTTGAAGCGCTGATCATTTCCTGGTCATTTTTATGTCTTGCAAAGACAGATTATTGAAAGAAAGAAAGATATTTTTGAAGAAAACTATTCTCAAGATACTTTCAAGCTGCACAACTACCAATTAATGCAAATTAGGAAAACTAAGAACCCTCTCAGTGTAATAAGAAACACAGGCTGATGGGACATGCTGTATGAAATTCGAGAAACAGCTAAGTGTGCTTATATTAAGCAATCAGCATTGACGGTGCTGTGTAAATTCAGTGGTCATCCAAAGAACCAGTGTAGATCCTTTCAGTCAAAAACAAATATATTAATTTAAGCCACTGAGGGGCGCACTGGGAGAACATAATTGAATGCTGTGTATCTAGGGCTTTGTTCAGATTACCAGCTACATTTTTCAAATCAGACTCATTACAGATCAGATTTGATGGTTCACACATAGTAATAAATCTGAATGTGACTGTCCTCTCCATTCTGTCATCAACACTAATGGAAAAGTCAGATTTTATGTGATCACTTAGTGTTGAAGCTGTATATATGTAAGAAAAGCTAAGATGTAACATCTGTAGTGCAGGCTGATAACATCAACACAATTGGCAATCCGATTTATGCTGCGTTAAAGACCTGAAAAGATCAGAGCTGACATGAGTCACTTCAGCCTTGTTATCTGAAAGTACAGTGACCCATTTATTTGAGCACAATTTTCACCTTAGCACAAGTAGAAAAACAGCCTAATTTATAGATCCGATTAATAGGTTTCTTGAATGTCAAATTATTTATTTACATCTACTGATTTATTTACGTTATTAGGTTCATGGCATCAACGCAGTTTGAAGCAACGTTCGCACGTGGAGCCTTCCCCTGTTTCGATGAGCCGGCTTTTAAAGCCAACTTCACCATACGGATTACACGTGAACGACGTCACATAGCCATATCAAACATGCCTAAGGTACACGTGAATCCAGAAGAAAAAGTTCACTCTGCGAAGAGTTATTACAAATACAAATGGTTTAATAAGAACTGCACACGTTCGATTCACAGGTTAAAACCATTGAGTTACCAGGTGGTTTGCTTGAGGATCACTTTGACACCTCTGTGGAGATGAGCACTTACCTGGTTGCCTACATTGTGTCGGATTTCCTGTCTGTAAGCAAAACCACCCAGCACGGCGTAAAGGTGAGGACACATTTGTTAATGTGAAAAATGTGCTTGTGCTTTGAAATACTGTATCTTTCACATTTTTTATTTGTTTCTCCGCTATTGTGATTCTTGTCAGATTTCAGTCTATGCTGTACCTGAGAAGATTGACCAGACAGCCTATGCACTGGATGCTGCTGTCAAACTGTTAGACTTCTATGACGACTACTTCGATATTCCTTACCCACTTCCAAAACAGGGTATGTAGAGATTATATCTTTTATACGTTTATTTTAAAATTGTTTATGATGTTTTACCATACTCGGTGAGAGAAAGTAATTGGCATCATGGTTGTGACATAAATGGCTATAAGTAAATGTGTTAAAGTATGAGCGTTCATTCTTCTGCGACAATTGGGATTTGCATTTCATTGACCATCTGGACTTGTTTCCTGAAATTGTCCAACAGGGGCCATGTGTTGTCTGCAACTTTTGCAGGTACCTTTCCTGCCTGTGACTGTCCACAAATCAAATATCTGGTCAGAGAGAGTCCATGTGATAACACAGCCTTGCCTTAATGTTCTGGAAAGTTTCATTTTGCTGTGATCATGTGAACATTTCATGTCATGATTATCCTGATTAGAATAACTGCTCTAACTGTTTGTCTTAAAGCTGGAATATATACCTTTTTTTAGCTGAAACTTCTCATTATGACGTTAAAAATGTTGGACTTTCTTTAAACATAGTTATAGTA
This sequence comes from Solea solea, assembly GCF_958295425.1. Classification (NCBI taxonomy): domain Eukaryota; kingdom Metazoa; phylum Chordata; class Actinopteri; order Pleuronectiformes; family Soleidae; genus Solea; species Solea solea. The sequence continues at coordinate 10,450,367 of NC_081141.1, read as the reverse complement.
ATAGAAGACCAACATACGCATTTTCATTGATCCCCTATAAGCCTTTCACTGTACTTTCTCTTCTCCACTGGGACTGAGTAGTTTTCAGATGACTTGTGAAATTGATTGAAGATTTCCCCCGTTCATGTTTATCCTGCAAATTCTTCTGGTTCCACTTATTGGGATTAATCATTAATCACATTACATTCATATATGTATATTTTAGAGCTGGACCAATTCATAGTTTTATCGATTATTAATCCATTACTACATTAATCAACAACTATTTTGATAATCGGGGAATCGGTTTTTCATGATTGAAACAAGATTTCCGATTGTTTAAGCTTCTTATATGTGAGTATTTTCTTCATTTCTTTGCTCTGGATAACATAGAAATCATTAAGTGAATTATTTTGGTTTGTGGACAAAACAAGACATTTGAGAACATCATCATTTCCAGGTTTGACGAACACGGATCAACATTTTTAAGGTTTTCTGATATTTTATGGACCAAACGATTCATCGAGAAAATAATCGACAGATTAATCGATTATGAAAATAATCATTAGTTGCAGCTCTAGTATATTTAGCTCCAGGCACTTAGTGGTCCCAGTGCTCTGTTGGGCAAGGTAAAAAAAATCTCCAACTTGAAAGGAACAGAGAAACCTAGACCAGTAGGTGAAAATATGTGCTTGTTGTTATTCCTCTGCAGATTTGGCTGCAATTCCTGACTTCCAGTCAGGCGCAATGGAGAACTGGGGGCTGACCACCTACAGAGAGTCAGGCCTCCTCTTTGACCCCGACAAGTCCTCTGTTTCAGACAAACTTGGTATCACCAAGGTCATTGCCCATGAGCTTGCACACCAGGTACACATGTGGCCTGCCTCTACCTGCTGTTTGTTATGAAAGGAATAAATGGCAAAGATCTAAACTGAAAGTATCATCCAGTCTATGTACATTACGCTGTTCCCACATGTTCTTTCACCCATCCAGTGGTTTGGGAACCTGGTGACGATGGAGTGGTGGAATGATCTGTGGCTCAATGAGGGTTTTGCCAAGTTCATGGAGTTTGTTTCTCTGGACATCACCTACCCAGAGCTGCAAGTGGTGAGAGCTGTGCAGGGATCTGACCACCAGTGTGGTCAGCGAACAGTGTTGCTTGTTCGCTGTGTAGTAGACTTCCTCTTTTTCTTGTCTAAGAGATATTACAAATGATATGGTCTACATTTGGTTGTGTAAAAAATGCCACAAACTGAAGTATTTGTGGATTATTTGGACTGGCAGTATTTCTGTAAATTATTATTATGCCCCCCTCCCTCTCTCTTTCTCAAAGGATGACTTCTTCTTGGGGAAATGTTTTGAGGCTATGGAGGTCGACTCTCTTAGCTCCTCCCACCCTGTCTCCCACCCCGTTGAAAACCCTGTGCAGATCCAGGAGATGTTTGATGATGTGTCATATGACAAGGTCAGCTTCACATCTGGGATATATTTGAAATGTGCATTTATCCATGGTGCAAAAAAGATGTGCAAGATATTTCCATACATTCCCAAGCATTTACCATAAACTTAAATCAAAACCCGGGCAATTAATCCTAGAGCATAGAATGTTTGGATTGTTAATTTTCAGCATGCGTGTGTTTTTTGTTCCCCGTTTAGGGAGCGTGTATTCTGAACATGTTGCGGGACTTCCTGACTCCGGAGGCCTTTGAGATCGGCATCATCAAATACCTCAAGCGCTTCAGCTACAAGAACACTGTCAACAGCCACCTGTGGGAGAGCCTCACTAATGTAAGTGATGTGTGTGTGAGAGTGTGGCGAAGTGGCTGAGGGAAACACCACATACTGTATAAAGCTTAAAGATGCTTGGTGATTTTGTTGATCTTATTATTCTGTTCTTTGTGAACAGAAAATGAAACTGAAAATGTGAGGTGTTTTTTTTAATCAATAAAGCCACTTTTAATATAACATGAAGGTGTGTGGAATTATCAGCGATGGCACTCTCATGATTTAATCTGCCCACAGGTCTGCACCTCAGATTATCTAGATGAAGGTCGAATGAAACACAGAGAGTTCTGTTCCAACCGTGACCTCTCCTCTGGAGCCTCAGTGAGTCATTGACGTATGTTGAACAAAGATTAAGATGTGATGTTGAGATTTTATCGATTGTTGAAATGTGTGATGTGTGTCTGTATACGCAGAAATGGTACTCTGGTGATGAGCTGGATGTCAAGACCATCATGGACACGTGGACCCTGCAGGAGGGCTTCCCACTGGTCACTGTGGAGGTCAGAGGTCGCGAGGTCAGGCTGAGCCAGGAGCGTTACCTAAAAACAGATGACCCTTCCCTCACTGAAGGGTAAAATGTCACATTAAAACTGGATATATACTTGCTGTCAAGTATTGCACAACTTTATTTTTCTTTGAATGTATTTGGAGAATTATGGACAGTTTTATGTAATTGTGTGAGCGTGTATGATAATACTTTTCGCTTTGCTGTAACGGAGTAGACAAATATGGAGGTACGATAAGGGATTGTACAGTGCTTTTCTTTCTGCTGCTAATGAAAGAACAGCAAGACCTGTTTCTGTGGAAGAAGCCAATTTGTCTCCGCCACATAGGTTTGAAAGGTGAATCAAATCAAATGCCCAGATCCATCCATCCATTTTCTACCGCTTTATCCTCCACTGGAGGGTCGCTGGGGGTGCTGTGCCAATCTCCGCTGACATAAGGCGATAGGCCGGGTAAACCCTGGACAGTTCGCCAGTCCATCGCAGGACCACACATAGAGACAAACAACCACTCACTCTCACTCTCATACCTACAGTCAATTTAGAGTGTTCAATTTACCCAATCCCCATATTGCATATTTTTGGACTGTGGGAGGAACCCAGAGAACCTGGAGAAAACCCACGCACACTGGGAGAAGATGCAAACTTCATGCAGAAAGACCCTTATTCCAACCAGGGCTCAAACCTGGGTCTTCTTGCTGCAAAGGCAAGAAAGCTAACCACTACACCAACTGTGTGGTCCCTATTTATAGGAATATATGTTTAGATTTAACAATGCTGTCTTATTTTGGGTCAAGAGGGCATTCAGACTAGCTGTAAGGCCAAGCTACACTCACAGCACCCTCTACTGGATGACACAATAATTGCACGACAGACCACTTTCCTTCTACACTGTATATTTTGAACTTGAACAGGTTTTTATGGTTCGAGAATGAACCTTTTCAACATTCACCAAGTGCACCTTTAATATTATTTCAAGTTGTTAATGAAATTTGAAAGTTTATTTATTTATTTATTTAATTTAATTACATTTGTGTACTGACAGATTCCTGTGGCAGATTCCACTGACCTATATGACCAGTGTCTCCAACACTGTCCACCGCTTCCTGCTTAAAACCAAGACTGGTGAGTGTGACGTTCACTGAGGGGATGTGGTGTTTCCTGGTGTGGTGACATTGTTGTTGGGTTGTCTGTCCATCCATTCCATTGTCGTGAGCATGACATCTCAAAATACAGTTGGAGAAATGACAAGGAGAGCACATACTACTAAAACCCTAGATGTTCAGCAGTGTGATTTGATTAATGCGTATGGACTGTGGAGGGATGTTGACATACATTATGTAAAGACGTCAGTGCCGTTGTCGTAATTGTGCAGAGCTCCTGTGGAGGGTGACAGCGGTTAGGCACTGAAGCTTTCAGAAAGCCTTGAGAGAATTTAAGTTAAATATTTGAATGTTGACATATTTGAACATGATGCACTGTTGCAGCAGCCACGCAACATTAAGATTGGGACAGAACTTTCCAGAAGAGAACATGGGTTGCATTACTTGACATGTGACAACCTCACATGAGTAACGCAACATGCAAATTAACTTCTTGTTTGGTGTCTCTGGAAAAATCTGAAAATGTAGTGGAGGTTTACAACCACTTGATTTTAAAAAGATCTACAGCAACTTTTCTTTCCCTCCTATTTGTTCGTACAGATGTCTTGTACCTGCCAGAGGAGGTGGACTGGGTGAAGTTTAATGTGGACATGAGTGGCTACTACATGGTCCACTACGCAGGCGAGGGCTGGAACTCTATCATCAGATTGTTGCAGAACAACCACACGGCCCTGACCAGCAACGACCGTGCCAGCATCGTTCAAAATGTCTTCCAGCTGGTCAGGTCTGTCTTTTTAAACCTAAGCATTAATATAACCAACAACAACAAATTGACTTTGTGGGAAAAGGTGAGTTTATTTAATATCGCCTACATCAACTATTCCCAAACTAAATTTACATTCTAAATATAGTTTGTGGCCTACCAAAAATTTGAATCACAACTTTCCTTTCTCCATCTGACAGTTACCTCTCCATCACACATAGTCAGGGTAAATCTAGAGACTTATTATGAACTGCATATACATAGGAACAGATTGCAGTTTAAATCTCATGGGTCCGTTTTATAACCTTTGGTTACTTTTTAGAATAATTTGACTAACTATTTTTATGGTTATTTGAAACAAAAAAATCTTCTTCTGTGTTCGTTTTAATGACCTTTCATTTCCTGTTGTGTCTTGCAGTGTAGGAAAGGTGAGGTTGGACACAGCTCTGGAGCTGTCTCTCTACCTGTCCAAAGAGACTGAGATCATGGCTGTGACCCAGGGCTTTGGGGAGCTTGTACCTCTCTATAAGCTAATGGAAAAGAGAGACATGGCAGATCTGGAGAAACAGATGAAGGTCGATAAACACAGTCGCCATATCATATAACTATGTAACGTGTTATTATGGTTTATATGTTAATGGCTTAACGTATTTTGACTGCTTGTGCTCCTCAGGACTACATCGTGGATCTGTTTCGGGGGCTGATTGATCGCCAGGAGTGGACGGACTCTGGATCAGTCTCTGAGCGAATGCTCAGGAGTTACCTGCTGCTGTTTGCCTGTGTCAGGAACTACGCTCCCTGTGTGACCAAAGCCACCCAGCTCTTTAACAAATGGAAGGAATCTGATGGCAATATCAGGTTTGGGGCCATTAATAGCTCACTAATTGTTAAATTAAGGCACCTAGGATCTACAAAATCCTGCTCTTTCTGCTTAGAAATATCCAGAGACATGTGAGTGTTAGCTCAGTGAAAACAGGGCTACCAAAGGGGACACTAGGAAAAACAAACAGCAGCTTTTAAACAAAGGCCTCACCTAATGAAATACATCAGCAAAGGTCTACGGTATCTTAAGATAATGTTTGCTGCTTTATCTTATCTTTAGCTTGAGGGGACACAGGAGCTGCTGGTGTACTGCTGTCCCATCTGTTAAGTTTGTATTACTTGGGTAAATTCAAAGGAAGAAAAGTCACATAATAACTAATTTGAGTTAAAGATGTACCTTTATTGATTCCACATGGAGGAAAACAAGATACAGTAAATAACAACTTCAGTTTCCCACCAGAAACTGCTTCTTGCCACAGTGAACACACACACACACACAGAGTGTAGTTATCTGTAGTTCATGTAATAACATGTGATATGTGTAAGTACCTCATTCAACCTAACTTTAGATCTCTTTCACTACGTCACAGTGTTGTTTGTGATGCTGTAAATTGACCTATTGCTACTGTAAATGACAGTTGAATGATTATTTTTCACATGGTGGTACACAACTGAAAACTTTCTGTGTCTTCAGCCTCCCCGTTGATGTCACAATGGCTGTGTTTATGATTGGAGCTCGAACACCAGAGGGGTGGGACTTCCTTCTTGAGAAGTACCGCAGTTCAGGTCAAATGTCCGTCAAGAGCCGAATGAAAGTTGCCATGGCTTTCAGCCCTCTGCAGGACAAGCTCACGTGGTGTGTATCATTATATCCCAGTGTGCATTCACATGCTCCTCTGAAGATTGTGTTGTTGTGACTTATGCCTTCCCCACACTGGAGGATTTTCAAATCTGACTTGATTTTAAAAACGTGGGAGACAACAGACAGATTTTCAATGTTTTAATCCCGAGAAAGCACAGACTAGACGATCCAGTCAAGACGCAGGAGCACACACTTGGCGTTTAAGCAAACGATTTCAGGGAGGAGAGTCCAGGGCTTTGGGATCTCACAGAAACTGACTTGATTTACAGTAACATGACTTCAGAATATAAACAGACATGGAGGTGGACTGTCGATGTTGTCAGTTAATAGCTGTTGTGTGTGTGTGCGATGTTTTGTGCTGAGAAACGCAAATAACCGTGGATGAAGTCATGGCTGAGAAGATGGAATCAGCTTGGCTTGGACAAGATACGGTTCCAAACAAAAGTTTGCAACATCCGTTTCCCGGTCAACTCGCTGCTCCAACCCAGTCGCTGTTGCGTCTTAAATATAAAACATGTTTAATACTTACAATTTGAAATTGGAATTTGAATTTGCGTCTGTTAACCCCTCACACTACAGGATCATTTGGCCAGATAATCTGTTCAAATCAATCTAAAATCAGGTGGCACCCTCGATTGTCGCAAGGGCCAGATCAGGACTGGAATCTGGCCAATTCTCCTCTAGTGTGGGGCAGGCATTATGTGTCAGAACAACCAAAATATGGACATTAGTAAATATATTTTTTCTAACTAACATAGGTGACTCTACATAAGCGGTGGGACAGTATGAACATTTCATTTCACCATTATTCATCCTCCACATGAGGGTTGTGGGTCACTGGAGCCAGTCCCAGCTGACACGGTGAAACACACAGAGGCGAATAACCGTTCATTGTCACATTTATAATTTAGAGTGTTCAATTAACCTCTGCATGCAAAAGGGCCCTTGTTCCGACCAGGTTGTTAAACTTTGTAGCTGCAAAGCAACAATGCTAACCACCGCCTCCACCGTGTGGCCATGTCACCATTATCTAACTAAACAAAACAATTGCAATAGCTGATAGAACAATAATTGAAAACACTGGTTTCTGAAGCACACTGAAATCACAGATCTGAGACATATTTTTTGGGTACACTTTAAACTAAATAACATCAGTGATAATTATAATACTTTTTGGGAGGCAGTAATTGTGGGAATTTTTCCTCTTGCGAATGCATGGTCAGTTGTGAATGCATGGTCAGTTCTACTTTTCTGTCTGCGTCTCTGCAGGATGATGGAGCAGAGCCTCTATGGTGAAGTCATTAAAACTCAGGACCTTCCAGACGTGGTCGTCACTGTCAGCGGCAATCCACATGGCTACAAAATGGCCTGGGAATTTCTCCGTGCCAACTGGCACGCGCTGATCAAGAAGTCAGTCAGCCCGTCACACAAACACAACACATCACATCATTCATATACACTTCTTTCACTCTGTAGGTTGAAGTTTTCAATTATCCAATGACCTTATAAACAAATGTGTCAGAAAGTACATTGTTTGTCGGTATAATTCTTTCTTTTTTCAGTGTTTGAGTGCTGTGGACTTTGTATTGTGTTTGACTGTTTGCTTTGATACCACAGGTTTGACCTTGGCTCTCACTCGGTATCATACATGGTGACTGGAGTGACCAACCAGTATTCTACCAGGGACATGCTACATGAGGTTAGTAAAAGGCACACACTCTAGTTATGTGAGTCACTTTGGACCTTTTCCTTGTCTTGTGTGCTGCTCAAATTCCTGAAAACAAACACTCTGTTTGCTTACACTTTATTTAACGTAAGCAAACAAACGCTGATACTAATGTGCCTGAAAACAAAATGAGATATTGACTGTTTATCCTTGTTGGCTTTGTAAATATCATTTTAAATATTGTAAACATCTCAAACATCAAATATACAGTAGACATAAAAAAATAAGATATATTCAAATGGGTCTGAGCTTTAGTAAAGACGTTCTTTTGTCTTTTTCTTTTATACTTTTGTTGCACGTAATTGTAGCTCATTGTTCTACGTTCAAGCTTGTTCATTTCTGACGAAGAACGCATTGTCCTCTGCTCTCGCTCAGATTCGAGGCTTCTTCGGCTCCCTGTCCGAGGAGACGGGCTCAGAGATGCGCTGCATCCAGCAAGCGTATGAGAGCGTTGAGGACAACATTCGCTGGATGGACACCAACCTTCCTCTGCTGCAGGCCTGGCTTGACAAACACAAACACAGAATCTCTCATGAGGATTTGTAGAACTGGGGGAAGATAAACAAGTCTAGTGTGATGTGTGTAAAATGTGGCTAAAGGTTGAAAGTAGTGTGGATGACTGTGACGACAATGAAGAGGCCTTTTTCACTCGATTTATACTTGAACAGCAATAACTCCTGTGTGTGTGTGTGTGTGTGTGTGTGTGTGTGTGTTAACCTAAGGCAGTGAGGACATTTTGGCTGGTCCCCACATTCTGTCCCTCCTTGAAAGGGCTTTTTGAGAGTAAAGACCTGGTGTTATGGTTAGAATTGGGTTTAGGGTTAGGTTTAGGGTTAGGCACTTAGTTGTGATGGTTAAGCTTAGGGTAAGGGGCTCGGGCATGCATTATGTCAATAAGTGTCCTACTATGAATGCTGTGCGTGTGTGTGTGTGGGACAGAGTGTACGAGTGTGACGGGGTACTGTTTTGTGTGTTTTTGTATGTGTTTGTGAAAGAGAGTGTGAGAACTTTTTTATTGAACCTTTATTTAACCAGGCCTGGCAAAAGGCAGGACCTTTTGAGGGAGAGGGGGAAAATAAGATGAGAATTAAAACAAAATGTCTATGTAACATTTACGTAGACACAGCTAAAATACACACAAAAAGTACAGTACAAATCGCCTTAATGTGTGATTTTGTAAAAAAAAAGCGTCAGGCAGCCAAAGAAAACAGAACGGGCTAGCAACCAGAGCGACAGTGTTGTGGTAATTACTCAGAGGTCCACAAGGGGCGATAGTGGTTCTGCACTGTAAACCCTAACCCTAATACCAAGTCTTAACCCTCAAAATAAACCTGCTAATGTCATCAAAATAATGAGCCCTCACAGGCAACACACAAACTTTTGCCTCGCGATACTTGTGAAGACATTCATAGACATAATGCATTCCCGAACCTTAAAGCTGTAGTTTGTTATTTTAAAATATAAACAAGTTTCTATTACATTCAAACCACTGACAAGGTAGCGCCCAGAATGCTTGTCAATAAAATCAATAATAGTCCATTAGGTCCACATGACTCTCTTGTCTTTCCCGGGAAAGCAGTTTTGATCTTTTACGTCACGAATGAGCAGGCGAGGCGGAAGACAGTACTACTGAAAACAACATGTTACATACTGTATGTCCCTAATGCAATGTCTCCTGTGTGTCTGTGCGTGTGTCTCCTGTGTGTGTGTGTGTGTGTGTGTGTTGGATGCAAATGTGGTTAAATGTATTTCAATTATACGTTTGAATGAAATTGTCTGACAATATTACAAACTTTTATTGAAAATTGGCGCTATGGGCCACGTGAAATATATAAGAAAGACAAAATTAAAAGCGAAATGTCAAAATATTAAAAACGGACACTTATCTATTATCGAAGGGAACGTGGGCAGGTGCTTTAGCATCAGCTGGATGTGTGTGTGTGCACGTTTATGTATGTAACATAGTTAACAACAAAAGGTTTCATCCTTTCAGATCTTGTTTTACACTTATGTCATGGACATTGGTTTAGTAGTTTCATTGTCAGACGGACGGCAATCAAAATGTCACACAAAACACAAACATAACAGGCAAGTTTACCTTCCTTTAATTTCAACTGTAACTGACTAAAGAAATAGAGCTATGAGGAAAATCTCATTACTGCTGACTGCTGTGTTTTAATTCTGTAAAATTCTTAAAAATTCTCTAATTTTGGAAAAGGAATGTGTATTGATTGAATCACAAATAAATTTAGAGAAAAAAAACAATTTGTATTTATTTTGTTGAATAATTATGACTATTGTATTATAATATTGCCCAACTGTAATTTATTAAACCAGTTTTTTCTAGGAGTTACATGGACGAGACCTTTGGAACTGTTCACTGCTCTGATCGTAATCAAGACTTGTCAAAGTTATGTGGGGTAATTGCATTCTTATCAGTTTGTTTCCATTCAGTCACACACTCTTTACACATTAAAATCATGTACTATCTGCTCTGTGAGAACAGTTGCACAATGTCGGGTTGGATGACACATTTTTAACCCTGGGTCTCTGTTAGACATTACAGAGAATCTGCTGTGGATTTCTGCATTTGGGAAATGTAGGATGCAGTGTTTGGACCTTCATTAATAGCAGGGAATTAAGTGTTGTCTTGCTTTATCAAACACGTGTTTAATGCATCACTTCTGCAGTCATCTTACATTTCTGGTGCCATGTTGTTGATGTTCTTTCCCTTTTCCTCCATCAGTTGTGACATACTGAGAAACACGGATTTGAGTGAAGCTGACCGGCTGAATTAGATTTATGTGAACGTTGGCAATGGCCTGAATGTAATGAACATTCCTTTATATACAAAAGTTACACACTGCAGCTTTACAAGTGACAACACTGAACTGAATGAGAGAGACGATTCTCATTTAACAATAATTCTCTTATAGATAGACATTTTTGTTGGTGTTATTAATCAATCATTCCATAATAAACATAGTAATCAAATGAAATCTGAGAACTACTACTTCTACTACTACTACTACTCCTCCGGGCTCTGCTCCCAGAATTAGGGAAATCAGGCCTGGGAAAGGACCAATCAGTGGGCGGGACAGAGACAGCGTGAGCTCCAACTGGCTGTTCTAATAAGTAGTCGCTGCTGCAAGCCAAACAATGCAATAAAAGACATTTAATTATGGGGCCAGGATGAACAGATTACCTTGGGTCTCATCACGTATGACACAAGTGTGTCTGACTGGAGTTTGGGACAGAGAACCTCCATCCCATAATGTTGATATTTAGCAATCTGTAGATCAAAACTTTCTACTATCTTTCTTAGCTTATAGTCAATGTCTACTGCAGCTTTAGGATAACAGAAATGACACTTGAGAGCACACGGCTGGATCTGGTTAATAATGATATATAATGAAATAATAATGTCTTTTTTAAGTCCAATCCGCTGATACCAGTTGATAATTGTCAGGTCATCAAAGATTGGTCTGTGTGCACAGCTCTGAGCTGGGCCCTCATGGTGAGAGGCAACTGTTGCTTTAAATCCTTAGATGCTGCCATAAATTCTTCTGATGGACCTTTAGCACAAACTAATATAACATAGTGTCCGAATGATAAAACACACACACATAGTTTATGCCTATATATGGGATTTTATACCATATATGTATGTACATACATAACACTTGAGTCTGAATGTTAACACATTGTGGATATAATCATAAGGATGCTTTTGTTGTTGTATGAATTGTGGGGTTGGTGTTTTTACACTCACACACACACACACACACACTCTGCCCCCTCATGAGCACACCCACAATAAAAAACGCCTTCTGCTCCACTGAGTTTGTCCACCACCTGAACAGAGTCGTCTCCTGAAGGTAAGAGCCAAATGCACTTTTTTCTACTTCCTGATTGTGAAGCCACTTCACCACACGATTTCGTCTCAGTGGAATCACGTGAAAATCCGAAGCAGATGTTTGTTCCGTCAATATTTACAGACGTGGCCTCTGTTATAGTGCGTTGACTGACCGTGTTTTGTGAAATTTGACCTCCCAAACCTCTCCTGTGATTCGAGTTGTTTAACGTTCAGATCAAAACTCATTCAGATGACTTGATCGGAGAGGGAAGAGGGGAAAGACGAGACATGTTTTCTGCAAATTTGTCGTTGTCCTAAAGATCATGTTATAGCAAATGTTAAATATTAATATAACATGGCCTTGTAGCTTCCACCTCATGAGATAAAAAACAATCAAGTTACAGTTACAGCTTGTTAAGTGTGGTTAAGGTTAGTGCTATGGTTGAGGACACAGTGTAATACAGTATTTTATGATATACTTGTGACTCCTATATATTAGGACTATATTATAGTCCTAATATACCGATTATTGATCTAACTTTTTTGTAAATCGAATTGTGAATGAACTAATCTTCTCTTCACCTTTAATTATTTGTGTAGTGAAACTATGACAGAAGTTTAAGAAGTATGAGAATATTCTCGACCCAGTTTATCTGAACATTTAGCAAAGAATCATCACTCACATAAGAGACACTATATAGTATCTGGTTTCCCCCTGGAGAACGATGATAAATCTTTGAGAACATAAAGTGCGAACTGAATATTTAGCCATCTCTTTTGTTCAGTTCAACATAACGGACTAATTGAAGGGTCTTCACCCAATTTTTGGACCTGATTGGTCAAAGGTAAAAGGTCAAGAAAATCATTCTTGGATACCTCTGCAAATAATGAGGTTTGAGAGATAATCCTCTAAAGCTTGTATTGACAGAAAATTATTCCCACTTATCATATGCCATCATATGATAAGGAAAATAATACCTCGTACCAAATTTACAAGTACACTGTGGAGACATCTCTACAAGAGAACTAACATGTAGATGGAAATCTGTATATTCACTTGAATAACATCTTATTTAGGATTAACCAATCGTCATCATGACGCATTCATTACATCACAAGGACATAATCTCTGTTAATCCAAGGTGGTTTCATCGTTCCTTCTGTCAGTTAACCATACAACGGGTCACATGACAGGCTTCAAACATTTTCCTCTTCTTCCCAAATGTCCCGGCAGTCTGTACACTAAGAGGTGCAATGCTGCCCTCCACAGATCAATCCCATTTGGAAGTCCCAGTTCTTTAACCAGGCTTCAAACTTCACAGGTGACCGACTCACCTGTGTGAGTGTTTGCAGTGCTGTGACAGATCTATCACTTAAACGAGCCACTTCCTCATACCTGCAGGCCGGCGTGAGGCAACGCATTGAGTTTGCATTGTCTCGTATGAAGAGGTGTGTGGTGAATGCATCACTCCTTTCATGCTTTTCATTCAAATATCATGTGTAGTGTTTGTTTACTGTTAGGTGCTGAAGAAACTGACAGTTTAGATATTGATGATAGACTTGTGTGTGTGTGTGTGATGATTCAAAATGATGTTCCAGTGGTTTACAAAGTGAGCATTTGAACCTAAAGCGTAGACTGTTTATATAGATATATATATATATATATGTATACAAGTGTCCCAGTTCCAGTGCGATATGCTCTGTCTGCATGGAAGTCACAGGAGAAATCAGCCTGCTTCTCATTTGATTTAAGTCAGTGAACATTTCTCTGAGGAGTTAATAGTCTCCATCACGAGTTCCAGGTATTATTCAGTACAACATTGTGTCAATTTCGCAAGTAATTAGCCTTTACAAAGTTAAAATGTACAGTATATACAGAGGTCTTAAGAATGTACAATATAGAGTGTCTTTTTTTTCAGAACAATATAGGCAATCTAATGTTTTTTTTTATTTCACCAACTATAAGAGCACAGCTGAGCAAAAAGTACTCAAAATGTTTAAAATCAGATTTAATTTGTGAAATTTGGAAAGACATCATAGTTCAAAGTTCGTTTTTATGAACAAAAATAAAATAAAAGAGGAGTCTATTTTGTGACTCCTGCACAATTTCTGCTACTTTATAAATGAATCATAACTTTGATTCAACAACACATAAGAAGACGAAAAAATGCATTTTGTAAAGCATGAAGATGTTTTACATCCCCCAAGATTTCCATATGAGTTGTGTTTTATTTCACAGTAATTTACCAATTTACTAAGGGTTAAATATGGCCAATATGAGTCGACATAATTATTATTGTCAGCTGATATCTTTAAGAAAGGAGCCTGCTTGCAGGTGATGTCTGTAGACATGTCTGTAAACAGGAGTTCAGATTCTTATGGGTGATGTAACAGCTGGTTACTACTTGGCCTGAAGCAGCACCACATCCACAATTTTGTCTTTTTTAATTAGATCAGAAATTCAACACTCAATTCAACAATTCTTTGATACTGTCATTTGTCACTGCTGTGATGCAGATAATCCAACAGAGGACAAAATGAAAAGAGCAAGTACTTGGGACAGACCACAAAGGAGAGATTTATTAGTAATGTAAAAGGCGGGAAAGCAAACAAACAAAGACCACACAAGACGTGAGTATGAAAAGTGTCAAGATAGAACAGAAAAAAAAGACACGACCCCAGTGAATATAAAAAATTCACTTAGGGATAAGGACAAATCAAGAAAATGAAAATCCAAATATATCTAAGCACTAGAACTAAAACAAAGGTCCAGGTTAGGACATTTATCTGAAAAATGTAAAAATAATCTTTGAATTTATTAAACTGTTGCTGGGATTTTCAGGTAGTTGTTTTTTAAAGGATTAATTATAAACTTGACTGTGGGTGTGTCGAAACCTCATCACCTCATGTTACATCATATACCTCTTGACCTATGTTAACCATTGGAAGGAAATAAATCCTGTATCCTGTATGCAGTATTAAAGGGTATTACATAGATTTAGATGATATTATTTGCTGTTATTCAATGATCGGGTAATAATGTGAAGGACTGAAAGCCATTTTTTACAATATTTCTGCCACAAAAAAACAACAATAAAACAAAGAAACCAAACAGTGGTATCAGTATTGCTTCATCATTACCTCTGACAGTTGCAGCACGACTAAAGTGATTGACCTGCTATAAAGTGACCAATAGGGCAGCCTCCAAACATTCCTAGTGTTTTTTTCTGAAAACCCTGAGAATGTGTTCATCAATGTTACAGATGCCTCTAACACAGAGGTCTCAAACTTGTGGCCCGTGGGCCAAATCCAGCCCTCCAATCAATTTTATGCAGCCTGCCACTTAATATAATGTCATAATTACATTAAATGCGCTTCTAAACAACACATGGCTTAGGTGCAGCTGCCAGTGAAGTGATAGAATATAGACAGAAAACTAAATATTCATTCATTCATTTGTACAACTTTATCCTCCACATGAGGGTTGGAGCCAATCCCAGCTGGCATAGGGTGAAAGGCGGGGTCTATGCTGGACAGGTCATCAGTCCATCACAGCGCCACAGACACAAACAACCTTTCACTCATGGTCAAAAGACTGTCCAATTTGCCTCATCCCCAAATCTGCATGTTTTTGGACTGTGAGAGTTTGTTGAATTGTTTTAACTTACAGTCTTCCACAAAATATTTACTTATTTTTGGATTATTTTTTATGTTTTTGTTATTTATGGATCCATTTGGCATCATAAATGTTTTTGTTTTGTTTTTACTGTGAAGTATGCGTCATTCCATATCAAAACACACACTTTTATTTTGAAGTTCTTTGAAATATCATCACAAATATCTTTTATTATGATATCCTGATGAAATATTGTGCTTACATTTTAAGGTCATATTGCCCACAGTTGTTTCCCCACTTATCTTCTCTAGACCGGCCCCTCTTGAACTGACTAGATGCTCATTGGCCCCCAGGTCTTTGGAGTTTGAGGCCCCTGCTCTAACCTGTTACCTTAGTCCTTAGTTAGAGATAATGAATATCACAACAAAGCTTTCTGGGTGTTGACATTAAAATGACAAGTCATGTGATAAATGGACTGATAATCCATACATCATTTTTGCTGAATAATGTGTTTCCACCCAAACTCATCATGACGTCAAGTAATTACAATTTATTATTTTAATTTGGTGAAGTGTTTCAGAGACTGTCACTTCCCTAATCCCTAAGACACGTGGAAACAGAGATGACGTGAGGCACTGTCTGTGCGCTTTTACGTATAAAAACAGGCCGTGGGTCTCTACCATCTCACCAAAACCGACTGGATTTTCTGTTGAAATCACATCCAAGCAGGCTGACAAGTAAAAATGCGTCGATTTAATTTTGGCCGATTTCAAGCTGAACCTCTAAACATTACCTGATCCAACGTGAGGTGTCATGTGATCTACCCGAGTCACCTTCATGACACAGAAAACTCTGACTCACACCTCACTGAGCTACTGTACCACTCTGATATCGTTGCGTAATAACGGCAGTTAGTGCTCACAGACTAAATGGCTGTAAAACCATAGCCTCATGGGTAAATTCTGCAGTTAGCTGGAGTTTGAAGACGTATCGCGAGGTGAGAGAGCCTCTTGGATAAGAGTGTTCAAACTTCACCAAATCCAGTCGCCACCAGTTACCTACTGAAGATGACTATGACCTATGTAAATACAAACCATATGACCTGGGTGATTAGGAACCTTCACAGACATGTGGCCATAAAATATGAGCTAACTGCAGGACAAATAAGTCGGTTCATTCTAAACCTATACTGATAGAAATTAAGTTCCCTCATGGTCTCTGGGACATTTATGGGACTTCCGTTCAAACTATCCATGTTGATCATGAAAAAAGGGAAAAATAACAAGTTGGTGTGATTACTCAAGAAGAGTAAAGTAGTTTTATAAAGTATATGAGTGGTAGAAGTGAATAAAGTTGAGCAGCTACAGTAATAGAAATATTTTTCAGTGTCGTGCATTAAGTGGGAATATTAATATACCATGTTTTGCTTGTTTCCCCATTTAGGTTTCTCTCCTCACTGGTTTGTCCACACAGCTTTAATGTCCCCCTTTGACACCATTCCTCTTCTAGAGTGAGACACTTTTCCTTATTAGTAATTTATTAATACAAAATATGAAACTAATAAAATAACTATTCAATTAAAATGTATAATTTGTAATGTGTAATTGTAAATCATTTATTTGATTATTTAATTAATCTATATATACATATATACACACACATATATATATATACAGTATATATATATATGCACATACATATACACACACATATATATACAGTATATATACACAGAATTTAATATACATAATATATTAAATTCCCTATAAATTAAAATTGGGATTTGTGTGAAAAATTAGATATAAATGAAGTTTGATTGGCTGGCTGACTGACAAACTTCAAAGGCAATGTTTGTTTGTTTTATTCTGTCATTGATGGTTCATTTCTCCTCTTCTTCTTCAGGATCTTCCTGGGAGTCCTGGGCTTCGGACTCTCCATCATGTTCTGCACCACCTTCTGCAGGGCATGCAGTCGCCTGCGGCAGGAGGAGATTGAGAGAGAGGTATGGAGACGCAGCGAGCAGGACGGGCGCCCGCCACCTATTTACTTCATCCCCATCCCTGGAAGCATGTCACAGACAGACGTTGAAGACGCCAGGGTGCCTCGATTCAGCCAGGAGCTCCACACACCTCCACAGTACAGCACTGCTTATTGTGGGGCCCCGCCTTCCTATAATGAGGTGATTGATTCTGTCCCCAAGTCCCCTAACTCCACTGCAGAAAGGAAGCAAATCATAAACCTCAGTGTGCATTTAAGCCTGAACTCTGTGTCTCTGTTTTTCAGCTGGGACTGAAACCTGATGACCTTCCTCCTGCTTACACAGAACATAACTTCCCTGTGCATCCAAATCCAACCCAATCACACACAGACATGGAACACGATGGAGTTACACACAGCCTTGATCATGGTCGCGCTGAATCGTAAAGCTGATGTGGACTTTACGGTATTTTATAGGAACCCTTTGGTTTTTTGTTGTTGTTTTTTTGGTAAAACATGCAATGATGGCACAGAGATATAATGCTGAAGCTGCAACAAAATGAAGTGGGAATGACTTTTGAAAAAGACCAGATGGTGCAATTAGCACCTTGTTCTCAGGTAATTCAACTTTTCTGTATATTCTTTCAGTTGTTTTTAGTTTTTGTTTTTTTGGTTTTTTTTTTTCCCCCCCTTTCTGTTGACACTGGATCAAACCCCTGTTCTATGCGAGGGTTTCAATTTATTAAAGGATAGAAAGCTTTTTTGCATTTGGTTTGAGACTGCACAATAAAGTGTCATTGATCAAATTCCAGCACAATAATGACCTGCACATACTGTAAATACAGACCTGCCCCTTACCTGTAAATTGTGTAATTATTGTTATTATTATTATTGTTGTTGTTATTATTATTACATGCTGATGTTCAAACCAAACCTCAGAATGGGTAAGAAAGGTGACCTAAGTCAGCGTTTCTCAATCCTGGTCCTCATGACCCTCTGCCCTGCATGTTTTAGATGTTTCCCTACTCCAACACGCCTGATTCAAAGAAACGCGTTGTTATCAGGCTTCTGCAGATCTTGTTGATGAGCTGACCATTTGAATTGGGTGTGTTGGACCAGGGAAACATGTAGATGATGTTTCCAGGATTGAGACTCACTGATTTTAGTGACTCTGAACATGACTTGGTTGTTGGTGTCAGATGGGCTGATCTGTGTGTATCAGAAACTGTTGATCTACAGACTTCCATGCACAATCACTTCTATGGTTTATGGAGAAAAAAGGACCACATATCCAGTTCTCTGGGACTTCTTGTGATACTTGTGCCTAAATATTTGATATTTGGGCCAGATTAGAAAATCTACTTTTTCCTGTTGTCAAAGAAAAGCACTTTGATCAAAAATGTGTTTCAAAATACGTAGATTTGCTGTACATCAGGTATACACCAAGTGTCACTATACCCAAATGTGATCATAATTTCAAAACAGATGGGACAATGTACTGTATTTGTGAGAAACACTAACTTCCTCTTTGATCGTGTATGACGTCTAAAAAGCTTCACAGTCTAATGTCATATTGGTCACAATATTGAGAATGAGAAGGTATGAGAACAATATAATTATGTCTGTGGAAGGAGTTCGTCAAGGTAAGACAAATGACCTGTAAATGTAAGGATATTATATAATACATTCCAAATGACTGACTTCCTCTTGCGTTTAATGTCATGTCAATGAAACATTGTCACATCCGTGCATCACATATTAAGTTTGGCCACTTTTTTAAACGTGTATATTTCCATGCAGTTTCAAGCGCCCTCAGCAATTAAAAATGGCTTAAAGTAATTAGGTGCTGCTATTGAACTTGAGTGGTTCATCCACAGCTATTCAAAAAAATCCAATCAAAATATGTTCCTCTCTGAAACTTTGCTGCTAAGCTTTGTGAGTTCCCATGCACAGTGAAGTCCTCACAAAATGTGTTCATAAAATAAAAGTTGATGCAGGTAACGTTGACTTCTTGTCTTCTGCTTGTCATTTCTCTACCTGTTCTTGACCTTTACAGTTCAAGTTTTGAAATCTTTTATCAGTTTTATTTTATTAGGCATTGAATTCCAGATGTGACTTCCTTTGATGGAGAAAGCTGATTGCATTAGCATTTTGTATTTATTTATAGCTAATAACTGGTATGTGTTAATTTGTCAGCTGAGAACATAGGTACCTCCATAGTTATATTATTTGTTTCACTATGCACTTTTTATTGAAGTTAAACTAAATGCCAGCCAAGTGCCAATTGCTATCAAAACAATAGAATTATTTTCCGGCAGCTTCTGGCTTAAATCTGAAGAAATGTGAACTTTTTTCCCTTAAAGAAAGATAAAGAATAAGGGGCAGCAGTTTCAGCAAGGGACCCCAAACTTCCTTTTCCTGAGCCGCATTGACCAGCTCCGACTGAGGGATCCCGAGGCGTTCCCAGGCCAGAGTGGAGATGTAATCTCTCCACCTTGTCCTAGGTCTACCCCGAGGCCTCCTCCCAGCTTGACGTGCCTGATATACCTCCCTTGGGAGGCGCCCAGGAGGCATCCTCACCAGATTCCCGAACCACCTCAACTGGCTCCTTTCAACGTGAAGGAGCAGCGGTTCTACTCCGAGCTTCCCCCGGATGACCGAGCTTCTCACCCTATCTCTAAGGGAAAAGCCAGCCACTCTCCTGAGGAATCCCATTTCGGCCGCTTGTACCCGCAATCTCGTTCTTTCGGTCATGACCCAACCTTCATGACCATAGGTGAGGATAGGAACGGAGACTGACCGGTAGATCGAGAGCTTTGACTTCTGGCTCAGCTCCCTTTTCGTCACAACCATGCGGTAAAGCGAATGCAGGACCGCACCAGCCGCTCCGATTCTCCGGCCCATCTCCGGCTCCCTCGTCCCCTCACTCGTGAACAAGACCCCGAGATACTTGAACTCCTTCACCTGGGGCAAAGAGTCATTCCCTACCCGGAGAAGGCAATCCACCAGTTTCCTGCTAAGAGCCATGGCCTCAGACTTAGAGGTGCTGATCCTCATCCCGACTGCTTCACACTCGGCCACGAACCGATCCAGTGAGCGCTGAAGGTCGCAGGCCGATGAAGCCATGAGGACCACATCATCTGCAAAAAGCAGCGACGTGATCTCAAGCCCGCCAAACCACAACCCCTCTCCCCCACGACTACGCCTCGATATCCTGTCCATGAAAAACACAAACAGGATTGGTGATAAAGCGCAGCCCTGGCGAAGGCCAACACCCACAGGAAACAGGCCTGATTTAGTGCCGAGAACCCTGACACAGCTCAGACTTTGGGCGTATAGGGATTGGATGGCCCTAAGTAGTGCCCCCCTCACCCCATACTCCCGCAGCACCTCCCACAGTATCTCCCTGGGAACCCGATCATACGCCTTCTCCAGGTCCACAAAACACATGTAGACCGGATGGGCGTACTCCCAGGCCCCCTCCAGGATCCCTGCAAGAGTAAAGAGCTGGTCCGTTGTTCCACGACCAGGACGGAATCGCATTGTTCCTCTTGAATCTGAGGTTCGACTACCGGTCGAACCCTCCTTTCCAGTACCTTGGAGTAAACCTTACCAGGGAGGCTGAGAAGTGTGATGCCCCGGTAATTGGCACACACTCTCAGGTCCCCCTTTTTGAAAAGGGGGGCCACCACCCCAGTTTGCCACTCTTTCGGCACTGACCCCGACCTCCACGCAATGTTGAAGAGACGTGTCATCCAAGACAGCCCCTCCACACCCAGAGCCTTCGGCATTTCTGGGCGGATCTCATCAACCCCTGGGACCTTGCCACTGCGGAGTTGTTTAACCACCTCAGTGACCTCCCTCAGGGAGATTTACAATGATCCCCCATCAGCTTCCCTCTCTTCCTCCACCACAGAGGGTGCAGATGTCGGATTCAGGAGTTCCTCAAAGTGTTCCTTCCACCGTCCGGTTACCTCCTCAGTCGAGGTCAACAGTCTCCCATCCTTACTGTACACAGCTTGGATGGTCCCCCGCTTTCCCCTCCTGAGGCCCCGAAAGGTTTTCCAGAAATGCCTTGGTTCCGACCGATAGTCCTTCTCCATGTCCTCTCCGAACTTCTCCCATACCCGCTGCTTTGCGTCTGCCACAGCAGAGGCTGCCGCCCTTCGGGCCTGTCGATACCTTGCAACTGCCTCAGGAGTCCTCCGGGATAACATATCCCGGAAACACTCCTTCTTCAGTCGGACAGCTTCCCTGACCATTGGTGTCCACCACGATGTTCGAGGGTTACCGCCCCTTGAGGCACCTAAAGCCCTGGAGCCACAGCTCTCCACTACAGCTTTCACAATAGAGTCTTTGAACACTGCCCATTCAGGTTCAATGTCCCCAGCCTCCACAGGGATACAGGAAAAGCTCCGCCGGAGGTGAGAGTTGAAGGCCTCTCGGACAGGGGCGTCCTCCAGACGTTCCCAGTTCATCTGCACTACACGTTTGGGTTTACCAGGTATATCCAGAGTCCTCCCCCATCCTCTGACCCAACTCACCACCAGATGGTGATCAGTTGACAGCTCTGCCCCTCTCTTCACCCGAGTGTCCAGAACATGCGGCCTCAGATCAGATGAAACGATCACAAAATCGATCATCGACCTTCGGCCGAGGACACTCTGGTACCAAGTACACTTATGAGCGTCCTTATGCTCGAACATGGTGTTTGTTATGGATAGTCCATGACTTGCACAGAAATCCAACAACAAACGACCACTCTGATTTAGATCAGGTAGGCCGTTCTTCCCAATCACGCCTCTCCAGGTTTCCCCATCGCTGCCCACGTGCACGTTGAAATCTCCCAGCAGAACTATGGAGTCCCCCGACGGAGCCCCTTGCAGGACTCTATCTAGGGCCTCCAAGAAGGCCGGATACTCCGAGCTGCTGTTCGGTGCATAAGCACAAACAGCAGTCAGGGCTTTCCCCCCCACAACCCTAAGGCGCAGGGAGGCGACCCTCTCGTCCACCGGGGTAAACTCCAACACAGCGGCGCTCAGTCGGGGGCTTGTGAGTCATTTAGTAATTTGACTTTTGTTCAATAAATGACTTTGTTATTCCTTAAAGTGGTGTATCTCACATATTTGTCATGCCTTTAGAGTCAGGGTGTGACAGAGGTTAGTTACTGCATGCTGGAAACGATGTGTGCGAGTTTGCAATGTTGACACTGGACTGGTAGATCTC
This sequence comes from Solea solea, assembly GCF_958295425.1. NCBI lineage: Eukaryota > Metazoa > Chordata > Actinopteri > Pleuronectiformes > Soleidae > Solea > Solea solea. The sequence goes on along the minus strand of NC_081141.1, from coordinate 10,428,149 downwards.
GGGAGGTTGGCTAGTTGAAAAGTTGGGCACCCCTGATCTAGATGAATGAATTTCAAAATGTATTTTATTTTAATCTATTGACAGCTCTAATAATAATGGAAGACAGAGAAGATGAAGACTTGATGGTGTTGGGATTTAGGATTTCAATCTCAAATGACCTTTTTTTTAATCTGGGAAATGTTCAAATCAATCCAATTCAATTTTATTTGTATAGCGCTAAATCATAATATATATTATCTCAAAGCACTGTAAATAGACAACATCAAGGAGAGCAGAGAAACCCAACAGTTGACAATGAGCAAGCACTAGGCATCAGTGGAGAGAAAAAAACTCCCTTTTAACAGGAAGAAATCTCTGACAGAACCAGGCTCAGAAATGTGCAGTCATCTGCCTCGACCGGTTGGGGTGAAAGGAGAAATGGGGGACAGGGGAGAGGTGGGGAACAGAAAGGACAAGAGGGACATGAGGTAGAGACAGAAGAGAGAGAGAGAGAGAGAGAGAGAGACCAGGAGCAGATACACAACAACTGTATCAAGTTACTACAGGACAGTTCTGAGTCAGTGATGACATGTTTATAGAACTACAATGTCATTTATATAAGCAGCAGCAGAGACTGTTGATACAAATTATACTGATCTCGACTTTTAATTATAGCATACAGTAATAAAAATGGTGATGATATGTATGATAGTAATGGCCTTGAAAACTGGATCTGGATCCTGCAACCTGCAAGATGAGGGAGAGAGAGGGAGAGAGAGAGGGAGAGAGAGAGAGAGAGAAAACACAAACTAGGGAGAGAAAGAAAAAGGTTGATGACATATAATGTCATGGTCCAGGTTTCTATCTTTATAACTCCCTAACTATAAGCTTTATCAAAAAGGAAAGTTTTAAGTCTAACTTTAAATACAGAGAGAGTGTCCGCCTCCCAAACGGTCATTGGGAGCTGGTTCCACAGCTGGTTCCACAGGAATTCAAGTTTTGAATTAACTTGAATTTCAACACTTTTTGTGGGTTTATATAGCTCCACATTCTCCAGAGTTAAATGAACACTTTCAAAATAGTTAAACATTTAACACTATGCCAGAGTTGCTTATTTAACTCACAAACCAGAGTTAAAGTAACACTAGAGGATTAGATTAGTTCAATATTTTTTACTATTTGGGTAGTGTTAGTTTCACTCTCTGAAGTGTTAAGCTATCTGCACTGATAGCATGTTAAATTATAAAAAAGAATTCCAATAAACATAATTATTCATTTTAACACATTTATTTATGCCTCTTCACCATTATATTAAAACATTGTGAATGAAGGTAAAATGTACAAACTTTCATATGTGAAACACTGTATGAGCTCAAAATGTGCTTTGAAAACTCTGTCATATGCACTGAGGGATGAGATTCTTCTCCATGGTGATGTAGAAGCTGTCAATCTTGCTCTTCTGACGCCCAACAGCAAGGAGATATGGCTGCTACGAAATGCTCCTCCAAACTGACTTTTTTAATTTCATCCAGTTTTTAACAATCCTCATTTACACATGTGGTGAAAAAGGTCACATGACAAATTATTGTAATCACCTTAATAATATAATTACCTTGTGAAAGACTACGTTTCTCCACTGGATCACATGCAGTCATTTTTGGAGACTTCTGTCCTCCTGGTTGGTGGTGGAAGGAGATGTATCAGCAACTACAGGAAGGCCATTTTCTTGGCTGAAGACAAAGAGTGACAAGAATTAACTGAAAGCTCTTCAAATGTAATACTGTTCCACGACTGAATGATAACAGGGTGGCATATTGTTCATATTTATCCCAAAAATGAGATCAGTTTCCAGAGATACACAGAGTAGATTAAATTTAATAAAAAGTGTTTTTGTTTCCTTAATCATATAGTTATGACAATAATGAATGACACTACTGCAATTATGGAAAATGCTTTAAAACAAGATGAACAAATACAACTCACTTATCTCATCGGACCAGTCTACCATAAACTTAACTTAACTTAGCTAACCTGGACACATTTGCTGTTCAGTCCTGGCAATAAACACGGCTATATATATATATATATATATATATATATATATATATATATATATATATATATATATATATACATATATTCTCCGTAGGTGTTTCATTGAACATACTGCAGTTAACAGCAAGTAGGGAAGCATGGGTGGGCGGAGCTTAATTACACGGCTGCGGAGTTGATTTAACACTGACGTGATCAACTCTGTCAAATGACTCCAACACTTGCCGATCGAAATATCTCCTCACTGACGCTCTTGTCAGCCGCGCTGTTTCAGACCAAAATCACACCCCTAGAACGCAGACTGTGTGGTGATTGGCCAGCCAACGAGAGCTTTCCCACTGTCCTGTGATTGGTCAGGTACCTGGAAGTGACGTAATTAGCAGGTCAGCTCTCAGATATCAGGTAGCCCGTGGCCAAGTGGAAAGGGAACTTGGCTTTTAACGAGAGGGTTGCTGGTTCAAGTCCCCACCACATCAAAAGGCCTGGGGTACCCAACCCTCCCCAGGTGCAACTCAGTGTGGCAGCCCACTGCTCCTAATTCTAGGATGGGTCAAAGGGGATTAATAAAGTATAAGATTTAGATGTGCAGCTCCCCCTCTGGCACAGTGGATGCTCTGCATCTCAGCAGCTACAACGAGAGTAGTTCTTCTTCTTCTGCGGTTGAATGTACGCAACCCGATGTGCCGCACTCGGAGGAGCTATGGTGGTGAGGTTTACTGATGACATCATCAGCAAACGGAGACCTTTCTGTTTGTTGTGCCTTTCCCCTTTGCAGAGGCCAGGAAAACAATAAAAGCCTATTTTCTGAACTGTTTGTTCTGAAACTTTAGGGTAGGATACACACACAAAAGCAGCATTAATTTGAGCTTCCGGTCTATGTCGCCTTTTGCCATGAGGAGGAGGATTTTAAATTGAATTCTAAACTCTACGGGGAGCCAGTGTAGAGAAGTTAACACTGGAATTATATGGTCTCTCTTTCAAGTTCCTGTCAGAACTTGTGCTGCAGCATTTTGAATTAACTGAAGGGTTCTAACCGACTTGTTGGAACAGCCTGATAATAAGGAGTTACAGTAATCTAATCTAATGTTTCTAATTTTCATAATGTTCCGCAGGTGGAAGAAGGCTGTTGACATTTCCTGGTCAAAAGTAACTCCAAGGTTCCTCACAGTGGAACTGGAAGCCATGGTGATGTCATCTAAAGTGACAATGTGATCAGAAGGTTTTTCTCTGAGGTGTTTAGGGCCGAGTATAATGACCTCAGTTTTTTCTGAGTTTAAAAGTAGAAAGTTACAGGTCATCCAGGACTTAATGTCTCTGAGACATTCCTGGAGTGTCCTGATTTATTTCATCCGGCCTCATTGATAAATATAGCTGTGTGTCATCTGCATAACAATGAAAGTGTATGTTGTGCTTTCTAATAATGTTCCCTAAAGAAAGCATATATAAGGTAAAAAGTATACTGTAGGCCCAAGCACTGATCCTTGTGGAACTCCACAAGTAACTTTTGTTTGTAGTGAGGCTTTATCAATAACATGAACAAACTGAAATCTATCAGATAAGTATGATTTAAACCAGCAGAGGGCAGCACCTGTGATCCCAAGAGTGTTCTTCTATCTCTACAATAGAATATTATGCTGAATGGTGTCAAATGCAGCACTAAGATCTAACAGGACAAGTAAAGAGACTAGACCATTATCTGAAGCCAAGAGAAGATCATTACTAACTTTAACTAGTGCTGTTTCTGTGCTATGGTTTAATCTAAAACCTGACTGAAAATCTTCAAACAGGCCATTAATGCACAAATATTTACATAATTGATTAGCAACCTTATTGAAACTACCTATTCAAGTGGCTAAAATCTTGCCTTGTTTTGAGGCAGTTCTTGACCTTTACAGTGAAAGTTTTGAAATCTTTTATCAGTTTTGTTTTATTAGGCATGAATTCCACATGTGACTTCCTTTGATGGAGAAAGCTGATTGCCCAAATGTAGTTCTGCAGTGGGATATTTTACAGTTGTTATTGGTGTTATTGGTGCTAAATTACTGACATTTTACAAAGCAGAGATCAATGAAGCTTTCAAAACTCAATAGTTTATATTTTTGGAGTATATGATAATGAATTTTCAGAGCTTGAATGAACCTACAAGTTTTATTGTGGAAGGAGCTGCTTGTGTAGTATGGGATGTGGGAGAAGGCCATGGTGTGGTATGTATAGTAGGGCTGCCTGGTGTGGTATGTAGTTTCTGATTAATTTGAAGCAGTTCAGATTGTTTTTTGTTGTTTATGAAATTTTCTTTATATAACTACTACTTTATGTAACTACATTTGAGTTGATCTAGTATAATTCCCAGGTATTTGAATTCTGTCACTGCACTGATGTCTTGATTATGTATGCTAACTTTGAAGTGTTGCTGTAGTCTGTAGTCATAGGTTTTTTTGGGTCAGGGGTGATGGTGGCTCATTTAAGATCGGGTGGAATACCTATGTAAGGGAAACATTGAATAGCCAAGTACTCCATCAGGACCCGCAGCTTTGTAAGGATTCACTGTCATCTCATTTGATGTCCCTAAAGAATGAACACATTGAAGCTGTAAATCGGTGGGGTCAGTGATGATGGCGATGGCAGCGTTTCCCCTGGGCTTCGTTTTTTCAAGAGAGAAGATGCACGCTTTGCACATAAAAGGAACTCTTTTTGAGTTTGTAATGAAGAAAAAATTACGAAAATGTACGGAAGAGTATTAGGGCCACATGTAAAAAAACCCCAGCATGAATTCTGACATGAAACTCAGAATTCTATATTAGAAAAAATACTTTTTTTCTCAGAATTCTCACCTTTTTTTTTACATGTGGCCCTAATTCTCTTGCGTACATATGAAAATGACGGGTGTTGTGGGTTATTTTCTTAAGGAAAAGGTTTTTATTATTAATTTATTTGTTTGTTTCGTTCTGAAATAGCCTCGGGCAGTAGTGGTTAGTTGCTCAGCACTCAGCTTTTACGAGACATTTTAAACCATGCTGGACAAACACCTGTTGTTACAAACTGTTGAGTTTGATAAACACCTTTCGGGCTTGCTGAGATGCTTCAAGACATGGTGCGTAAACACAACACATTTGCAATGCTGTTTACTTTGGATGCAATTTGATTTGCTTGATAAACAAGTTAAGGTGTTAAGCTTTGCTGACCTTCAAGCTACAACCACCCTCTGTTGCATCTCTATAAATGCTGGTGCATTTCGAATCTTCTCTTTGTGAGTAGCATCAGATGTCTGCAGTTCCAGAAGTTGCAGCCATCACATTAGAAGGGTGAGTTCATTTAGTTATTTTGAGTTCATTTTGATATGCTACTTTGTTATTATATTTTGTGTAGATTATTTAATTATTTTGACTATATTAGTTTAGCTTCCTTTGTTTGGGTTTGTTGCTTTCACTACTACTCAAATATTTAGTTTTTTGCTGCATTTGCTTGTTTTGTCTGTCTTTGTAGATATGGCTGAAGGAAGAAATTTATATAATTTGGTTTGCATGTGTACAAATGTGCACACTGACCAGCTAAGTGGGCGCACTGAAGATTTTGTCAAAAAAAAGTTTCCGTCAATTGTACATGTTTGGAATAAGGAATATGCAATATGGGGCATTTTTACCCCACTGTTACACGCCTGTGAACATTTCAACGAAAATAAAATATAAGAAACGAAACAAAACAAAAGAATAATTAGTAATGTCAAAGTTAATATTAATGATAACGGGTTAGTGTAAGGGTTAGATAGGAGAGACTGAGATAATAGCTGAAGATGGAGAGAGGTGAGGGATTGTTTCACAGAAGGTTTCATTTTAAGAAGCTGAGTGACAGAATTTATTGGCAATGATTGGATTGATCCTTTGCCTTGACTGTCAAAAAATCAACAGAGGCGCAGCTGATCGCTGACACCTGGAGGGATTAGAATTCGAATTGACCACTTCAGGCACCGATAGTGCCCGTAAAAAACCTACCCTGCTTGACCACTTTGCTCTCGCTCTCTCTCTCTCTCTTTCTCTCTCACTCTCTCTGTCTCTCTCTATCGTGACAAATGTTAAAGGTGACATAGAATGCTTGTATCACACATATATGTTAGTTATGGAGGTCTACTTACATATATTAACTTGTTTTCATGATTAAAAACCTCCTAGTCGCTGCAAACAAGCCGATCAAAATATCTCCTCACTGACGCCCTCGTCAGCCACGCTGTTTCAGACCAAAACCACACCCCCAGAATGTGGACTGTGTTGTGATTGGCCAGCCAACGAGAGCTTTCCCACTGTCCTGTGATTGGCCAGGTACCTGGAAGTGACGTAATAGATAGGCCAGCTCTCAGATACACAGCTCCCCCTCTGGCACGGTGGATTCTCTGCATCTCAGCAGCTACAACGAGAGTAGTTCTTCTTCTTCTGCGGTTGAATGTACGCAACCGGATGTGCCCGGACTAGTGCCCGCACCGGGAGGCGCTACGGTGGTGAGAGGAGTGGTGAGGATTTTTGACATCAAATTAAGGAAGTGCCGATCCGCTTCGCAGAGCCCAGGAAAACAATACAAGACTATTTTCTCAGCAGTGGCTGAACTGTTTATTCTGAAACTGTAGGGTTTCATAAACGAGGTAATGACGCAGATACACACACAAACGCAGCGTTAATTGGAGCTTCCGGTCGATGTGGGCTTTAATGTCTGAGTTTCTCAGATGTAGGTTTTTGTTGTGATGTTAACCGCTTCTTCCCTGACCCTCTTTTTGGGGTCCCTGCTCGAAAATGACATGCCCAAAGTCTATTTCTGCAATTACAAGTTCTATGTGAATTATCTTGGTATCAAAATAAAGATAACGCTTGTGAGATTCCACCAGAAGTGTAAGTTTCACTGTAGATGCCACTGTGCCAGAGTAAATGCAGATGGGACCCACCATGCCTGTGTGACATCACTCTACTCATCTTTAAACAGTTTAGTGGGGATAGGATCAAACTGACAGGTTGATGTTTTGGATGATGATGCTAATGATGTTAACTCAGGGAGATCTATAGGGGAGAAACTGTCTAACTGTGCACCTGGTGCTTCTAAATCTCTTGTGCTAAAAGATGAGTCAGTCCCAATATGAGGGAGGAAATTATCAATTTTTTCTCTAATTGAAAATAAAGGTTGCACTGTCTTTTTGAATGTATTAATATTATTATCAGACAGTCACCAGCTGTAGCTGTATTTTTTATTTACCTTATTGTAATTCATTATTGTACAACTAAATGTGAGTTAATAATGTAGCTTATGTCCTGTCCATCAGTACAAACAATGCTTTGTGGAAGAAAAACAGATTTAGTCAAATCCGGCTTTTTGTTTTCACTTAAGTTGTTGTCTAAGTTGTTGCATAATCTTGAATCAAGTTGTATTTTATATGTCAAGGATATGACTCATTTCTCTTTATGGATCTTTTTCAGAGATGTACAAAACTACCTTCATTGCACTTGCAGTGCTACTCTGCTCTTCATTCTTGGTGAACGGAGGGAAAATCTTGGTGGCCCCTGAGGATGGAAGCCACTGGCTCTCGTTAAAAGTCATCCTTGAGGAACTTCACTTAAGAGGCCATGATATCACAGTGGTGGTGCCATCAGGCTCAAGTTACATCAAGCGAGGCGCTTCTCTCTACAAAACCATCACTGTGTCTACCCCGAGTAGACAAGAAATAATTGATCCATATGCTGCCAGCAATATAAAGACAAAGCTGGAACACTCTTCGGAGTGGACCAAGTTATTGGCAGAAATTGAATTCATGGTTAGTTACTCCACGTGGCATTTCAATTTGTTGAACGAGCTGTGTGAAGATACCAGACTGATGGATGACCTCATGAATGCGAAATATAATTTAGTTCTGTCAGATCCCATGTCAAGTGTAGGGGTGTATCTGGCTCACCGTTTGGGTATTCCAGTTATACTTGAAGGGATGATGACTTGGTGGGATGATCCCCATAACTTAATTGCACCAAGCCCAGTCTCTTATGTTCCAATTGGACTGTTGCCGCTAAGTGACAAGATGACATTTGCTCAGAGGGTTGAGAACTTCATGGCCTTCCTTGCATCTTTGGTAGTTCTGCGGTACTTTAATGCTGTAGTAGATGACCAACCTGTTATTCAAAAGTACTTAGGAGGCAGTCACAAAAATCTCATAGAATTGCTTCAAGCAGCAGACCTGTGGCTAATAAGGTCAGATTTTATCTTGGAGTTCCCACGACCCACAATGCCAAACGTCATCTATATATCAGGATATCATTGTAAACCATCCAAGCCCCTTTCCAATGAACTAGAGGATTTCGTCCAGAGCTCTGGTGAACATGGTGTCATTATTATGACATTAGGAACCCTGGTGTTAAAACTTCCTGAGCGCATCACGGAAGACATTGCAGCTGCTTTTGCCCAACTTCCTCAGAAGGTGATCTGGAAGCACACAGGAAAAAGACCGTCCACACTTGGCAACAACACCTTAATTGTGGACTGGTTGCCACAGAATGACCTCCTGGGTCACCCTAAGACCAGAGTTTTTGTGACTCACGGAGGCATTAATGGAGTACAGGAGGCCATTTACCATGGCGTCCCTATGATTGGACTACCCCTCGCAATGGACCAGCCAGAGAACATATTCAAGATGCATGTAAAAGGTGTGGCTAAAGAAATGAACATTGGAAATGTGAACAAAGATAATTTCCTGGAGGGGCTGAAAGAGGTACTGTATGAACCGAGTTACAGGGAGAACATGAAGATACTGTCTGACCTGCAGAACGATCAGCCCACAAAACCACTAGACAGGGCCATATTCTGGATTGAGTATGTCATGAGGCACAAGGGAGCACCACACCTAAAGTCAGAGTCTTACAAAATGTCTTTCATCCAGTACTACTCTCTCGATGTGATTGCATTTTTGCTGGTTCTGTGTTTGCTGCTACCTGCTATTTCTATTTTGGCTGTAAGGTTTTTGTGGCAGAGAGTGTTTTGTAGAAGCAAAGTAAAAAAAGAATGAGTGTACATATACTCCGCAGCATAAGGTTGCCATCGGTCCCCGTAAGGTTACTACAATTTCTAATCAGTTGTCACCCTCCTCCCCATAAATGTGATTTTCTTTTTTTTTTTATTTAGTTTTTTTAATTGTTTCCTTTTTTGTACGCTTGTTTCAGATATGTTCAAGATGTAAAATCCAAATTGAAATGAAATAAAAAGAATGTTAAAAAAAAAAAGAATGAGTGTGCTGGCAGCCGTGTCACTACTTTAGATGTTGATTTCTTGTTAAGAGGAATATTTATAAATATTTGGAGTCATGAGCATGACACAAAGAGTCTTTTATAAGAATATAGCTCAATAGGCTGAATAAAACCTCATTCCTATGGATCAAGTCTCTGGTCTGTTTTTCATTTGTCTGCTAGGTGTTGTGTTTCAGATGTTGTTATGTTCTCATAAACAACAACATAAACAATGCAACATTTTTGATATTTGTCATATCCTTAAAGAAAGCCCACATATTCATCAGTTTGTGGCAGGAGCAAGGGGAGGAAATGTTGCAACAACACAACCTGGGGGAATCTCCCCTCCAGGCAGGGGAGGGTTGTGTTATAGTTATATTATAGATTTATAGAATATAATGTAATGTATATTAGGGCCATCAACTGATTAAAAAAAATGAACTAATTAATCACACAATTTTCTATAAGTAATTGCGATTAATTGCGAAAATAAACCTGAAGCTTATAACAGATATTTATTTAAATAAAATCATGGAATGAATGTAGAATCAACACAAAGTATATTTAAATTCAAAGACTGTTTTAATGGCTTTCTTTCCACTTTAAACACAGTTTCTCTCCTGCGAAGTGCACATTTGGCACAAAAAAAGGCATCTTGATGTTTTAAACACAGAAAACACTGAGAGAGAGCGAACATACGCATACAAGTCAGGGAGTGCAAGAGAGAAAACACAAACTCACATAGAGAGAAAGCGGGAGAGAGACACACATACTTTAGTTTTGTCCAACAAATAAAATGAAATTAAAATGAAACATTCCGCCTAAAAGTCCATCCTTATCCATCGTTGGGCCTGGCTCAGTTACGTGACCACGACGCCACTGGAAGTAAACAAATATAACTTTAAAAAAAAACACACTAGGAAGAGCATGGGTTTCATAAATAAGTTTTATTTCAGTGTTCACTACAAGAAGTCAGTAACTTCAGCACAAAGGCCAGCTGGAAGTCCATCTTGTCCCTGGGTCTTCATCTGTCCCTCACTGTCTTCAGGTGTGCTGCAGCCAGGGCAGAGTAAGCAGCTTCAGCTCATCATCGCTATAGTCAAGATCTCTTCTTGAATCTTATTGAATCAGTATTATTTTGTCATCAACCCACAACAATGAACCTTTATTTCATCAAAACTATACTGATGATATCTTTTTGACCCTTTGTAGGGACATTGGCGAAAGGCAGGGGTCAAACCCTGGAAAGGTCACCAGTCAGTCACAAGGTTTTCAAACTTACATGAGTTCCAAAAACAAACGCATTTCTGTATGAATTTGGAAAAGTGGAAACATTCTGCTGATAATTTAAATAAAGATCCTGCATGTTTTGTTTTTAAAGGACTGCATATGATCACCAGGCACATTTTTATTGATATGTTGGCAGAGAAATTTATTTTTATATAATTGAAAGCGTTATAGTCATAATTTAGATGGCAAGAATACATCAAATGTCAGTCAGTCAGTCATCATCTACCGCTTTATCCTCAACCAGAGGGTCGCGGGGGGTGCTGTGCCAATCTCAGCTACATCGGGCGATAGGCGGGGTACACCCTGGACAGTTCGCCAGTCCATCGCAGGGCCACACACAGATAGAGACAAACAACCATTCACTCTCACACTCACTCCTATGGTCAATTTGGAGTGTCCAATTTACCTAATCCCCACATTGCATGTTTTTGGACTGTAGGAGGAAGCCGGAGTACCCGGAGAGAACCCACGCACACACGGGGAGAACATGCAAACTCCATGCAGAAAGGCCCTTGTTCCAACCGGGGCTCGAACCCGGGTCTTCTCGCTGCAAGGCGAGAGTGCTAACCACTACACCACCGTGTGGCCCTACATCAAATGTAAATACGTTAAAATGGTAACCTACCCTTCAAGCAGCTCTCAGTCTGAAGAAGGTGGGTGAGTATTTATTTAGCCCCTTTTCCACCTATGGTCTCAGCTTGCCACGAATCGCCTCAGCATGGTGCCTTTTAGGTTGGCTTTCCAAAATAATATCTACTCAACGTGGGTAGAATCATCACTGCATGACTGCATGAAACTGCCATGATTTTGTTTTAGACACGAAACACACAAACAAGTGACTTGTTACTTGTAAAGCAGTTGTTTTCACTGTAACTGAATCATTAGAATCGGTTAATTACTTCCTCCATGACCGGAGCACAGACTCCGTCTGACACGGTCACTGGACTGAAATACAGCAGCAGGGTTTATGATCGTGATCAGCAGTGCTGTCGCTAAATACATCAGACTCCTCTGTTAAATATTAAATAATATAACCCACATTTTTAAGATTGTTAAGTCTTTTTAACTGATCTACAGTTCGGCATTGTTCGGCTGGATTCTTGTGTCGGACTTTTGCTCATGCCTCTTCCTGTGCCGGCACTCTGACCAATCAGTGACCGGCAGTCTGACGACGCCACACTCAAAAAGTACCAGGTTCCAGGTACTAAGCGAGTAGAAACACAAAACAACCGTGCAGAGGCGAGGTGAGTCAAGTTGAGTCGAGTCGAGCCGGCAGAAACATGCCAAGTGTCTTGTTTTTTTTTATTTTATTGTTTGTGCATGATGATAATATGCATGATGTTAAAAAAACAAGCTAGATACTATCTTACATAAGAATTAAGCAAGAGATAAAGAGGAACAGACAGACTGGAACAGGATTTATATTATTATATTATTTATCAAAAATACACAAAAACACATTTTGTTCATAAACCATTTTGTCATGTTGTTGCAGTTCCATCTTTTTATTATTTAAGTATTTGTTCTATTCTTTAATACTGACATTGACTGTATTTGTGAATTTTTATTTTTTTACTTTAAATTGTTGCCGCACTTTAAAATCAAAATTAAAATCTGCACTTTAAATCAAAACTAGTAAAGTCATTGTCCTGGTTACAATAAATGCATATTGTTTTATCTTGTTACTTTTTAGTGGACCCCATATTCAACTCTCGGGATTATGCCATTTCTTCTGATTTTGCTTCATATATGAGGGTAAGACCATGCCAGAGAGACAGTGGGATAATACAAGCAACAAAGCTACAACTGTGAAGAATTCCCCCAGAAGCATTGTGTCATTTTCTGCTTTATTATTGTGTTCATATAGAATCTAAATTTTGCTCAGGGCTCCATGAAGACTTGGGTTGGCACTGGTTAACACAGAGTTTTTCCCAGCAGATAATAATAATAATGATGATAATAATAATAATAATAATAACTCACCAAAGCTGAACAAATTAACTCACCTGGTACTTCCTGCTGGTCCTACTAAAAAGAATCAGGACACCCTACACCTACATGTCTATCCATCTACTACCACTTTATCCTCCACATGAGGGTCGCGGGGGGAGCTGTGCCAATCTCAGCTGAACACCCTGGATAGTTGACCAGTCCATCACAGGGCCACATACATAGACAAACAACAGACCATTCACACACTCACACCTAAGTGATGTAGGGGCAAGAGGTGAAATGGGAAATGGGAGTGAAATAATACTCACACTCCCAAAAATAGAACCTCACTCAACATTTCCTACAATATCCAGAACAAACAAATGCAGTCAGGAAAAAAAAGCATAACAAATCATTTGCAACCATCACCTCAAAAGACGACCAAAAATACCAAAAAAAATAAATAAATAAACATAAATCAAAATGATACAGACTCCTCCTCTCAGTCCGTCCAAGACCCGAGGGAACTTTCTATTTGCTTTTAGTGTGTATGTTTGTTCTCTTGTACTTTATTTGTGCTATTTCCTTTCTCCTGTTTAAACTGTTTGTTTTGGAGCAACAACATCTTGTTTGTTAGTCGGGGAAACATATTCAGGCTTGTGGACATGCTTCAAGACAAGAGAAGAGAGGCAACTGAACATATTTGCAATTTGATTTGCATACAACTAAGTTACAACTCAAAGACAACAGAGTTACAAAAAACTCCCTTTGCTCCAGCTCTATAAGTAATTTAAAGTTAAGAATCTGCATCATCATCATCCTCCCTATTATCTGATATTTTGTCTAGAAGCAACCAAACTAGTCTAGTTCCAGATGTTATGTTCAGATATGATTTGCTCATATTTGCCCCTTAGTTCGTTTAGTATTTTGCCTAGATTATTATATAGTTTTGTCCACACACATGCGACATGAAAAGAAAAATGTAAATGAAATGAAAAGGAATGAAAATTTACAACATTTATAAACAACATTTATGACAACATTTATAAAAACAGCATGTATGTCAGAATTTAAAAAAAACAAAACATTAAATGTCATACAAAACAGAAAAAAAATCGAGTGTAAGTAAAAGGGAAGAAATAAAAAAAACAAAGAAAACAACAACATGATATTACAATATGATAATCTTTGCTCTCATGCATAACATCAGTACATTGCTACACAACCAGTGGACAGGTCAGTGCAAGCCTTGCAGCTTGAGCTAATTGTTTTTTTTGCGGCACCAGACCACACTGGTAAGCAGTAATCAAGATCTGCCAACACTAGTGTCTCTATCATCAGTGCTCCAGTGGTGGGAGTAAGGGAAGAGTTACGTCTTCCAAGACATGATAATCCATGTCCAATTTTCTTAACAGGGCAATCAGAGATGGCAGACTTCACCCCATTCACGCAACAAGCCTCTGTCGGCCTCTGTTGATCATATTGGCAAGTGCGGAAACACAAACAGACAGACACACAGAGCCACTAAAAACAATACTTCACTCCCCATATGCTCCTCCCATGTTAGCTGCTCATCGAGTGTGACACCAAGCGTATGAGAACTTTTAAGTGATGGGCAGAACTTATTAATTCCGGAGACATGTCTGACCTTGAACATACTACTTTTGGTCTTTGGTCTACTACATTCAGACCAAGCATGTTTGCAGAAACCCAGTCAAGAATCAGTTCTAGTCCAGGCTGGATAGCTTCCCTGGTTAATGGAAATTATACAGTTGTGTGATCAGCAAATACTGTTGTACAGGTTATTTGTAAATATAGAATAGAGTAATGGCCCAATGCAGCTCCCCTGGGGCATCCCATAATGTAAGCAGTGTTAATTTTGTCAGAGGAGACGAGCCAAAATATCTTCGTCAACAACCTCTTTCTGTATGGAGTTTGCATGTTCTCCCTGTGTGTGAATGGGTACTCTGGTTCCTTCCACAAAAACATCCATCCATCCATCATTTACCGCTTTATCCTCCACCAGAGGGTCGCGGGGGTGCTGTGCCAATCTCAGCTGACACCCTGGACAGTTCGCCAGTCCATCGCAAGGCCACACACACATAGAGACAAACAACCATTCACTCTCACACCTATGGTCAATTTAGAGTGTCCAATTTACCTAATCCCCATATTGCATGTTTTTGGACTGTGCGGAAGCCGGAGAACCCGGAGAGCACCCACACACACACGGGGAGAACATGTTAACTCCATGCAGAAAGGCCCTTGTTCCAACCGGGGCTCGAACCCGGGTCTTCTTGAGTGCTAACCACTACACCAACCGTGTGGCCCTCCCACAAAAACATGTGAAGGTTAATTGAACACGGTGTACCCTGTCTTTCGCCCTCTGTCAGCTGGGATTGGCTCCAGTGACCTGCAAACCACATTTGGGGGATAATGTGGTCAACAAGTCCTCATAGAAGCTTTTCTGTTGGTCCAGTAATTACCTTACAATGTCCATTGTTGCATACGCAAGGTCTTCATCTCGGGTTGATTTGTTTGCATTTCTACCATGGTTTGACATGATGTGGAGGTAACAACTGTTTCAAATCCTAATCAAGATGTTTAAGAGCTGTTGATCTGTGTGACTCAATCAGGCTCAGTCCTCTATTGTTGTGGAGGAGGCCCAAACCAATCAACCTGAAATCCTTGATTGTAGGAAGCATCCACAACAAAACGACAGTTGTAACTATTCAATCACACTGCAAATGCACAATGTTCAGAAAATGACTTGCCAGCAGAAAAAGCTAAGACCTAAGACACTCCACAATGTAGCTTATATTTTTCTGTCTTTGAGCAGCATAAATCAGAAATGTAAAGGGTAGATGGAGATTATGGCGCCGAGAAGAAATTATTAGATGTTTTGGTGATAATACAGATACAAATTCAGGATTATTTTTGACATGTGTGTAAAAATGTGTTGATATCATGATTAAAAATAATGTGAGCGCTCATCAACTAATGGGTTGCACAGAGGATTACTCCAGATGTCCAATATGTCCATAATGCGTTTATATCTTCGATGAAATGAGGCCATACTCACTACTCAGCCACAATTCACAGAAGTTGGATCAGCCCATATTTTGTGTGTGATTTTGGTTTTCTTACATTATTCTGTGCTCATCTAATTACTCGATGTAATGAAGAAAGATATTCTGCCTCAGGGTATTAATTATCTGCCACATAAAGCTCAACATTTCTCTCACTGGGCACTAGAAGTGAGAAGACCTGCAAACTAAAATTAGAACATTGTCTGTTTGTTTCTGTGTGTTCACATTAATGGAACAGGGGTGGTGACCATAGAGCTAACCTTGGGAGGGGTGTTTGTTGATGAATAACATTCCTGTGTGTGTGTGTGTGTGTGTGTGTGTGTGTTCAACACAGACAAAGATCATGAGTCTATTTAAAGTTTCTCTTTCACCAGCTGATGGCCACATACATTCTGGGGTGCTTCATTATTATTCTGCCTAGATACTACATAGTGAACTGTATGTACTGTATGTGTTTACACATGTATATATGTATATGTAAACACCATAGTCACATAATTGAACTTATTCATGGAGGCAGCAGTATATTTATCACTCCTCACTCAGTATGTTTTCCTGAAGGTGAATTATGTGTTAGTCTGACTAAAACCACACTGTTTAAATAAATGTACTGTCCGATTGATTGGGCCTGTATAAAGAGGAGCACAGTATGCCTTAAAAAGACTCATGGTCACGCAACATGGTCTAAACACAGGTGAAATTTTTATTGCCAACATGTTGC
The DNA here is from genome assembly GCF_958295425.1 of Solea solea. Lineage (NCBI taxonomy): Eukaryota > Metazoa > Chordata > Actinopteri > Pleuronectiformes > Soleidae > Solea > Solea solea. The sequence continues at coordinate 10,411,842 of NC_081141.1, read as the reverse complement.
CTTGGGCATAATAATCTCTGACTCTGCCTTTACATCATCATCATCAGACATATGATCTTTTATGATGTGGCCCAAGTATTTAATTTGACTCGAAAGTAGTGCTATCAGTTAAACCCATTTTAACGGCGTCAATTTTTTATCATTAATTTTTAGATTAACGTTCTTTTTGGTCTAGCAAACTTTGTAGTTTTTTGTGTGAGTAATTGCAAGTTAACTATGACATTAATGCGATTAATCGCGATTAAATATTTCAATCGTTTGACAGCACTACTCGAAACAGATAACACATTCACTGACAAATAAAAAATCTGGAAAACACAGATATTTGTCTGCTTTGGTCACACATATCATAATGATCCCCTTTTTTTTCTTCCTGCAGAGAGGAGACATCCCTGCTGTACTCTATGACTAACACCAATGGGAGAAGAGAAGCTTGATCCCCATTTCTACCGACCTATTGAAGGCCTTGAGGCATCAATAAATTCAATTAAAACAGATGGATTTTGTCGTTTGTGTGTCTGAGTTGCTTCTTTCAAAGCACAAGTACTGGTTGTCAGAGGTGCCATTGTTACCATTAAATGATCGAGTCAAATATTTTCCAAGAGTTTAGATATTTAGATATATGCTAGTGCATAGTAGTTGCCTAAGCTTTCACTCTCCCCAGCTCTATCTTTAATGACAGACACAAGAGTAACAGATAGCACAGAATGAGTCAAAATGCCATGACTCATGAAACCAGTAAATCAAATGGCCAAAACAGGCTGCTACCTTGGGGCTTACTTGAGATGCTCAGCTGTTATTTGATCTGATCCACATGCTTTATTGTCTGACAGCTGCTTGATAGCTTGATTTGCCTCATTCGTAGTAATGTCCAATGCATCCCTGGTGGTAAGTACGCCTACTTTATAGGGTTCACTCTTAACACAATTAAATAAGGCAGAATAATGTTGCCTCTACAACTCAACCTCCTTGCAAAATCAGTAACGTTATTGCACAGCAGCTTCTCAGCCATAGAATCTGCTCTTGTTACTTGCTCTTGTCTGAGCGTTAGTGAGCTTGTTATATTCCAATAAATGCCCACTTCTGGGTCTGCCTGCTCGAACCCAGGCCTTATTAACTACAGGCCCATTTCAAAGTTGCCCTTTTTATCCAAAATCCTGGAAATGGTCGTAGCTGAGCCATTCATTATATTTAGTGATAAAACTAACATCTTGGATACTTTCCAATCAGGTTTCCTTAAAATGCACACCACTGAGACAGTGACTCTGCGTGTCTTAATGTTGTTGGATATCTCCGCTGCACTTGACATGGTGGACCACAATACATTGATAAATAGGCTAAAACAGACTCTTAACCCAAGGGTGCCCCCATGGATGTGTGCTGTAGGTGCACCCTTGGTATTTATTGCCTTGGGAATAACACACAACTCCTTATATGGATATCCTGGCGGTGTGTGTTTATAGGTCTCACATTCAGGCTTTACAAAATGTTCATCTTCATATGTGTTGTTGAGTCAAAGTTATGATTCATTTTATATCACATTTTAGTAGTGATATAAAGAAGCAATAATTGTGCGGAAGTCACACAATAGACCGTTTTTCTTTTCTTTTGTTCATAAAAAGGAGCCAAGTGAAATTTACATATTTTCCAAATTTCACAAATTCAATCCAAAAAAAAGGATATAAGACACTCTATATTGCACATTCTTATAGCCTCTGTATATACTTTACATTTTAACATAGTAATTGAAAAAAACAGCCAAAATGCTCTGTGTTTTAAGGGTTAACTGGTTATCTTCCTATCTAACTGACAGAGGATTTTGTGTCTCCTTCAACTAGATGATAGATGAAAGGACTCCCTGTGGGGTCCCTCGAGGCTCAATTGCGGCTCCTATTTTGTTATTGTTTTTTGTGGCTCCATTTGTCTGTCTGTTTGTTTGTGTTTCACTTGGCAATTTGACCAGCAGAGGCCGCCAGAGGCTTGTTGCTTGAATGGGGGGGAAGTTTTTATTGCTTGGCCAAATTATCAGTCAGTTTAGTAACATTAATAAATTAGCCAATTTAACCTCCTGCCTGTCTGCCATCAAGAAATGGTGAAACAATAACCTTTTACAATTGAATTTCGACAAGACAGAAACATTGATCATTGCTCAGTAAAAATCATCTTCATGTAAAACAACATTTGGGTCTCGTCACAGACGATTGTGGTACAATCACTTTTCGGTTTTGTTTATTAAAGTAATAAACCCTTTTTTATGTTGTCTTCAGTCACATCCGTGTGTGAATTCTCTAAAGACAGGACGTGTTCTAGTGATGTCTTGCGTCTTTTCAGGCTGACTTTAGTTACTTTTCCTTGACAGTAGTTGTACAACTATCAAACAATCTCCAAACAGAGAGAAAATGGGAATATGACGTCATCGCCTTCCTAAATGATCATATTCGCTGTACACGTAAATGCGAAAGGCCGGCGTTTTGGGATTTTCCCACTCTGGGAGGTGTTTTCAAAAAATACCATTTCAGGTCCCCTAGAACGCTGTGTCCGTGTGGAAGGAACACCGGACTGGCCTCCAGCCCCCGTGACCCCCATGTGGAGGATAAAGTGGTAGAAAATGGATGTCGGCACATACTATCTTGATAATATGGCTTAATAACTAACCAACAGTAAAGCCTGCACCACTTATATCAGACCACTGAGAAAAGCGAGTCCTGTGCTTCCAGAGAACACAAGTGAAAGGGGGGTGTGGCACTGCTTAAACCCTTAGACCTCTGCAGTGGATGTATAATATCACACCCCTCTGTATAGACCAACTCTCGCACACACACACACACGTGCAAAGACACACCCCTCTCTGTCTCGCTCCCTCTCTGAACACGCCCCCCCGCCCCCCCAGCATTGCCCCAAATCTTTCATCCCAGTCCTCTCATAGGTTCTTTGCGGAGGTAACGAGAGGGACGGGGGCGCTTTATAAAGATCAACTCCGTGCATTTGGCCCTCTCTTTCTTTCATTACATTCTGTCGTTTTAGTCACCAACTCGCTCCAAGATGCCCAGCAAGAGGAAGAGGAACAAGCGTCGCATGAGGAGGGTGGTAAGCGCAGTGGCACACAAACTTTATACTTTAGGAGATTCTTTCAGATGCTGTCAGCGCGTTAATTTAAACACAGGCGGTTGTTTTAATTGGAAAACAATATTCAATCATATATTAATAATTAAGTTATTTTCTTTTTTTTCCCCTCGTGGTCAGGGTTAGTTGAGTTCTTGCGAGGAGCGCTCCAAGCTCCGCGCAAGAAGTGGCGACGAGGTGATGATGCATCCACGGCATTAACATCCAAACTACACAGACAACATTCATTTAAAAGCACATTTGTATGCGTCTTTTTCCGCTGTTAAGTTCGAGAGTAAAATGAAGATACTAGTTTTCCTGCGCCATGTGCGTACTCTGGTCAGAAATGTACTCATGGAGATTGGAGATTTATTGTCACTAAGCTTGAAAAGTGACATTTTCAAAAATGCATTTTAAAAAGCATACATCACTATTATTATTATTATTTCATTGTGGAATATGCTGAAACAGTAGAGCCAGTGATCTATAATAGACATATATGAATTCTATATGACTCCCCCTCACTCCTATATTAGGTAACTGGGAGAAACTGGAGGTCTGAGCACAGCAGGAGTGGGTGGGGCAGTGAAATGGTTGCAGCCCATCATGAGTGAAAAAGTAACACAGAGGCACCAGTTTCTCTGAGAGCTTTCTCAAACACCATTCTCAGCCATTCCCAGCCTTAATAATGAGTTTTCATTTGATGAACTTTAAAATAATCAATTGCTTCATAACTTGAAGTACTACTCACTCTGGAGATTGTGGCATTCTTCCTCAGCTTCCCTGCCCCCCTAAAGCGCCTGGTTATCTGGCCAGACTTCAACACCACACAACTGTATTTGGTGGTGTGATGTCAGTAAGAATATCTTGCCATTAGGTTGACCACATCAGAGTCTGCACAGTCTCTGATTCTCTGTATCTGCCACTGACACTGGAGATAAAAGCGGTTCCTGAAGTCACTTGTGCTGTGGTGTTATCACCAGTTCCCTCTGAGATATGGGAGCACAGAAAGGGAAGTAGATACAGGACACTTGAAGACATCAAGATAAGAGCTCCTCTTTGGCCACACATGATTCTGTGTTTAACAAAAATGTGCCTGGGCCTCCTTACTACAGCCATGGGAACAAAGCTATCAACTAAAGTCAACTACAGGTTAAATATTTCTCTATCAGTGTGGATTTCTTTATATGTGAGCAAAGAAAGAGAGTCATTACCCCAAAGATAAGGGAGGGGATGTTTCGATAGTGGCCATCTTCAGGCATGTACACTCACACTCAGTGGTCCAGCATTGTGTTTTATCTAACAACAGCATTTTTGGGGAGTGATTGTAACCTGATTATAATCTGATTGTGATGTGATTAGGTCTACTGTCTGGCCTGCATGGCACACATTAGTGCTGCTGACTGGCATGGTCTCCCCTCCCGCTTCACCAGACCTGTCAGGATGCCTCTGACTCAACTAATTAGCTCCCATTATCTAGATTTGCTGTACCCACCCCCTCTATCAGCCCCTCCCTCTAACACTCCAAAAAGAAAAACAAAACCTCCATTAAAGCCCCATGGGGGTTTGTCCAGTGCTGAAAAACATGTTGGACCTGGCTGGGTTGGCATGCCTGGTATTTCTGCAGAGATGTACTAGAGCAAAGGGCGTAGTGACATGAGTATTTAAACACAAAGGCCTCAGAGGCATTAGAGCTGCAAAACTTAGCAGCCTGGTTTACTCAGAACCCCTGAAGCCAACGTGTTAAGAGAAACTTGTTTTTTTACGCTGCACCAGGTGCCCAAGAGGAACAATGAAAAGATCACGCTTCAGCCTCTCAGCTCCTCTGTAATATTTTTATATTGAAGTCAAATACCAACCCAGATATGTTTGTGTCTTTCCCACTTTGCAGCAAGCCCTGAAGAAAACCATTGAAGAGCAGCATGAAGCCACTCGATCAGTCAAAGCAAGCCCAGGGATTGCAGTAAGTGTGCCCCCTGCAGCAACTCCAAAGAAAGCTGCTAAAGCTCCAGCACCAGCTCCAGCTCCAGAAAAGATCCCGGAGACTGTTGCCATCGTGGAGGTGCCCAAAGTTGAAACAAAACCAGCTGTGACAGAACCTGTAGCAGAGCCCATCCTGGTCAAAGCAGAAGCACCAGAGCCAGAGGCTGTGGTGTTGGAACAGACTGTAGCAGATGTTGTCGAGGTTGAAGTCCCAGCACCAGTCATTGCAGAAGAGCCAGTTGTCACTAAAGAAGAACCAGTCATCAGTCCAGAAGAACCAGTTGTCACCAAAGAAGAACCAGTTGTCATCAAAGAAGAACCAGTTGTCACCAAAGAAGAACCAGTCATCAGTCCAGAAGAACCAGTCATCACCAAAGAAGAACCAGTTGTCACCAAAGAAGAACCAGTCATCAGTCCAGAAGAACCAGTTGTCACCAAAGAAGAACCAGTTGTCACCAAAGAAGAACCAGTTGTCATTAAAGAAGAACCAGTTGTCACCAAAGAAGAACCAGTTGTCATTAAAGAAGAACCAATTGTCACCAAAGAAGAACCAGTTGTCACCAAAGAAGAACCAGTTGTCATTAAAGAAGAACCAGTTGTCAGAACAGAACCAGAACAGAATGCCCCTGTCATTGCTGCTGCTGCAGTTCAAGAGGTCATTCCTGAAACAGAAGCATTGACTGAGGTAAGAGATATTTATGTTTTAATAGAGGTTGGGGTGTTCAAGTGCGATATGAAAATATTTCGTTTGAAATGCATCCATATATAGTAGATGGCTGTGGATCAGGGGGCTAAACCACGGCCATACAACAGCGGTAATTCTCCAGTCCACTGGTCATTGTTTGCAAATTTGCATAATTAGTTTCCAGGTTGCATATGTCTTTTTATGTTAGTCATTAGTTTGATTACTTTCTTTACTTCTTTCTGTAAGTGCTATTTGATCAAACAGTAGCCTTTGTGCCATGACTCAGTGCTAAAAGTGAGAGGGGGGTGGAACTGGTGGGAGGGTGAGAGGCAGAGGGAACAGCATGTTCCATTTAGCTAACAGCAGGAGAGACTGACCAGATCCTTTTCAGGAGTCATTACACATATATGCAGTATGTTATCACCTATATAAACAGTGATTACCTCAATAAGGACATGTGCAGTTTGAGCCTTTTAGATTTACTTTTGTGTTTTAAAGTTAATGAAATCATATGGCTCTTCGTTTTACACAAAGAGAGGAAAGAGATCTACAACCATACAACATGTTAGTGAACATTTTGTCTTCTTTTGGTATGTGGACAGGACAAAGCATTTGAGGGTATTGCCATTTCAAAGTTCTAGCGATAACTAATCAACATTTTCACCATATAAAGCATCACGACATTGACTGATCGGTCAAGAAAACAGTCAATTAATTGATCAACAATGAAATGAATCATGAGTTGATCTGTGTTCTCTTACATCTTCACTGACTGTCATAGTCTATTTATATGTGTGTGCATTAAGTTGGTTGGAACAAAGAGTTCAGAGTGTCTTCTTACACCATGTGTTTCTCTTTGTATGAGCTGTTTCGAGCTCAGCTTTGGTTTGCGCTGACTTCGTCCTTTAGTTGGACTTGTGAGACTGGTTCTCTGTGTTGATTCGTTTGGTACAAAGTGTTCTCCTGCTAGGACAAGCTGGAGGGGGTGTGTCGACTGTATGCCGTCGCATGTGTGTGTATGTGGCTTTACACAGGAAGGCCTATAGTGTACTGTACCTCCTTCCCTCCCCCTCCCCTATACATACCTCCAAGCCTATAGCTGGATTATATAATGTATGTTAGCCCCTTTCCTCTATGGTTGCATGTGCACATTTTTTTACAAACCAGCAGTAGCACACGGGATGGTCAAGTAACGTAACAGTGTTACGTTACTGGTTTCTGCTCTAAACTGGAACGCTGTAGATGAAATGAAACATTTGTGAACTGATGCATGCACAAGACTCCTCCTTCATGTGACACACAGAACAGGTTATTAATGTTTGACTGTGGGGAACACATGTAAGGACCTACACCATACATGTGCCTCTTTCTGTGTCCCTCCCCCTCAACTAACTAAAATGCAGCCATACTCACACACTGAAGGAAAATTGTGCATTTACTCATTGAGTCTGTAAAAGACTTCCAGTCCAAATCCATACATTTAAAAGGTTTCCTCCAAAGACTCACTGCTTTTTTCTTTACCCGTTAAATGCTGAGCTGCATTTTTTTTTTTTTTTTTTTTGCTATGGGCACATTTGTAGGACAGCTGTGTGTGCCCCTCCAGCGCTCAACCTTTAAAAGGTCAGAAAACAGCAGCGTGGAAATAGAATCAGAAATACTAATAGGTTTCGTTCCAGCTACTCCAGCTAAGAAGAGAAAAATAACAGAGACACAACTATGAAAGTTACGCGTCAGTATAAAAGTGAAAAGAGAAGAGATGATATACAATAGAAACATTTACATCTGTGCCACAGGGTGTTCAAAAATACAAATAAACAATTAATTAATAAGGTGGTTTAAAAAAAAACACGTAACATTCAAACAGCTCTTAGTTAGTCCTTTATCAGGCCCAAAGGGGAAATTCCTTCTCTGCATTTAACCCCTCCTCTACGAGCAGTGGCAGCCACTGAGCAGCACTCGGGGAGCAATGGGGGTTGGGTACTTTGCTCAGAGATACTCCATGCCTTTTTTTTTTGATTTGGTGGGGACTTGTTACACACCAAGTTCCCTATCCACTTGCCCAATGGACTGCTGCCAAAACATAAAGTCTATGCTCAAAATGGTAAAAGTACACACACACGTAGACACAAACTCTTTCCCCCTTTGTCCTCCTCAGCTTGTTCAGGCAGTTCAGTGAAGCCAGAGGCAGATAACACGGGTTTGAATGAGTGAAGCATCACTCAACTCAAATCACACTTTCATTGGGACTTTCTTTGATTTTGAACATTCTCATCACAGAGACAAGCTTTACATGCCTTTTAAAAGTGATCCATAGGGGAACAACATACCAGGAAGACAAACAAAAACTGTTTCCTTGATAACTCATTAAACTTGTGTAAGTAATATGTCGTCACAACAAGCATACACCACTTAAGCCATAACCACACTCACCCTTTTACAAAAAGCACAGTAGAATGTATTCACAGAGAATCTGATCGTTTCTGGTAATACTTGTGTTTATGTGGTGGTTTTGCTCATAGGTCAAACACACACACACACACACACACACGCACACACACACATGCAATGGAAGCAACAGCATCAGGTAAAACAAGAGCAGCTCAGAGTTTCCACTCGTGTTTAATGAGACAAACCATTTCAATGGAAAGTGTTTTGGGCTTGTTTGACCAGCTTCACGCCTTCTAAAAACAAACAGGACTCTATTCTCGTTTTTCCAGATCACAATTTGGCTTTTTTGACTACAGAGTGGACAGGAGGTCCTACTGTTCATCACCAAAAACAACGCCACACTAATCAAAAAACACCCATAACGACGTATTAAAGTAACCTAAATGCTGCAACATATATATATTATAAATAATAATATTTATAATATTGTGTCTATAATTATATATTATAAAAAAATATTAGGAACTATGTGCTCCGTGTAAGAAATTGCCTCCAGGAAAATGTTTAAAGGAATCAGCACAAAGGCAGAGCCAGAGGGTTAGGGTGAGGCCCCTGACTGAAATCTGATTGGTCCTGTTTGTCTTGTCAGGTGTCTTTTTTTTTCTAAAATGAATGCGTCTTTATAAATGAATAAAAGTCACAAACTCAAGATTAAGACTTAATCTTAAGGTTTAAAAAAAAAAGATGATTTTTTTTTTTAAGCACACAATCAGCTTAAACTGGGAACACTTCTATATTTAATGATGTGTAGCAATCACGAGAAAAAGACTACAAAAGACAATTAAAAAAAATGTTTTTGTTTTCCAGGTCCAGTCTGTTGATGCTCCAGTCTTAACCACAGAAGCTGAACAGGTAAGACTGAGCTTTTCTTTATGACTGCACGACTCAACGTTGTAGATACAGTAGGATAGACCATGGATGTTAATACAGTGAGTGCAAATTTGTCCAGGAAGATGCACGTTGCATGGTTTGTTAATGTGTGTTGTGTTGGTTTTGCGTGTGCAGACGCATGATGTCTGTGAGCCAGAGACTAAAATGGAGGCTGAGGTGTTGGCGGACGAAGACGCAGTCACTACAGTGAAGGTGGAAGTGACAGAAGATAACGCTACATTAGAGCCTGGAACTGAAGCCATGGAAGAACCCATGGTGGAAGTACACGCCTGTGACCAGGAGTCAGCTGAAGCACAAGCTGCTGCACAAACAGAGGAGAAGGTGGAGACGACAGAGGAGAAGGTGGAGGTGGCAGTGGAAGAGGTGGAGACGTCAGAGGAGAAGGTGGAGACGACAGAGGAGAAGGTGGAGGTGGCAGTGGAAGAGGTGGAGACGTCGGAGGAGAAGGTGGAGACAACAGAGAAGGTGGAGGGGGCAGTGGAAGAGGTGGAGACGTCGGAGGAGAAGGTGGTGGTGACAGAGGAGAAGGTGGAGGTGGCAGTGGAAGAGGTGGAGACGTTGAAGGAGAAGGTGGAGACGACAGAGGAGAAGGTGGAGACAACAGAGAAGGTGGAGGTGGCAGTGGAAGAGGTGGAGACGTCGGAGGAGAAGGTGGCAGAGGAGGAGATGGAGATTCTTGAGCCAGAACAGCAGACTGAAGCTGTCATCAGTCCTGAGGAAGAGGATAAAGTAGAAGTGCTGGATGAAGGTGTACTTGAAGTCGTGGCAGAGCCCGTGACAATCACAGAGGTGCCAATAATATATCAAAAAAATACTTACCTTTTTGCTCTTGTTTGTGTTTTGTGATCGCACATTATTAAGCATGTTGCTTGTGTTTTTTTTTTGTCATTTCTCAAGATTTAATAGCAAAGTCTAAAGAATCACTGTGATCTTTATTTGTTTTGTTTACAATATTATTAAAAACTGTATCAATCTTCTTTCAATTCCTGAAGTAACTTTAAAATGAAAATAATGAAATGACAGCACCGGTTGTTTCACCAGGTGTTGACCACTGTCACTGAGGTTCCTGTTACAACTGAAACTCAAGTAACTGAAGTCATAGAGGAAATAACTGAGGTTTGTAATCAAGATTTATATGTGTTTTTATATTTTTATATTATGATCTGTGTGTATACATATATATATGTATATATATATATAAACATATATATATACATATATGTATATATATATATATACATATACATATATGTATATATATATATATACACATATATATATACTGTATATATGATATGCTAATTGGGTGGAACATTTTCCTCTTTAGGTGCCTGCCATCACAGAAGCTGCTGACACGATGATTGATGACTTTGTCGTCACAGACAGTGTTGCAGCAGTGACAGATGCCATTGCAGAGTCAGCTGCTGTACAGCAGGTGAAAACTACACAAATAGAAATACTTCACATATTATGTGGTCTGTCTGTCTGTCTGTCTGTCTGTCTGTCTGTCCCACCTTCCAAACCACCTGTACCTACCTCACTACCTTCCAACCTAATTTGCCTGCCCATCCATGTATCTCTGAATGCATGCAACATATTGCTAAGTGACAACAAATGCTGGCACTGGTTTCCTGTAATTCAGAATTCGGCCTGTGACCACCAGGGGGCGAGTAGTTCTCTTTTCATAGTTTCACTCTGAAAAGTAATCCATTGTCCATCGTTTGTTTTTCATCGTCACATAATTTGGTTTTGCTTGTGTGCGTTACATGACAAGCTATATGCATTTGAAATGTGTGTCTTTTCTAACCTGTTCTTCTTCTTCTTCTGCTGCATTTAGGAAACTCCAGTAATCATTGACACCACCAGCATCCAAATAGAATCTGCAGTGACTCCTGCTGAGCCTAAACCGGAACCAGAACCTGAGCCTGCTCCTGTACCTGTCAAAGAAATGATCATGGTGAGTTACTGACTAATTGTTACTAAGTTTCCATGCATAGATTTACGCTGTTCAGTTGGACTAGTAGCCTTGTCCCAGGATGCAAGCACTAGTGGGAAATCAATTGATAACAGTTTCATTTGATTTTTATTGCTGATTTTTTGCATGGTGTTGACAGTATATAGGTTAGAGCACTGTCTTTAAAGCACAACTTTGTCTCATGGCCACTGCTCTCACCTCCTCTCCTTCCAGGACGTCACCCCTGAGCCGACATGTGTGGATTTGCTTTCAGACAATATCAAGGCAGAAATCTGTGACATGCCCTGCCAGATGCAGCATGTAATGGAATCTGTGCAGCTCAAGTCAATGGTAAAGAAAACACAGTGCAAAAACAAAGAATAATCAGATTAAATCTGCCCCTTTCTCGCAATAAATAATTTACAGAGAGCCTCATATACTGTATCTATATAAACAGGAAAAAAAAGTAAGCAAACAAAAACAACACAGCAACAAGAAAAATAAGTTACTTAGTTACCGACTTGCAATTATCATTCATAGGTCACATTTTATGTGATTTATTGACCTTATTGACTCATTGTTTTGGATCTCTAAATTGTAATGTTCTATAAGCATTTCCCCAGACTTTAACACAAAAGGTCACATATGGAACAATCATGGTGCTTTACAACAACAATGTTGTATTATCTAACGAATCCTTCTCTTTGTGTAATACAGCAATTGCTATTGATATTTTCACCTTTATAGAATGTACATGTGATTTCCTGTTCAAATTCTCATCCACCATGACTTTGTCTTTCAGTTGTGTGAGTGTAGCCCTGGCAACACTAACAAACACAATCAATGAATGGCTAGTGTACTTGTCGGTCACTGACTTGTAAACTCACTCATCTGATCTTCTGTTGTTCAGGAAATGTCGATGGAGAAAGCATTGAATGGACAAGTTGTTCCAGAGGTTTCCATTGAGGGCTAGAGCCGCGGAACACACTCCTTCAAATGTTTTTTCTTTGTAAGTTGTTCACAACATTATGAGTTATTGTGTCTCTAATCTTAATGTTATTTAGTGTCTAGGCTGAATCTGATTACCTGAAAAACATAAATATATCATATTTTTAAAACTATTTTAGCAGCTATAATAATTATATCAGGTAAAGGGCAGTTTCACAGTGTGAAGCAGACCTTATCCTCCTCTTTGTTTCAGATTTCCTTATGTCATTTACTCATGGAGTCAACCAGCTGACCTGTTTCATCCTTTCAGGGCCTTTAACAGAAGCATCAGGAAATCGGAGGAAGATCCGAACTTTGAAGTGCCTTTCCTGTCAAGCCACCGAAACAAGATGTCACCATGTACAAACGGCTGACTGTTGTTTGTCATCAGGAGTTTACAATTTTCTTCTTTTTTTTTTAAATGTCTATCTCCTCATATGCAGTGAATCTGCATGAGCAGTAGAATCATTCATAGTTCAGAAATGGAGAAACAAAGATTAATGTTTTCTTTTGTTTTTTCTTCACATTTATAAAGTCACAGATTTTGCCCAACATTTACCTGGAGTCAGTGCCACATTTTACCCTCACCTCCGTTTGCAGCTCTCGAAGTGCTAGATTTTTTTGGCCTCTGGGAAACTTTTGATACAAAGCCAGAAGTGATGCTTTAACTTGTTGTCCTTTTTTTTTTTAAAATTTGTTTTGTATTGACCAGATGATGAGCCACAGTTTTGTTTTCAAAGACCGCTCTGGAGGGGAAAAGTGATTTGGAGCTTTTTGATGGTCTGATTTTTATCAACTTTGAAATAAAGCTGTAATTTATCAGAATACTTTTCGTTTGTGTTGCTGTTTTAAACATTTATGACGGACAGGGGACAGAAATGTAATCACATATTGATCAGTCCTGGAGTGGAGGACAACAGAAAAACAAATACAATATACATTTATCACCTCATGTCATCCCAGAATCTTGTCTTTCAGGCGTAATGATTGTAATGTATACATTTGATTTTAAGTTCCACTCAAATTATAGACAGAATTGGACATGCAACTCAATAACTCATAACCTTCGGCCTTAATGTGTAAAATTTAGGCAAAATTAATTTAATTTGGAAGAAATTATAAAACTAATAATAATTGTTTTTTCATTCCAGACCGAGCCTTTTAATTGTATTAGGAGCTGAGTCGGCTCTACGGACGTTGCCATTTTGGAGCATAATGTTTCTACAATAGCTCACAATGGACAAACTAAATATCTTTTTTTTTTTTAATGCTACCTGAAGGCAACGCAGGTTTCAAAGGAAAGAGTGAGATGAGGGATATTCAGCTGCAACACGAAACTTCACCAGTAAATGTTTCAAAATTTTACACACTGTACCTTTAAGGAAAGATCGTAGTCAGTTAACAATCAGGTCAATGTGCCTCACATTTTATAATTTGTAAATCTGACTGAACACACGAAAACCACAATTTGAATTGGGATGATATACTTTATATTCATATTTAGTGCCAAAATGGAAAAATATGTTAACAATATATACTTTGATAGTGATTAAAATAAATACGAGAACACATATTTGTTTTTACCTCAGATGAAAAGATTTTTAATTTGTTTTTGCACTGATATCATCTACATTCATATTAGTATGATGTCATTTGGTTGTTGTTTTTTTTCCACTCCTCCCTCCTCATAATTATGATCCCACATGAATATTAAGCATCCGTTTATTCTTTTCTTTTTTGTTTTGATACTGGCCCCTTGTGTTGGAATGGTAGCAAAATGTCAGATGTGCAAAACATAAGGAACCACTTCAGTTCTGCTAAAAGGAAAAACAAAAAACAACAACAAAGAAAACAGGACAAATGATAATAAACATATATCACATAACAACAGAGAGGATATACTGTATACATTTTGTAAAAGCACATTCATATTAATAACAGATGGTTTGGAAAGAAAACAGCAACAAAACAAGCTGTGATCAACCAACAAGTCATTCTACTTGCACTCAGCACATTCCACTTTATATATTATCTGAAGTATGTCATTATATTCCCCAATCCCCCCATCCCCCCAAAGAATCATAATAATAAATATGAAAACAGGTGATTTGATTGGTCCGTGAGGTAAAATGTGAAATTACAAAAAAGAAGTGTGTCGAGGGGTGGGATACCCTCAAAAAACCCTATACACATTTACTCAATCACTCACACACACACACACACACACACTCATACACCAGGCTATAATCTTAACAAAGCCACTTGATGGATGATATTCTTATATTTACAATGAAGTGATGATTACGTGACGAAAACCTTGCATGATCCCAAAAGGGGAAAAAAAAAAACATAAGAAAAAGTAAAACCAGATCAAATCGATCACCGTGTTCTCTTTTCCTTCCATCTCCTCCTATGCTCCGACCAACCACTGAACTCGGCGCTGGGGGTGGGTGGGGCTTACAGAGACAAGGGGAGAGAGTTGGTGAGTGAGGATGGAGGCACTCAGTGTGAGCACTGGAAAGGTGAGTAAGACTTCAACTCAGAAAAATCCAGCAGGTGGACTCAGTTTCTGCTACAAGAAAAAGAGCACTTTGATTTATAAAAAAAAAAAGAAAGCGCCACTGCCCAGTTTATAGAGTAACCGTGGTTTGAAATTGAACACAGCCCCTGCCTCCTGGTGTTGGGAGGTTAAGTGTGGGAGAGCATGCAGGTGGAATTCAAAGAGCACTTCAATAAAACAACACACATCCAACTCGTTTGAGTTAGAAGTTTAAGATGCAGGTTTTTTAACATCAATCTGAGGAGTGTGTGAGTGGAGCAATAACTACGACGGTACAAGCAGCACTAGTAGTGTTTCAGCAGGCAATAGTCTCCTCGCTCATGGGAGGAAACGGCTCAAACCTGACGATGAGTCTTCACCCAAAGGTGCAGCAGATGCACTTTTGCACATAAACTGTCCACAGATCTTTTGTGTTACATATTCAGGGGGTTTCTTGTTCACTGGTTGCTGTGGCTAGTAGGTTACAAGATTCATAATCAATGTTTGACTTTTCTTTTTTTTTTTTTGATTTTTTTCTTTTTGAGGCAGCTCAGCTTAAAAACTTCAAACAAAATCATGTTTGTAAAAGTTCTATTTTCCACTTTCTTTCGATGAGCCAGTGAGCAAAATGACCGACAAAGTACCAAAAGGCAAACTTAGCCAGCCACAGCCCAAACTTAACAATTCATATCATCAATATACAATCATTAAAGCAACACTCTGCAACTCTGCCCTTTTTTTTACCTTAATAAGAATGGTGCCTCTACCATTACCACTTTGAACATCTTTCCACAATATCAGTTTGTGAGTGGGTATAAACACTGTGAGAAGTCAGACTCAAACTGCTAGAATCCGGCCCAGGGAAGTTATGCTGAACTGAAGCCAGTTAAAATACTTAGTTGTAGTCAAACGTCCGTCATAGCATGTCTGCAGAAGTTACATAGTGTTGCTTCTATCTTTTATCTGGACAGCACTGCGATGATAGTCGTCGTAGTAAGTTCATAATTCCTTGTGTTTTCCAATTTCCTTCCAATTTTTGCCTTTTGTGATTGTCACCCATTCCTTTCTCCTTCGCAGCACCACTCAGGCACTCATACGGGTCGGCAGTGAGTTATTCACAATACGTAACTGGCGATTTAACACCCAGTGAGGAATTTTCCACTACAGTCAAACGTGAGGCAAAAGGTCTTTTTTTTTTCCCTTTGACTGTAGAAACAGAAGAGCGGAAAGACAGAAGAAGGGAGTGAAGGGAATGGTGGAGAGGACACCTCTCAGAGGCTCGTTTCCCACTAAGGCCCAATGTGGGCTCAGTCCTGTCTAATCTGGCCCAGTCTAACCCCTTGTTTGGTAAGGCCAAATCAAGTGCAGTCTGGTCTGGTCTGGTCTAGCTGGGATCCAGACCAGGGTTTTAGAAGAGTGCTTTGGATCCCTGGTTCTCAAACTCTGACCAGGCATCATTCAATTCCATGAAGATCATTTTAGCGTAATGCTCATACGGCTGGCCTGTCGCCTGCAGAAAGAGGGACAACAGAAATGATTTCATCATGATTTAATAAAGGATGGTAAAGATGGACATCATGCAACCATATATTACATACAATATGTAAAAAATCTAAAGAAAACAAAACAAATACAAATGTATATATTGTTAAGCAGTGTACTTACATCAGCTAAATAACATAGGTCAGGTCATATTGGTCAGATTATAATGACATCATCCACGATAACACAATAGTTAGTTAATTAAATTAAATTAAATTAAATTAAATTAAATTAAATTAAATTAAATTAAATGGTCTGTTACCTTCTTTGTTACTTAACAACACATATTTGTGTGTTGTCTTTTCATTCTTAATTTTGTTGTGTGAATTTGTCACTAATGAATCATGACAGCTTATGATGTGCAGTTGATCAAACTTGGATATTCTACATTTTTTTAATTCCTGACCTGGCTAAATACAAACACCGCATGTTTACACTGTACCTTATCTGGATGGACGACCAGCACCGCCTTTCTGTAGTACTTCTTCACCTGGTCGGGGGTCACCAGGTCAGCCATGCCCACAGGCTTCCAGCGGGTCTCGCCCTCCCACAGCACCGTGTTCAGGGTCGACAGCAGCGCTCGGATGTTTCGCTCCTTGCCCTCAATCCAGTCCAGTATCTGCAGCAAGACAAAAAAACACACCTTTAGAAATGGAGAGTGAATACTGGTTTGAAATAATGAGTGATTTTGAGGAGTATGTGGACTTTTTATGTGGGAGCGTGGCTAACAGGTTAATATTCTACTCTGCTGTGTTACAAAGCATTATGACATATGGTCTGGCAGCATGGTTCGGCGCCCTCAGTCCAGGTAAAGTGCAAGATCGAAAGCATGGTAGAGCAGCAATGAAAGTGAAGGGCAAGAAAGATTATTCTGCCCTTAAGTCCATCTATGAAGGCTCTGTAAACAGACTTGCTCATAGGATCTTAAATGACCATCACACCTTCTGTACAGTGAATACGAGCCGTTACCCTCAGGTAGATGTTAAGCAGCGAGCAAGTGCAAAACCAACTGACTTAAGCTCTCTGTTAATCCCAACTTCTATCATTTCACCCAACAAGGAAACAGGTTCACATGCATCTCATTAAGCAAAGCATTTTACCCCAGCTTCTGGTCTAGCACTTTATTCTGCACACCGCACTTACAGGTTAATTAAGGACTTAAAGAAGGCCAGGTCTGCTATTTATTCTATCATGTAATTACTTTGTTTTTATGAGTTGCCGTCTTGTATGTTGCAGCACTTTTGCCCAAGAAAAAAAATCACTGTAGGGACAATAAAGTACATTTGATTTAGTTTAATATCCAGGGTGTTTTTTTTTTTTTTTAAAAGACCCATGTTGTTTTTAACACACCTGGAAAATACAGCCTTATGAGAAACTCATTAGATGTATGAGGCTAATTTTAAGGCCCAATCGATTTAGATTTCTCAGTGTCCTTACCATGTACTTTCAGTTTTAGCTTGTTTTTTTTGTACCTGTAGTTTAAGTGGATCCATGTCTTTTGTGATCTCCTGTCTTCTCATTTCAGCGATGGTCCTGGGTCCCTTCTTATCAAACGTGGAGGCGAAACCTTGAGTCGACAGCAGGTCCCCAAAATCATCCTGCTTCACCTTCGGCTTAGGGCCTGCATTACAACACGGCAGAGACGAATGAAAAACTGATGCGGAAAGAAGAAGAATGAACAATTGTCCTTTGATTTCTTCATAATCTTATTAAATGATGTCGCAGAGAATTACATTAGGAAAATACAAATCAGGAACAGAGAATCAAGAATCAATTTGTAGGGGAAAACCATATTGATGTAATATTTGAGTGATAATTGTTAGGTTTTGTTTTGGGCTGCACTTGTCTGTTTGTGATCACCTTAAGTCAAAAAACTCCATGGACTTGGATGACATTTTTTTAGTTCATGAAAAGAAAACATTAATGGCTGCTTCTTACCAAACCCCGGCCCACGGACGCCTCTCTCCTCTCTCCCACCAATGACACTGGTGAAGTTCAGGTTGTAGTTGGGTTTGGTCGGCTGTGTCCCTCCAAGCTGAGTTGCTGAGGGTACTTTGGGAACAGATCCAGATCCAGATCCTGAAATCCAGGGTTTGCTCTGGGCTGAGGTGGGTCTACCGGCCTGCCAGGGCTGGGCCTGGGGCTTGTTGGTGGATGAAGAAGAAGAGGAAGGAGCCTTTGAGCTGAAAGGCGGACCTGAAAAATTGCTGCTGGATGAAACTGTAAGAGACATGAATGAATGGTGGTCAGTTTAAGTAAATTCACAAGTTCTTAAATAAAGCTTTTGCTTTTTTTTATGAGCGTTTTCTCTTTTTGGAGGAAAGCTAAAACATAGTTCACAATATTGGTTCAAAGATTCAACTAGCGAGGCTTAAATTGACGGCGTCAGAACTCTTGTTGGACTTCAGCAAAGTCAATCAGACACTAGTAAGAGGTGAATACAAAACCAACAGGAATGAGATAAGGGAGAAGACAAAGAAAAGGAGCAGTACAACAAATGTCCTTTCTGTTCATGTGTTCAAGACCAAATTGGCTTTGGAGTCTCAGTATACAAGTTGGGGATCTTTCAGGGGAAAGACTGTGCAGTGTGTGACCACCTGTGTCAGTCTAACACACTAAGGGACTAAGCCGTGGAGTGCGAACTGCGCTGTGATCCACTGTGTAATATTTAATCAATTATAATTGCTCACAAGATTATAAAAGAGTTTTTAAATGTTTTGTAACCATGTTGAGATAATATTCCATACAAATAAAATGTATTGTCATAATTATTATTATTATCATCATTATTGTTAATCTTCTTTCAGCTGATCATCTATGGAGTTAGATGATGACCTTGTCGTCTTCTGTTAGACCAAGTGTCTTCATGTCCTCCTTCACATCATCCATGAACCTTCTCTCTGGTCTTCCTCTTTCTCTCCTGGCCGGCAGACGACAGTGGATACCCACTTAAGCGGTGGCTACTAACTCTCCTTTTTTCCTTAACCCACAACCCACCCGCATTATAGTGATGCCAACACCATGTCCACCATTTTTACGCACATCCACTTCAGCAACAAGTACCCCGATTTCTCATTGTTTGCTCAAATTCCTCTTCACTCTGCATTTGTAATGACTTTCCAGCCACTTTCAATCAATGAATCAATGAATATTAACCTGGGGCATTTTTCTGCCTCTTTATGGGCAACTATGGGCGTTGCACAAAGCTTTCAAAAGCTTCAATGAATTACGAGTTGATTGTGATTTATAAAGGGTATGTGTAAGCACAGTCTGTGTTTTCAGACATACTTACGCATGGTTCTACAAAAGACACCCCAGGACTCTTACCTGGCAAAGTGGAGCCCAGGTTTCCCAAGTCGGCAAAAGGATCAAACGTCTGTGACTTGGCCTTTGAGATGGAGGACATACCAGCCGCTACAGGAATGAGTAAGGACGCAAAAGTTAGAATTATTGGGTTTTAAAATTTGCCAAGGCTCAGTAAATATTCAGTAGCTTGCTAAACTTTTTACACCTACCAGTGTTAGGGTACTTGGGTTTTTTAGATGAGGCACTCACGCCTTTGGTGTTGCCAGCTGACCAGCTGTCCCAACCACCCAGCAAATCTGGTTGGCTGGCTGATGATGTCATCTTTGGTGCATCATTTCCAACTTTATCTGTCAAGACACAAATGTCAAAAGTATCACAAATTAGGGTTCTTTTCCATGTTACATGCCACTGAGGTTTGCAGTGACTGATCAACTTACTGAGGTTGAAAAGGCTGGTGTTGGAAGCTGGAGTGGGGTTGGTGTGACCTGAATTAAACCCACTGGTGGCAGAGTCATCAGAACCCAGCAAGTCTCCAAACAGGTCTGGTCCAGAGGCCTGCCGAGATGAACCCGCACTAGAACCAATGCCAGAGCCAGATCCCATCCCGAACGGATCAAACAGGTTACCACCCACGGCTGCAACACAGACAGTGAAGAATAAAAATACAGGTAAACTCACTGGGAGATTTTTACAACAATGCAATCAGTAAAAAAAAAAAGCTTGGATGCTTACATTTTGCTTCAGGTGTGGCCTCACTGAAAAACAAGTCTTCCTGCCCAGCTCCGGACTGACCAGCAGGGGGTGCAAACAGGTCGTTAAGGAGGTCGCTGTTGCTGGAGGCAGCTTTCAGTCCCCCCTGGCCGCCTTGATGAGGAGCAGAGGATGTTGAGGACACAGAGGGAGGTTCCGGTTCAGAGTTCAACCCAAGGAGATCTGCTGTGTCACCGATTGGTGGTTCCTGGGCGACGGGAGGGGACGTCTACAGGGAGACAGGGACACAGGCATATGTCAGAGACAGAAAATAATATACAATGATGATAATGATGTTACATCGACTTTCCTTACCTCAAAGTCAGTATCGAATAGTGGTTCACTGGGGTCACGTGACAGTGGCTCTGCACTGGGGGCAGAATAAGAGTAGGACTCGCCTTCAGATTGATCACTCATGTCCCCCTGGTCGTTCACGGCTCCTCCTGCATTACTGTCTGAAGCATCCTGACGACCACTCACATCTGCACGAACAAGAAATGTTGGAAAGTTTAAGATAACTGATTTTTGTTTGACTTTCTTTTTGATTTTCATTGACTAAGTGGTAAGTGTTAAACTGAAGGTTTAAGTTATTTTTTTTATGGTTTGAACACTACAGTATCTGGGGAATTTAAGGTAATAAACAAGCACTCTTTGATTGGAGGGTATTAATCAGAACATGAAAGGAAATACTCAGGAAAATAATACCTTCCCAGTCCAGTGTTTGGAAGAAGTTGTTGGCATTGGTATCTGTGCTCACAGGAGATTCTGGTTCTGTTGCACTGGGGCCATCTGGAGTCTGAACTGGCTGGGGCAACTCGGAGTCATAAAATGCTGAGGATCCTGGCTGACGAGGCAGCTCCGGTTTACCTACATGTTCAGTTCATATATTTAATTAAATAAAAAAAGAAATGAAAAAAGAAAGAGATCTATGGATGAAAGGAGACATGCTGTAAAGAGCTTGGCTTTTGTTAAAGGTCCAGTGTGAGAAATTCAATACAATACCGATAGATATGTTTGTGTGAGTGTATAATCGCTTTGAAATCAAAATCATTCTGATGTTATAGCCTTGCAAAATGCCTTTTATATGTACTTTAGACAAGGACCTTGCTTTAGTGAGGCTGCCATGTTTCTACAGCACAGATGTGCATTTTTCAGGTTTTTAACTTGGTACCCAAATGAAAAAGAATGGCAAAACCAACATAAACCTGATGCATTAAGCAACAAGAGGAAGAATGAGGAACTGTAGTTCCCTGAACATCTTAGTAAAGAGAGGGGAGAGCATAGAAGTCCACTGTACTCTGCAGTCTCACCACTAGATGTCACAAATTCTCACATATAGTCACACATCATTAAGCAATGCCACCTACCAAATTTGCTGAGGATTTCCTGCTGTTCATCCCGAGAGGAGAAGAGGATTTTGGGATTGAGGCCCTTGGTTTGGAAGCCATCCCATGGTGGCGTCTTGGTGCTGGGTCTGTCTCTGGGTTCCATCTCAATGTCCAAGTTGATCTGAAACAAGTCGGGGTACTTCTCCTGGATGTCACAGGCATCTAAATCGTACCTGGCAGGAGAACAGGTAAACATGAAGAATATATTAATGGGGAAACTATATTACGAGCCTTTTGTTTTTTTAGAACTATAAAACAAAAAAAAAAGAGTATAAAATGTTTCACATAGATCAAATCCATATACATACTTGTTAAACTTGACATTTGTCGCATTTCTGGGTACAAAGCCTGTGTGGAACTGAATCTGAAACATTTTCATGGATGCCATCTGAAACACAACAGAATCAAATTTGAAATATGATGTACAATGGATAAAAATCCACTGAAATGCTGCATCTCTCAAATCGTTTGCAGTCGAGTGTGTATACCTTGGCCTGCAGACGGCCTCCCAGGGTAGATCTTGCATGATAGATCACCACTAGTACATCTCCCTGTACTGTCACATTGAGGGGAATCTCGGCTCTTCCATCCTCAGTCTTAAAATCCCTGGAAAAGTGTAAACAAAAAAATAAAATAAAATAAAATATAAAGTACAAATGCAACACAACATTATTGAACACACAAAATTAGCTTTTTCACCAAAATATTTTTAGAATTAAGGATTCAAGTCCTTCTGTGTGCAGCAACTTACTTCATTCTGTCGTACTCCTGCGATGTCGTGAGAACCCTCTCGTCTCCAACATAGACTTCGCAGAATGGCCTGCACCCATTACGCTGCTTGTTGAACAGCGGCACGGGCGTCATGATGATGGAGCGGATTACTATTGGCTTGCTGTGTGGGATGATGGGCTCCTCTGCCATCATGTCACACATATACTCAATATACCTGCACGAATAAAACAAAGTAAGACCAGGATAATGTACTATTATTGTCAGTTTTTTTGGAAAACACAGAGTATTTGGTGCAGGACGGGGGTAAGATGGAGAGTGAGACATTAATGTCTGTTGTACCTCTTGTGTGAGGGGGATATGCCAGGTGGGCATCGCTTCATTGAGAACATGTAGACAGCAGCTTCAGCTGTGGTGAAAAGGCGGCAGAAGCACAGGAAGGAGCAAACAGCCACAGCTGATGCTGCCCTGCCATCCTACAGAGAGAAAGTGACGGTTATAATTAAAGAAGTTTGATCACCTCGGTCTCTCTCCATCTGAGCATGAATTAAGGACCAGCCAACTCAGCCGTCACCAGACAGTCAGTCATGTAGTCTTTGGTGTATTCAGCTGTGTTTTCATCGAGTGGAAAGATTTGGTTTGGCACAGTACAGTTAGTATGTTTTTGTGTTTCCATTAGGAATTGTACCAAAATAACCAGCCCCAAAGGTGACATTTTTTTGGCACCCTTCCTTTGGGGTACCAGAGTAAAATGGTCCTTTTTTTTCGGCTGACTTTCTCTTCAATGTCCGCAAACCGAGCAGGAAAAAAAAAGCTGCTGGATCACTCCATTGTTGTCTGTCTTGTCGCCTTCGATGCCATTCATATCTTGCAGACATGGCCTTTACCCCGCCTACCAAGTAAAGGCTCTGTTCTCAGAAACACAAGCCCTGGGTCAGGGCTTTACCATTCCTAACCATACCATACTGGACCAAACCAAACTGTGACATGATGGAGAAACAGCATATGTGGTTATCTTACCAGACAGTGGACTATACAGATGTTCCTCTGGTCTTGTTTGAGCCATAGATGCATATTTTTACAAACACTGTAGAGACTGCGAAGGTTGGGGGCACGGCGCACCTGCCAGTTACACTCTGAAACCTACACACACACAAAAGAAAGAAAAAAACACCTGAATACAACAAGAATCTCATGTAGGCACACACACGTATGACAATATCAAATACTGAAGCAATAAGAAACTTGTGTATTGGTGCTAAATAGAGAAACAAATCTACTGAAGGTGATGACAATTTATAGTGAACCATGTGTCCAGTCATTCCCAAACATGATGCATTCTCTAGCCCGTTACAACTATAACCTAAAACTAACTCTAAAATCGTCATACTCAAAATCTTCAACTTCATACCCTATTGTGGAATCGCGACGGCCGGTATGATCGTTTGGAGAGGTTGTAAACCGCATAGTGACCAGCATGACGAGAATCCAGGAAAAGACGGACATCCTCAATGTTGTTCTTTATCGCAGACTCCACCCCCTCTGCTGGGAAGGACATGACTACAGACACAAACAGAAGAATATATAAGAATTACACCAAATGGGTTTCCCCCCCCCCCTCAAATGGTTATATTTTATGTCACATACAATAATAACAACACAACAATACAGTGAAGTGTTAAGTGCATTTTACGGAGGGTTTTCTGCCTACCTGCTATTCTAGACGTGATGTATGAAATATCCAGGTCACCTTTGGCATAGCTGTAAGAGAAAGTAAAGGTGCACCTTTGAAAGATGGAGGTACACAACATAGCAGCGACGACAAAAACACAAATCAATACTAGTAATAAGGGAAATCGATCAGTTGGACTAAGATCTAAGATCCTGCACTAACACAGCTGTTCAGGATCATGGGTGAATGAATGAACACAGACCACACAAGTTCCAACAGTTAAGTCCAAGGCTGCCCCTCAGAAAAAATATACATTTTGTCCAAGACCCTGTAACCTGCAGTTAACATCCATCCTGAGCAGTCTATTCAAGTGCACAGTGCTTCTAAGGTCAGGTGTGAACACACCCAAATGCTTCCTGTATGCATCTTCAGATTCTACCACTCAAACCACGTGAAGAAGTTCTGACACACATGTTTCTTTCATGTGTGTTAGCGCAAATGTGTTGTAATAAAGACCTCCTTCTCCTCAGCCTACGTGATTTGCCTACGCGCCTGACTGATTTGTGGCCTTTCTGATTTAAGTCTCAAATCTCTGACAAACACAGCAACAGCAAACACATCGGTTACGTGATTCTGTCTTAAAAACAACATCATCTGTTCAAATCGAGCAGCCTATTTGCACATAGGGCAGGATAGTGTCGACACATCCAGGACTCATTTAAATGCCAGGTGTTAACAGACAAACTGTGAGATGTGATCAACTCTTTCAGGACAGATACCTACAGTATAACACCTAGTCTGCGTAGTCTAACTAAGACGGTCCACAGTTCAATGTTTCCTCTCTTCTTTAAACATGCATATGCATGATGTCTCATGAGAAAACTACTAGAAGAACAGCTCTGTCATCTTAAGTATCACCAGTTCATTTTAAGAGAAATTGGAAATCTTGCAGCAAATAAATCAAATTGGAACAATGATGGCAGCAAGAAAACAACAATGCAGAGTGATTCCTTCTGTACGCTATAGTAAAAATTGTACTACATTGAGTTACATGCAGATTACACTCACTCATAACTGCATTGTGTTAATAGCACACACAGATGTTGCTGAAATGGTGATTTAGCAAGCATTCATCCAGTCACTCATTCATTCAGGACAGGGCAGAGGCGGCCTGCTGTAGCTAAGAAATATTTTTGCACTTTCCATTCATCCACATCGATGACTGAAAGTGTGATGTTAGAATCAGCAAGCTGTGATGACGGACACAGCACAATTAATGCGCAGACTAGTTTTTTTCAAAGGAACACACAGAGCAACGCCGGAGTCGATGCACTCCACTGGCCCATATTTACCTGGGGTTGCTAGGTGATGGACACATATTGGGACCATGAGGGTTTGGGACAGAGAAAAGAAAACAACAAAAAAAATAAACAAAACAACCAAACAAACGGAACAAAGTGATGATAGAAAAATCAAATGAAACATTTAAGTTTACAGAGAGGGACAGAGTGGCTGTAAAGGGCACACTTTGCTCAGGAGGGGTGGGAAATTGCAGGGTAACGCAATACGTGCAGGGCCCAAAAGAACACTAACGTACAGCAGTTATTTGAAATCAAACATATTTCAAGACAATCATGTAGGAATACATCATATATGATATCCGTCTACAGAAGAACCACATTGACAGATATATGTATATATATATGTAGGCCTAACATAGTCCATCATAAGTCAAGTGATGTTAAGGAAGTCGAATAATCTTCCTTAAAGAGGTGTGTTGTATCAAGTCAATCAACTAAAGGGGGGATTTCACTTCAGACAGCCAGTAGCAAAATGCTGTATCACAGTTAACACGTCAATAATAACGATTAACTACTCCAAGCTGATGAAACTGATGGAACATGACGACTGACAATCACAACATAGAGTTTATGCAACTGTTAAATGTTTTCATGGATGCCTGACATTTCCTGACAGGACCACAAACATGGTAAAATGTTAAACAAGTAACAGGTGGACTCGTGTGAATGTAGAGTAGCTGAAATTTAGCCAAATGTCCAGTGTACCCTTTTGGCAACCAAACACCATTATTATGTGAATAAACACAACAACAACATTCATGGTAACAACGTTGGAGCATCCTACCTGGCTACTGACTGGATGACCTTGGAGGAAGTGTCCTTTATGTTGGTCAGGAAGCGCTCAGTTCCTCCTTTTAAGATATCAAACAGGCCACTGCCTGACTGATCAGGATCATACATGCCTGAAAAAAGAAGAGAAATCTAAATATGAAACACATATTTGCACACAATTAAAAAAAACAACAAAAAAAGCAGGATTTATAATGTTTTCAAATTAAAATGATCTAATGAGCAGCCTTATGCTGGGATATAACGGGCACATGATGACTCTGATTGACTCAGGAAGTACAGGCAGGACTGGAACTGGAGCTGCTCGCACAGGAAGAAACAAACATTCTCTGCGTTTCAACAGATGGTTGAGTGAAAGGACAGAAATCCTCTTAGTGGACGACAGTCGACTGTACATGTATTTGTATGGTTGTGTTCGTAGATGGAGAAATAATGAGTCTATTCTGCTGATTTGAATACAACAGAGAGATAAAATGTAACTTACCAAAATAATAGAACATTTTTATTTCATTTTTTTTAGACACGAACTCTGGGTGATGTCCAGAGATATAGGTCTGAACATTCTCTGGACTTTCTTCAAACAAGTGTCCAGTCAATCTGTTGATTATTTTCTTGTTTATTCAAGTATTTATTTGGTCCTTCAAATGTCAGAAAATACTGATTGTGTTTCCCAAGCTTGAAAATGATGATATTCTCAGATATTCTGTTTCGTCCACAAACTTTTTTCATTTGTCAAAAGGAGCAAAGAACACTGAAAATATTCACATTTAAGAAGCTGAAAAAGCAGAGAGTCAGTTTTACTTCAGTGATAGAAAAAAATCAGTGATAGAGGAAACTGGTATACATATATGCTATATTGTTCCATGCATTAGTGGTTGTGCAGTATGTGGAGTGGTACTAAGAGTGATGATAAAGTCAATCTCAAATCAAATATCACCAGGTAGAGCATTCAGATATCAGATTTTAATACATTTTTAAATCACCTCCAAATGTGGTTGGATTTGGATAAAAGAAAATCGGAAATCACATTTTGTGTTGCCATCATACAGTAGCTCCATCATGATTTTATAACCATCCACTCAAAGGCTCTGTCTGTAATTTCAACATCAAACACACATGTTGATCTGGACCACTGTCCAGTGGCTAACACATGATCTACTGACTCACAGCTCAGGACCACATGGCCCTAGATACAGTACAAGGGGGATAAGTATTATGTGTATTTTGTGTGTGTCAGCAGTCATGTGGTCATGGATTCAACCAACCCTGATTACTTATTGCCATGGTGAGCTTTCTTCCACAAACTTCCATTCGTCTCTGCTGCTTAATTAACAATTTTGCAGTGAAACTGAATTTACACATACTGCCACTTTCATCTCAGGGCTATTTTCCAACTTGCATTGCTTTTTATTTTAACCTAATATTTCAGGGTGTCTATTTTATGATATTTATTCAAATGTTACTTATTCTGCACACAACACCACTGATGACACACAGAGTCTGCCATAATGACAACGCAGAAATGAATTGACTTGCGACAATAAAGTTGGTAGTGTCACAGGGTTCCTGACCAACTGAAAATAAGTTGATTTGCTCCACTTGAACACTCTGTAAAATTCATTCATTTAATGTTGTTTGAATGCAGCAAAAACAAATTTAGGCTAGAAGACAATGTTTAAAGGTTAAGGTTATAGGAGTTGTTAAATTTTACTAAACAGGATGAATGTCACCAATCTCTGTTGTCCCAAGGTTTAGTTCACCAAAGAGATGCAAAAGACACACAAGACTACAATTTCCTACAAAAAAAAAAAAAAGCAAGCATTGCATTGTCACTCAAACACAGATAACGTTCATCCTTACCTGCATTGTTGTGGATATTGTGGATCTGCATCGGCGGCTGTGCTCCATTGTTACCAAAACCTCCATTCTGTTCCAGCAGCTGCAGACATTCATAGCCGTCATACATCGGACGCCAACAGTAGTATGCACTTAGCATTGTGACAACAAAGTAGGCCAACAAAGTTAAAACTATACACAAACTGAAGCAATAACCTAATGTGTGTCTTTCAACGAGGAGGAGCGTGAGAAAAGATCAAAAACAGCTTCTTTCTTTATTCAAATGACCAAATTACCACCTCAACGTCCCGGTAAAGAATAAAAACTGTGCTTGGTAAAAAATAAGGGTCCACAAACAGAGGAACAATTCCAAGAGTCCAGCAACAGGTCTCGTTTCTGTCTTTTAGTCTAAATTCACCAGTTCAAAAAAAAGAAAAAAGAAGTAAAGACATCATGAAATCATTCAAATCAGTCTCTGTGTCTCTCTTCCTCTCTGATGCATCTACCGTATTCCCCTGTCAGTATTACACATCTTTGACAGAAGATTGCCAATCTCTTCCTCTTTGTTCCAGCCCACAGTCTGCTCCTCCATATGTCAGTGCCGGAAAGCAACAGAGAGCGCGGGAGGAGACGAAGGCTTCTAATCTTCTTATGTCCAGCAGTGAAACACCCCTTTTTTTAATCTTAATCAGATCAGCAATTGGCAAATCTGCCTCCGTGCTCCACACAGTTAGCAGCCTTATCTGAATTCTGTTTGGTGAGACACTGGCTGAGATGTAGAGGAGCTCTGTGCCTCTACTGACTAATTTGCTCCGAAGCAGAAAAAAGTATTCTGAGAAACTGACATCACACTGACTCTTTCATACAGGATTCAGGCACATATTTCAGACCAGAAAGTTGTTGCACATCAACATTTTTTTATGTTAGGGTTACTGTGGTGGAGTATACCAGGAGGAACCAGGGTCATAAAATCATTAAAAAGCTGTGGCTAAGTCATCCACAGGTTCTCTGTGCTGCAGGTGGTTAATGAATTTGCCATGCTTTTGCCACGGTTGTTTTATTTCTCCGTGTACAGGCTTGTTCTATCATTTCTGGGTATTAGCGGGGGTGGGGTGAACTGTGGTGCATGACCAGAGTGGCCAGGCCAGCTTGAGTCCAACTCTAGTCCAAGTGAAGGTGTACATGCAGAAGTAGATCGACTCCAAATCGCACAATCTGGGCGTCTTATACTGACTCTGATGGATTCAATTTAGTGCGGTGTTACTCGGACTAAAACAATACTTTGTGTATTTCAAATGTCATATAAACACTGCAAGTGACTATGACTCTGAAGACTGATGCACGAATGAAGTGTTGCCATCACTTCACACATTTCCCACCTCTCTGTCTCGCTGCTTCTTTGGACCCATTAGGACCACGATGCCAGCTGGGAGCAGAGAATACAGACTCCTTTGTACCGGCCACCGAGTGCATGTCTGCAAGTGTGTAACCACATCAGCAATTTGAGAGCATACCAGTGTGCATGTGTGGTTACACACACAACTGAAGAAGCTGTGAAGTCGCAGACACTGAGGATGTGCATCAGTCAGCCAACTGAACTCAAACTACATAAATCTACTTAAACTACGCTACAATACTTCATAAAACTCAGTATTGATCATCGAAGCAGAGACATTTTAATTTGTTGTCAATTTCAAATAGATTTAAGTTCCACTTTAGATCCATTTCAGACCAAACGAGAACATGTGTCCTGAGCGACCACATCGTGTCCAAACTGTACGAAGGGGAGAGCGAGTATCCATGAATCCTCCTCTGCTGACCAGCAGGACTTTCACTGTCATTTTTGCACTAATTGGCCCAATACAAGGTTAAGGTTAAAATCTTATTTTATGTCAAAGCAGTAAGTAAGTAGAGGATTCGGTAAAGCTTCTTTTATCTACTCTCTCTCTCTGTGTGTGTGTGTGACTCGCACGCACACACACAAAAACACACATTCAAAGTGGACACATGTACATTCAGACTTGTTGAATCATTTCGTCACTGCAAACAGACATGGCGTCAGTGTGTATTTGAATAAAGGGCAGGGGAAGCCAGATCTGAACTCTTGTGGTCACAGGAGATGCATCCACGTGTGAACAGTCGTACTAAGTGATTTCCACATGTGACTGGATCACCGAGAATGAATGTTAATACGACATCTTAATGAGACCATGGCAATAACACAAACTCAAACGCCACATCCTCATAATTCAACTCTTATTCAGTTATGTTAAATTAAGGTAATTTCATTATAGGAGAGAAAGTTGTAATCAAGGTGTCTGGTACTTCACTCTTATTGAACCTGCTGTCGTCTAAAATTGTAAAAAAAAACATACAGACCCCGAGTTTAAAGAGCTGATATTTTATCAAATGTGTATGTTTTTGCCATATTCAGGGAGACGGTCATATAAATGCAGCGGAGATGTCTCTTATAATAGCTCTGTATATAGTGCTGCACACGCCTACCTCTGTAATGGGAGACTTGGGGTTGACGTTGCGTGCTGCTGCTATCTCCTGGAGCTGGTTGACCAACTCTGTGATCGACAGACGCTCCTCTGGGTTGACCTTCAACATGGAACCTTGTGAGGAGAAAGGAAGGAAGGAAGCAAGGGAGCAAGACAATTTTATGGAAAACATTAAAATATGATAAGACAATGCTTACAATCAGTACCAATTAAAATATACAACTATTTCTATTAGTCACACACATCCGGTACCAGTCACAGTGAACAAATCATAATAGAAGTGTTATTCCTTTTTTATTAATGTTTATATTTGTCACACCTGGAAATGGACAGATTCCACTCACATTTTATTAAGCTTATGTAGAACTTTAGTTCTTTATCAATGAGATTATACTGTGAGCATTGCCGAACAACAATAGACAAAAAAAAGTAGAAAAGTATATTCGGCTTGTGGCGACAAGACTGATAGATAAATGGCTCAACATGAATGAACAGAGGGGCGGGGTTGTACGTACGTATGAGGTCGTGATACACCGTGTACTTGACGTCGTTCTGAGGAATGGAGTATTTCCCATTGACAATTTGCAGCTTGGCCCCCTCTTCGAAGGGATGCTGCTTAAAACACAACAGGTAGAGGATACATCCCAGGGCCTACGTGGACAAGAAGAAATAAAGCAGCCTATAAATAACGTCTTGAGTCACCTTTCAAAAACAGGTTCAATTGTTTACGCGTCTCTTATTGACAGAAAACTAGCTTAACCGGTCTAAAACATTTTTATAAAAGTCCTTGCGCTTTTGTTATGGGTGTCTGGTGTGATATGTTGTTGTTATTATTTTCGATAAAAGAACTAGATCTAAACTCGTTACCAAGAATGTGATGTTGTTTCTAGACCAGGGCAATATTGCCAAGAGGTTATCAACATCAATCAACCGAATCAATCAGTGCTGATAAATTTCCTGCAGTAAATACACCATAAATAAAATAATGAACTCTATTGATCAATGTTGCATGAAAGAAAATGATAGTGTGATAATCATTGTTTTATTGCGTTGTTCTTATTTGATCTTTAATTATCTCCACTTATAGACAAGGAGGGTTTACTCTCCTCGAACATGTTTGACCTCTAACCAAACTGGTTCAGGATCAGCACTATTTTTTCACTTTAGTGAATAAAAGTAACAAAAGTAAAGGCTCCAACCCAGATGTCCTGTTTCTCATTGATCGGAAAGTTGGAGTAGAGATCGATCATCTCTGGTGTTCTATATGCTGGAGTTGTGTTCCTTGTGATCTACAAGCAAACAAAGACAAACAAATTAGCAAAGCTTTTGGACCACTTTCAATTAACAATGGCAATAATTGAAGAAAATAATCTTTCTAAAGCATTCTAATAATATAACATAAAAGGCAAAGTATTCCATATTCCTACATAGATATCTAAACAGTTCCATTAGTTTCTCAAACAGCTGTCCAGCAGTTGCCTGATGGATATTAAATTGAGATCTCTGGGGCCCTTCATCATGAGGTCATCAGCGGTAACGCTTCTGTGTGTGGCTGTAGTATCAATATAATTAACCTGATTGATCAGACCTTCCAGGATCTCCAGCTGTTAATTTGATTTAAGATTTCTGGTTCCTGTCCAATATCTCACACTGTCAGACATGTTTTTCCCCTCAGATGAAGAACTGACTCTCATTGTTAACTTACAGAAAACACGATGATGTGGACATTTTCTTTGATATTAAAATGTTTGTTTACAATCCACATCAGATACATAATAGAGATATGGAGATATGGAGATATGGATAGATGTATAGATAGATGTATAGATGTATAGATAGATGGATGTATAGATGTATAGATAGATAGATAGATAGATAGATAGATATTTCATAAAGTCTAATGTAAAAAAACATGAATAAAAAAATAAGAAGCTGTGTTTTGTAGTTGGTCTGAGTTTAATAGTGTGCGCACCTCATCCTCCACCATGGATCTCTTCTGTGCTGTCCAGCTGTAGTCGGGGTAATGTGACACTATGGTGGCGCTGCCAAAGTCGCAGAGCTTGATGGTGCCCTGGTTACTAATCAAGAGGTTCTCAATCTGCAATACATCAAAACAATGCATCATCAAATGACGTGCTTTTAATCTCACCGTTTATCTGTATGATAGAAAACACAATCATGCTTGGGTGTTTCAGTTAAAGAAATGATTCACAAATACTGTGTATTATGGAAGTTTTAGGCTGTTTATACACACTCTTAAGTATCCAGGACAGACTAACCTTGAGGTCTCTGTGTATGACTGGAGGTTTCTGTTTGTGCATGTGCTGCACGGCACGACACGCCTGGTAGAGGACTTTCAGTACAGTGTCACATGACAGGGGAGCCCTCTGCTCGACCCGCTTTATAAAGTCCACCAGCTGACCTGAGGGAGAAGATAAAATGAATCAAAATAAATCAATGAAAAGCCACGAGACTGAAATTGTGAAAGTGAAAATAACACCCATGTGTAACCAGATTATTAACACAGACTCGGATGTCTGATGGATTTGTAGAAGTCGCTATAAGACAGATAAAAGGGGAACCCTTGTGTTGTGCAAAAAATTAATAAAAATCTAATCAATGTAACTTCATATTATTAGTGAACGTTTAATGCATTAGGTTTAAGGCATTTATTTCCAGTTAAAAGGTTTTTTTGAGGAATTATTTCTCACCCAAGCTGTGACTGTTAAATTTGAGGGCATAGAGAATTTAAAATTGGTTATGTTTTGATATTTTTTCAGGGTGGCAGTAAAGTGATTTTTGCTTTTTAAGCATGAAAAAAAAAATGCTGAATGAAAACGAACAGACAGGATGTTGAACAGGAAGTGGAAAGGACGCAGACAGGAAGCCGTTTCATCACAAATGCTTTTCAGTTAAAGAAAATAGGAAACGGGACTGACGAGTCAGACTTGCATCACTGCAGTCTTTATAAGCTCAAAAATGTTGTTTTTTTAAGACAGTACAATGTTAATTCGAAAATGAAGAAGCTGAAGCGTTTCATCCCCAAGTGATGCAGAAGCAGACGTCATTCAACAAATTGATTCCCCACTAGTGCTTGTACACAGGCCTGGGGCAGTGTAAACTTGCATAGAAACGTACCGAGTGTGTCTGCGTGTGTGTGCGTGTGTCTGCGTGTGTGTCTGCGTGTGTGTGTATGTACCTTTACACAGTTCAGTGAGGATCAGGAACTCGGCCTGTCCAGTGTCAGACTCCTCTTTGCTGATGGAGGCAGCAGAGCAGAACTGAACCATGTTGGGATGACCAGACAGTTTTTTCTGTGGAGTCAACAGGTCAAGGAACATACAGGATAGCAGTACCACTCGTAAGACTAGTTCCCAGGTCAGTCAGGCATTTTGTCATGACGCATCTTATATTGTGCCTCATAAACCTTTAATGACAGAGCTGTATAATTTCCACACTTGGTCCGAGGCTTGAAACTGCAACACTAATTCCGCACTTTTTAGACCCACTCGTAGGGGGGCGGGACCTCATTCCCAGAATGTAAACAGTGTCCACCATCTTTGCTAACAGTTACGCTAACAGAACAAGAGTCACAGGTGGGCACGTAACAAAGAAAAGAATGAAGATATTGAGGATTTTTCAAGTATTTCAAAAATACTACCCCTATTCTAGTAATACAAAGCTAAATGCAAATCTGTGAAGTATTCCTTTAACACTGTAAATATCTATTAGTTCTTGAGTTTAATGCTGTGGGATTTTGTGGTGTTGATAATAAACAGTAGTAATAAAATGATTCTACCATGAAGCTACATGAAGCAACCTGAATGCGTCACAGCATATTAATGTTTAACTTAATGTCACCCTGTGGCTTCATAATCAAACAAGAAACGCTCAAATAAGATTTTAAGAAGACAAAGTGTCTTTTCATCATTGTCCGAAAATGATAATGGATACCATGAAGCAGACTTCCTGTATGATTTCCTTGTTCTTCTCCTCTTCGTTGGACAGCAGCCTCTGAAACACACACACACACACACACACGGAATTGAACCTAAAGCTTAAACTTTGATGGCTTTGCTTTAAATTCACTGTGGTGTAAAGTGTGTCACTGTGTCAAAGTAATATTGCCCAAATACCTGTGGACAGTGTCTATTGCATTCAACTTACTGACTGTTGATATTTGCCTTTCTTGGGCCCAAAACATCACCTGGTCGGTGATAAAAAGTTTTTTCCTAGGAGTAATTACGGCTGTGCGGACATTTCCTTGTTTTGTTGTTTTGTTGCCCAGCAACCAGGGTTAATTAAGTGGGATGTGCTTGCCAATGTACACCTTTTGTATCGATGTGGAGAGCTAATGTTCCTGATTCAGTTCATCATGACGTTGTGTGTGTGTGTGTGTCCTCATCTTACCTTGAGAGCATAGTCTTTACCACTGCTCATGTCCTGAGCTTCATACACAAAAGCAAATCCACCTAAGAAGAGAAAAATAGAGAGAATGCAATTTGTTGTAATTGTTTGTGTACCTCAACACAAAAACATGTACGTATACACATGCTTATAAAATAACATGTGATAACACGTGTAACAGGGTCTGATGTACAGTTATCCCCAACATAACTACAGACAGCTATAATAAAATGACTTTTCATTTTCTTAACAATAAAAGACACAAACACAAGTAAGTGTTTTACTGTAAAACTGCATATTTTTAGGGGATGCTCAACGCTCATTATGACAGGTTTATCGTCAGACAAACAATAAGAATTTTGACAATCATATAAGCCATGTTCAATGACTAAGTAAACCTCATTGGACATGGCTGAAGAAAGCAAAGTTATGCTGATGTCCGTAAAAGCTCATGAACGAAAATGTTTTGACAGTAGATTTGTGACGTTCACAAACGAACCGAATCTATTGAGCGGCTCTTTTGTTTGTTTGTTTTTAAATCGCTGTCACGCACACAGCATGCGCACCTCCTGCTACTCCACAGAGACGGAGATCATGTACAACAAGGGGAGGAGTGCAGCAGAGTGCATGTGGGGTGCTAATTTGATATGCAAATTTCACGCACAGACTGCAGCTATGAGCCAAAGGAAGTGCAGCAGCATTGGGATGCACTTTTTCGGATGAAAAGAACGGCAAAGCAAAATGTATCATATGCCAAAAATAATCTGTCTCAAATATTGTTTACTAAAATTTGCACTAATGTTACCAAGGACAGTTCAGGGGTCCTGTGCAGGGTTATATTTGAAACTTGTTTTGTAAAAGTTTATCCATATAATATATTTTTAGTTTAGTATAGTTTTGCATTGAAGATCGTTGTAGACTGCTTAGTTTTTAATTGTGCCACAAATAAAAAGGTGTTGCATGATTAACAAGTCAAAAGAGCTTCATTTACACATGACACATTTTAAACAAAGATCCAAAATAGTGAAAGGAACGGCTCCTCAGGATCCGGCTCCCTTCAAAGAGCCATAAATCCCAGCTCTATTTGACAGTCTTCTGCGGACTAAAAGCGACATGATAAGTGAAATCAGGAGTTAAATCACTGTTTATGCTGCCGACTAAACACATAAACATAATCCCTGTGTAAAAACATTACATTGGCCATTGGTACTTTTTCTTGTGTTAGACAAAACAAATCTAAACGTACACCCCTGAAGGAAACCATTGAAGGAATCTATTTCTACAGGACAGCCAATCAAACAAGCCTTACAAGCAAATACAGCAACACGGTGGCGAAATAGTAAAATAACATTATTTCATCTCTAGTACTGATGATCACTCTACAGTACAGTTTTGCCATTTGCACATACATTAATGCAGAACTAAACACACTCCATTTTCAGCAAGTGTCTAGCATGTGGACTGGTGGAATCAGGTTTCTCGGACTGCAACTAATGATTATTTTCATCATCAATTAAACTGTTGATTATTTTTGGTCCGTAAAATCTCAGAAAATGTTGACCAGCATTTCCCAAACCTTGAAATGATGATGTTCTCAAATGTCTTGTTTTGTCCACAAACAAAAAAAATGAATCCAGTGATTGTAATATGGAGCAAAGAAACCAGAAAATACTGACACTTAAGAAACATAAAAAAAAGAAAGAAAAAAAAGAGGTTTCAATATTCAACAACTTTACCCCCTAAACTACTAACTACCAAGCTAAAACCACAAGCTCAATGTTTTTGCCACAAACTTACTTTCTAAACCTTTGGTCCATGCTGTTAAGCAATTGCTGATGGGGCAGGTTAAGTCTGTGTTTGTGTTCACAAGTAAAATGTTAAGTGCAGCAAGCCACACAGGGCCAGGTTACCATGGTGATGAGTAAATCAACTACCAGCCGTACTTTGCGAGTTAAAAGCTAAGCTCAACACGAAAGACGCGACACATTTGCACTATTGTGCAAAAGTCTTAGGCCATTAGAGTTGTTGTTTTAGTGATGCTATATTGACCATACAGTTGGCAGCCTGTGGCCTAGTGGAAGGGGAACTTGGCTCATAACTGGAAGGTTGCCGGTTTGAATCCCAACAGGTCAGGGCCACCCCCTGAGCTGGGTACCTCTAGGCAAGATACCCAACCCCCATTGCTCCCCATGGATTAGGTTAAACTGACTCTAAACTGACCCAACATCCAGCGTACTAGTGCTGGTTCAAAGCCCGGATAAATGGGAGGGTTGTGTCAGGATGGGCATCTGGGGTAAAAAAAAAAAATCCTGCCCAATCAAATATGTGGATCACAAAAAGCAGGTGATCAACTCGCTGTGGTGACCCCAAGAAAGGGAGAAGTCGAAGCTGTGTCAAGCATTTAGCGTGATCTACCCTTACACTTGAACAACAGTACTACCCTGGCTCTCTTAACCTGAAGTAGAAACCAAATAAACTCAACTTTCAGTCACATTGTTCCAATCCAAAACAACAGAACTGGTGGTGTCCTGGAACTTTTGCACACGCCCAAACTGGAATTAATATCCGACTAGAAATTAATAACAAAGCCAGTTTATGAATTCAACATATTATTTCTTTGCCTTTGGTTCGAGAGTGCACACCTGTCCCTGTGGGGACCACTTTTTTGTATCGGTTTCTGTTTCTTGCTATAACAGGGAGGGAATGAAAGCTGAAAAGCTCAGGTTTCTTTGCTCCAAATAGCTTACATTACCATAACAATAGAAATACAAAAACATGAGGGTAAAACAACTCTTTAAACATGGTTAAGGTGTGATTTCATGCTTGTATTTGTTAATTACAGGGATATAAATTTAAGGACTGCTTGTGCAGGTTAGTTGTGAATACAGAGAACTCTCTATCGTTTCACTAAAGACAGCCAAATAAAAGATCCCTCACTAACTTGAAAAGGACAGAGTGTACAGTTGTGAAACTTGGCTCAGTTCAACCAGGATGATGACAACTACTGCTTGTGTGACGAATTGTGCTTCTTTCAGCAACAGAGCCCAGATTCAGTTAAGCTGCAAAATTCTCTACTGCCAGTTTTCCCATGGGGCAGGTACAACTGACAGAAAAACTATTCATAGCTGTGAAAACAATGCAACCATCTAGTTACAGCCAACCATTGTAAGGGAATACAACAAAGATGCCTTTCAAATCACTGGACTGGGGGGGACAAAGGCAAAAGTTTGGTGTAAAATGATCTGAGGTTCACAAATTGCACTTTGACCCCAGTCAAACCTGGTATTAACATCTGTCCTCAGTCAGCCGATCAGGGCCAGATTATACCAAGTAGGACCGTTCAAACCTGGCATATGTGTCCACTCCTGGATGTGATTGGGTGTAGGATTCCATGCCATATATTTAAATACTCATGACATGAACAAAATGATACTTAACAAGTCGGATTGTATA